>NC_058523.1:535828047-536135647 GCF_904849725.1 Hordeum vulgare subsp. vulgare | reverse complement strand
TCCCTCTTGTAGTAAAGGAATCTATGTGCTTTCTCCAAACGTCATCGAACCCCTTCATCCGCAATGTTTGTTGCAAGAAGGACCATTTCACTTTGTCATATGCCTTTTCGAAATCCACTTTAAAGATAACTCCATCAAGTTTCTTTGAGTGAATTTCGTGCAGAGTCTCATGGAGAACCACTACCCCTTCAAGGATATTACGCCCAGGCATAAATGCGGTTTGCGAAGATTGCACCACAGAATGCGCCATCTTTGTTAGTCTATCTGTTCCAACCTTTGTGAATATTTTGAAACTAACATTAAGCAAACAAATCGGGCAAAACTGCTCAATACGAGACACTCCTTCCTTCTTTGGTATCAACGTAATAGTACCAAAATTCAGATGGAAGAGTTGGAGATTACCAGCATACAGATCATCAAACATAGCCATAAGATCCTTCTTAATGATGTGCCAGCAGTGTTTGTAAAACTCTGCCGGAAACCCATCCGGACCAGGGGCCTTGCCACACTTCAAACCTCCTATTGCGTCTAGCACCTCTTTCTCCGAGAAAGGAGCAGATAAAGACTCATTATCAGCCTCCCCAACTTGGGGAATATCTGCAACCTGGTACTCGTCCATAGTCACAAAACTATCTTGATGAGCACCAAAAAGCTGTTTATAATAGTTTGAGATGTATAATTTTAGGTTCTCATGACCAACTATGGTACCCTCATCCTGTTCAAGCTGCACTATCCTCTTCTTCATGTGCTTGCCATTAGCTATTAAATGGAAGAACTTAGTGTTATTATCCCCAAGTATAATAGCTTTAACTTTTGCTCTATTCGCCCACTTCATCTCCTCCTCTCTGAGAAGAGTATGAAGCCTTTGTTCAGCCTCAAATCTGAGTTGACAATCATTTACGTCCAACACACAGTTCTCAGCCTTTCTATCCAGCTCATCGATAAAGTTTATGAGCCTATCCCGCTCATCTTTATATGTCCCCGAGACATGCTTAGCCCAGCCACGAAGGTATTGTCTCAGGTGTCTAATTTTATTTTGCCATGGTTGTACACTTGATGAGCCGCCCGAAGTCCTATTCCATTCCCTGTCTATCAACTCCAGAAATCCCTCCCTTAAGAACCAGCTGGATTCGAAAGAGAAACTGTCTCGATTACCCAGATATAATGCATCCCCAGTATCCAACAGCAAGGGGGTATGATCGGAAATCGCCCTTTGGAGTGCACGGACTGTAACCAAAGGGAACTTCTGTTCCCAATCTACACTGGTAAGAACTCTATCTAACTTCTCAAAAGTTTGATTCG
Organism: Hordeum vulgare subsp. vulgare; assembly: GCF_904849725.1. NCBI lineage: Eukaryota > Viridiplantae > Streptophyta > Magnoliopsida > Poales > Poaceae > Hordeum > Hordeum vulgare. The sequence continues at coordinate 536,134,345 of NC_058523.1, read as the reverse complement.
GCAGGGAATTTGCCCAAGTGAAATTCCTACCTGTGAGTTCTATCTCCCGCAGTTCTAGGCTCTCAATAATAGTATTGAACAAGAATGACCATCTACCATCAAAACTGTTATTATTATTTTCATACGCCCATCGAATAATATTAAAATCGCCACCAATCAGTAAAGGCAGTTGGTCATCACAGATGCGAACTAAATCCGCCAAGAACTCAGATTTAAGTTCAGGCTGAGCAGTCCCATAAACCACTACTAGAGCCCACCTAAAACCATCCAGTTTGGATGTAATTTTGAATTTGACCGCAAAATCGCCAAACACTACTTCCCTAACCTGGAGTGTGTCACATCTGACTCCAAGTAAGATCCCTCCGGATCTTCCTCTTGGAGGTAGACAATGCCAATCAAAATCAATCCCTGCGGAAAGAGAACTCAGAAACTGAGAAGAGAACTTATCTCTCCCTGTCTCTAGAACGGCAATAAAGTCTAGCTGATGCTCCGTCGTGGCGTCAGCGAGGAATCTTGTTTTAGCCAAGTCGCGTAGACCTCTGCTATTCCAAAAAATTCCTCTCATCTTTCATCGTAGAATTTCTTAGCAGTCTTAAAGCGGGCACTCCTACGAATAGCCGATACCGGATAAAATTTTCTATTCCAAGTCCGTTTAATTTTCTCCCCATGTCCCTGGTCCGTATAACCAGGATCACCTGAGTCATTATGAACAGCACCCTCGTCACCTAAAGTATTATCAAGAACCGAATCCTGACCCTCGTTAAGCTCATCTATGGGGTACAAATTCTAACATAAAGAATTCAGCCCCCCAAGGTCACTAATCTCTGCATCGGTCATCGGCTTGACCGCGGCTAAGTTCCTAACAATATCCAGAGCCCTATCTACCTCTAGGTCCAATAATTCATTAATAGATTTCGCAACTTCTGCATTCGAATTACCAAGCGAAACCCCGATAGCCGTAGCTTTATCAATAATTTCAGGAGGTGAAAACTGCAAAATAGAATGCTCCAAATTAACCGACATACCTGTTGACGATTCAACATCCTTCAATTTTGCAATCCTAGTCGCACGGCCCATAGGCAAGTCATCCGCATCGGGCTGGCCCTGAATCCGGTCGCTAACCCTCCGGTCCGAAGCCACAGGATCTGGAATACCCCCAAACTGAATGACCGCATCCTCAGAGATATAACTATCGGGCGTCTCCAGCACCGAAGCCACCGGAGGGTCGGCGACAATCATCTCTGCCTGAATGCTTGGACTAGAAAATCCAGAAACCTCCTGCACTGTCCCCAGACTCGGCACAGGCAGCGCTGTCCTATCGTCCTCCTGTCTGACCTGAAGCAAGTAACGATCCAGGGAGATCGGTTGTAGTCCCACAGCCGGTGAAGAGGGTTGCATCGAGGCACCAGCGGCTTGCTTCCCAAAGGACCGTTTCATCTGTGAATCGGCGATTCTGACCGGCAACGCCTCTGGGTGGAAGGAGCCGAAGCGCAACTGAGCCCCAGGGGCCCCTACAGCGCCACCTGCTGCCGGCGCAGCCTCCCCCGCCTTCGGATCCACTGTAGCCGACCCAGGGGCACTATGAGAATGAGAAGGAAACTGTCCCTTGTCCGCATTATTAGCACCTGAATCACCATCCCTGTCCGGCATGTCAATGTCAGGATCCACCGTACCCTGAACAGCCGCCGACGGAGTCTCGATCTGAAGACAAAGGGTAAATCTCTTACCCTCGAAAATCCAAAGTACTTCCTCCGGAATCAATCCACTATCGAGAACACTCACTAACAACCGAACCGCTCCATTAGCACGAGTGAACACCATATCCACTTGCTCCGTTTTACCAATGAGGGAGCCAAAACTCCAAGCCACAGAAAAATCATTAACTGCCTTAGACGGAGCACAATAGAAGCAAACCCAGACCTGGTCCAGAGGCACCCCCTGAGGCTCATCACCCGCCCATACATCAAACTCCAGGATGCAACTCGTGCTTGGAACTCTGCACATGCCAAACTTAAGTAAATGGGCCAGATCTTCTTTAGAAGGAAACACCACCTTAAAGACAGAATCCGAAATCGCAATAGGCTCCCACCAAAAAGTAGCTGACACCAGATCTCGAAGCTGTTGCACCACCTGGTCAACAGTCATCTTACCACTGGCAACGGTGATCTTACCTATAAGAGCCACATCTGGCGTATGTGTCGAAGTGGAAATAGTAGGGGACTCAAAGAACATAAGCTCCTCAGAACAGACCCCATAAATAGTCATAACAGGCATCGGACCCGTCATAAGAGGACATGAAGAGGATCCATGCACAGGCTTAAGACATAGCTCACAAAGCACCGCCGAGCACTCGGACACAAAGTGCCCGTTCTCACCACAGCGATAGCACGTCATCTTTTCCTTCTTACGCGCCCACTTTGTTGGACGATCTGCTCCCTCTATCCGTGGAGGCACAACACCTTTGTCCACAACCACAGTAAATGCTACAGCTCCAATGGGCGCAGGTAATGGAGATTCCTCGGGCTTCTGCGCTGCCTCCTTGTCGACAGCAGCAGGAACCACCTGAGGCGGCAGTCTCCTACCACCACCATGGCCTCCCCACCGTCCTCGATAACCACCCCTCTTGGGACCTGCTGCCCCGGCACAAAAATTCCTGAGGGTCCCGAGTAACCCTGTCCCGAACCAGCATTAGACTGCCAAGCATATCCTCGACCTCCCCCTTGCGACGACGAACCACGATGCTGACCAGCGCCGTACGCATTGACACCATCGTCTCCCCATCGTCCGCGGGGCTGCATGCGATTAACATCTCCCCCAGCATGCCCACCTGGCTCGCCAGCTCTTGGAGCGGCCTGCACTCCTCCCGCCACAGACTTAGCAGCAGGTTGAGCAGGTTGAGGAGGCAAGCGAGGCCCCGGTCCTCGACTGCCGGAACCATGGTGCGAGGCCGCCGGCGCGCGCTGTTGCGGTACTGGGGCATCTTTGCCAGACATAACAGGCGACCGAAGAAAAGGAACTAGCGGCGCTCGTCTAGACTGCTGACGAGGGAATCCAACACTAGCAGTCTTAATAATAGCCCGAACACCAGGGTCCGAGTCCTTCTGGCAATCCACCTGGTCGGCATCAGGCCGACTTGAACCCGGCTGGGCCAGATACCCAGCCTGCGATTCCGCACACGGCACAGAAAGAGGGTCCGGCCCGTCCACCGAAAGTGCCGCCGCAAGGAAGGAATCCCGCAAACATCGCGTCAACTGCGCCATCAGCGGCAGACGCGACGTAGACTGCTTCGAGGGCCGTAATTTACGTTGTCGTTGGTTCAACCTTCCCGTAGGCCAACTTCCAGGAAAAAGAAAATCATCTAGAGAGATTGGATTCCTACTTACCTTAGGAAGAGGCCCGATCCAAGGTTTCGGCCTTGGAGCACCCATCTTCTTCGTGGGTAATTGGAAGTCTTGCTGCAACTTACACTCCACTGACACCCCCACGGGCGAGGCTGGAGAAATCGGAGATGGAACCGAAGAGGAGGAAGGAGCATCATCCTCGATGTCTGAATCATCATTCTGATCTGCAAGAACCCAAAATTTTCCACCCACCCGAGGAGGAACCGATGCATTCTTCTTCCCACAATCGCTCTCCAAGAAATAAGGTTTAAACAACATAACTAGAAATCCATCCATCTCAATCTCTAACCCGATCCTCAAATCATTTGGAATAACATAGCTACCTGCAAGAATCTCTCCCTCCGCATCTCTAATCGTCGCCCACCCAGACGAATGATGAACAACTAGCGAACCAAACTGATCTACCCTAGATGCATCCTTAGAGATCGAGAGACGAACCTCCCAGTGATAATGAACACCTGCAGAACAACCATGTGAAAAAGAAGGGAGTCCAGAACTTACCTTGGTCTCACGCGACGGCTGCCGGGGCTCCGCGAAAGTCTTCCCGTCGTCGGGGAGGGAGGTGCTGATCTCCCCACCACACTCTTGATCGGCGTTAGACCCCTCGCCCTTCTCGCCAAGATCTGTATCCGCCGGAATGGCAGTCGCCTCTGTTGTCGCCACAGCAGACTCCCCCCGCATGTCAAAGTCCCCGCATGACGAAGACGAAGTAGGGGACGCAGAGAAGTGGACGTCGAGGGAGAAACCTTCGGGGTCCTGTGGTCCGAAGCGGGGTGAGGAAGACGACGGCGACGATCTTGACGCCCCTGAGGAAGGAGACAGTTGCTTGGTTCAAACCGAGCGCGAGCTCCAACTTGGATCAAAACCATGGCGAGGCATGGAGGAGGCCTCTCTTGGTAGCGGCAGGAGGAAGAGAGGGGGAAAATGGAAGGAGGAGGGAACCCTAGGCCCATCGGGTGCTCTTATGTGACTAGAGGAAGAAGGGACGGCCGTCTGATCGAGCTCCAGGAGATCAATGGTGATCCCCTGGTTTGTACAGGAGGTGACGTAGGAAGAAGAAGGGGTGGTGGGCTTAATGGGCTGAGATCAAACAGGTAAGAGTTGGGCCTGCTCTGTTTATATCTTCCTTAGCCATTAATTCAATAAACAGATCTCGAGAAAAAGAAAACGAGAGGTAGAGAGAGAAATAGAGTTGGAGAAATATTTTTGTGGAACCATAAAAATATACTCTATTTTATAAAATCAGTTTGGAGACTTTTACAGGAAATAAATTTAAACAAGTTTGATTTAACTCATGCTTGCCTGAATTTAAAACCTAATCAAACCAATGTCAAATGGGAAGAAATTTAGGAGGGTCACCCTACATAATAAATATGATTTATGGGAACAAGATGAACATTCTGAAGGAAGTAAAAAAAAATACCAAACATAATGAATTAAATTCGTTATGTTTGAATTCAAACTCCCTTTTAAATGAACTACGGATGGGGTGAATTTAAGAGGGTGGCTAGACCTTAAGCAAAAGAATTATGGGCAAAGTTGAAGGCAAGAAATAAGATAGGAAAGAATGGAGTTAAATTGCAAGTGTGTTATGATTAGAATATTTCATTATGGCCCCCTAATAATGTTGGGAGGATAAGTTATATAGAGAAATCACCATGTGAATTCCCTTGATTTAAATGGACCAAGGATCTGTACCATTTATGCATTTGAGTTGCAAAAAAACGACGTGATGGCATGATGACATGATGAATGCAACAAACAAAACTAATCACACGACGGAAACGGAATTAACACGGGAATCTTCTGGAACGTCGGTCTCGGGCTGTCACAGTTTTCTGGGCCTCCCTCGTCGATTGGCGCTCCGGTCTTCGGCGAAGCAGAAGATGTGCATGTGCGTCTCCTCCTTTGCAAGAGTGGATTTTTATATTTTCCAAAGAACTACCGGGGATCGGGAAAGTGGGTTTTGTGGGGCCCCGATGGGTTAAATGGGACATCCCATTTAAATTTTATGGTGTCCATCGGGTGTCCACTAAGGTCCTGTTTGTTTCAAAAGTCTCAAGACTATTTTTAGTCCAAACTAAAAAGTCTCTAGTCCCTATTCGTTTGTTTTCATGGACTAAACAGGGACTAAAGGTCATTAAATGACATATAAAGGTCATGTTACCCCTAGTAATGTAATAGAAGTTATTAAATGACATGCTAAAAGTAGGGGAAAAGATTACATCCCACCGGCTGATCCGGTTGATCCATCCGCCGCCTGCTCGTTCGTTAGATCTCGCCTCGATCAGGAACCATTTCTCGAAACTGGCTCGTTGTTTCAGAAACTGGAGCGTTGTTTCAGGAACGGGGCTGAAGCTGGAGCACTCCAGGTTCCTCATCGTGGCTCCTCTGCTACCGGGGACGAGCCTGCCGGAGTCCGACGAACCGCCGCCACCGTCGGTCCTCGCCAGCTCGTCGGATCCCCACCTCGCCGACGAGATCCAGCCCCTCGTCGGATCCTCACCTCGCGCGACGAACGAGGAGGTGTGCGGCGCGGACGCCGGCGAGCTCCCGCCGCAGGGGAGCTTCTCTGCCTCGTTGGAGATGTGTCCCTGCTTGCGCGCGCGACTCTCCGTTGAGCATGGATCCCGGCTACAACGTGACTTTCGTTGCAAAATTCCTGAAACTCGACCGTTGTTGCAAAAATTCTTCCGTAAAAATACCTATGTTACAGAAAGAAGAAGAAAAAATCTGCAACAAGCAAATTGTTTCTGAAACTCGACCGTTGTTTCAGGAATTAACGGATCCAAAGTTTATTTCTTGCAACAAAGCGAAAGTTTCCGCAACTCGAGCGTCGTTTCAGGAAATAACTACTGACCATGCGGCGGGGATGCGGGGCGTTAGATCGACATCCGACGGCTAGCTAGGTGACGGATAATTTTTAAAAATCATCCGGCGGACGCGTAGCGTTCCCCTAAAAGTAGGGGCACTGTTGGAAAAAGTGTCAAAAAAGTCCCAAAAAGACCCTTCCATAGAGACTTTTTCCTTTAGTCCCAAATACCTTCTTTTAGTCCTAAAAGTCCCTCCTGTTTGTTTCACATAGAACTAAAAGGGACTTTTTTTTAGTCCCTACACTAAAAAATCCCTGGAAACAAACACCCCCTAAATTGTTTAAGTCTGCTCATAGTGGAGAGTAACATATAATAGTATCATGCATATTTTACTATTGTATGATACTATCTTCATAGTGCTGTAACGGCCAAGATGCTGTCCTTTCCGATCTGGGGGTCGAGGCCACCGAATAGGAAAGAAGCGCATCTAAGCGTTTCACAAGCAAGTAACATAGCACAAAATAATAATACAAGTAGACAATTCGGGATTCAACTGTCTTCTTATTAATAACTCAGAGTACAACACAGATACAATCAAGGTAGTTCCGCTACGGACTACGAAACATGGAAAATGCTATGCTACCCTGCTGCAGGCCCACGATCACGACCACGCCTCAGTCCTCGGGATAGTTCACGTAGAGGTGGTCTGTCTCCTCGTCGTACTGCCACGCCAGCTGGGTGACGTCGGGATCATCTGTCTCTGGGGTACATGTACCTGTTGGGAGTTTCGGAGGAATCCGTGAGCCACGGGGACTCAGCAATCTAAGACCTTGGTGCCAGAACTAGTCATGTTATTGGATAGGGTAGGGATGAAGTGTATCCGGCTGCAGCAACCTATGCTTGAATAAGTGGCTAACTTACGCAAAATAGAAGTAAAGGTGGTCTACACTAACGGTCGGATTAACTTGATCACTAAGTGATCCTGAACACCTACCTACGGCATTCATAACCCCACCGTGTTCCCGATCGAAGAGAGATCTTCGAAGGGACAGTCACGGTTACGCACACAGTTGGCAGTTTTATTAATTTATGTTTAAGTTCTCTAATACCGGATGTTAACAAAATATTCCAAGTTGCCACATAACCGCGGGCACGGCTTTCCGAAAGATTAAACCCTGCAGGGGTGCTCCAACTAGTCCATCACAAACGAACACACGCTGCAAAGGCATCCTCTATCACGAATCTCGTGATCTCGTCGGATTCCTTAGAGGAAAACCTCAACTCTGGGGGAACCCAAAGCTTCACTGGGATTTCTATACGCAAGATATACCGCTAAGGTAAGACAAGGCTAGCAGGACCTCCCGACGTGTCGACGACCCCGATAAGAGCCGCGTATCTCAGTCTCAGGAGACGCCGGATGGAACTAGCTACAGGTACCAAACCTCAAGTTTCCTTGTGGTGGCCCCGCAGGCAGACCAGTTTGGACCAACACTCATGAGGAGCACTGGCCCGGGTTGTTGATTAAGAAACCTCGGGGTAGCTACTCCCTATGCAGATTATTATTAAGTGATTAGCAAATTAACACCAAATTTGGGTCTTGCCGGACAAGCCTTAACACTACGCGATTTATCAAGGGGGTCCCCATAACAACCCCGAACGTGTTAGGAGCGATCATTATGAAACCAAACTCCTCTAACCGGTAACTAAGGCGGCAATAACGGAACAAAGCACCCGGCAAAAGGCTAGGCCTCCCGTCATTTACCAAGTATATAGGTGCATTAAATAAATATCAGAATTTAAGATAATGATATCAAAGTTCATGTCAACACATGAGTTTTAAACACCTGCAACTAGCAATGCTAACATTAGTAGCTGAGCAAGCCTACTTAGCCACACAAGTTTGCTAGGAAGGAGTACGGTGTTTGGGCTCATGGCATACGAAGAGGCAATTTAATTTCAGTGGTAGGCAGCGAGCAATATGACATGGAAACGAAACTAACATAACAAGTCTAGAGATGGAATCAAGGTCATATCATCTTGCCTGTGATATCCTCAGCTTGGAATGGTTCTGGATCGTCCTGCACGTACTCTCCTGACTCCACGTATTCATTCTCTGATCCCGGTGCTACCCAACATAAGAATAACAGCCAATGAACAGAAGCACCATAAGATGCAACAATCACATGATGCATGAGATGAAATTTGAGCATGCACCATTGTTTCTATCACTAGCAAAGGCAAAATAAAGTACTGCAAGTTTCTGGACAGAACTGTACACTAAGCTATTTTGACATGCATGAGAATGACATGAACAGACGCGGCTCGTGAAATCGGTACAAAACCATATAAAGAACATTGCAAACGGAGTTATGGATCAACGGGAATCAACGAAACAAGTTATGAAGCTCTACGTGAAAGAATGAACACCACACACTTAAATGGCACAAATCTGGTATTCCCAGGTTGCCAAGACATGTACCAACCCAACATGAATGAAATGGAGCAAGGTAGAGCACCCCAACATCAATTAAGCACATACTTTGCTCAAAATGACAAAACTGCATAATCTGCCATAATCTGCATCTTAGCTATTTGGAAGCTACATGCAACATAGCTACAGGTCTTCAAACATGACAAATAATATATGTAGCTGTTGCCAACCAAGAACACTACAAGCACCAGCAAGAATCACAGCAAAAGGAATTAAACTCTAGAAGATACAAGGCCCCAAACTTTCCCAAAACCATCAGATCCCAGGGACTTAGTGAAAATTCCTGCACCTGAGTTTCTGTCTCTGTTCTGAAGCTTTTTGACAGCAATCAAAACACAACCTAATGGACTCCAAATGACTTGAAATTTGACAGGGAGCTTCACAAACATACCAGATTCAAAATCCTAGCACTGAACTAAGGCCAGTTATCAACAGAATGACCAGCACATCCTCATTTATAAGGGAAGAAAATGTTTCCAGCATCCCAGACTTAGTGAAATTTCAGAGTTCACTAATCTGGAATTTTTCAGCCACAAGCCCACTTTGTCTAGGCTTAGTTTGCACACACATAACACCAAGAGGTGATTGACACCACTATGGTGTAAAGCAAAACCCCTACTACTATCACACAAATACTCATGCCCTTGGACTCCACCTATTCCATGGAATCAAGGCTCAAACTTGCAACAAAACTGAATATGCAACTCCATAAAACACCCTACAAAGACAACTACTACCAACATAGAGTTCATGTGCACAATGACAAAGTGACATGGGGGTTTGAACCCCATGCTTGTGTCATGCACATCAACAACACCAACACATCTACCAACTATCCCCACACACAAACACCATGCCCTCTCACATATAGACATGTGAAGGTGCATAAATTTTGCAAAGATGGGGAAGTTCCACACACACACATATATTCCACTTCATTCATAACAACATCATGCTCTTAAACCTAAGAACAACAAGAGGGGGAAAATACTAAGCAATTAACTTGGTAGCCTCACCTCTCCAACACCTTAGTAGGAACCACAAGTGGTGTGCACTCACAACAAACACAGCTCCATCCTACACCATCACTTCTCCTACAACCTCTATGCACAAAAGCCTATTGGCAAACACACCAACATCATAATCTGACGAGACAACATGCACACATATATCACTTAAGTCACCCACATCAACTATCACTATACTAGTGTGCAAAACACACACACAAGACCATATGCACCCATCTACACCAGCAGGAAAGAGTTAAATAGGCACCTTGCTGCCCATGCATAAGAAAGAGGAAGAACAAAAATAAAAAGACAGCAAAACAAACAAAAATATGCATCAGGGGTCCTGGGAATCAAACCCAGCACCTCCTTGTATACCACACTGCATTCTACCACTCTACTGCTGACATCGTTTTGATAGAGAGAGAGGCAATTCGCAGGCTATACTCTCTGCAGCTGTTAGCACCATAGGCCGAAAAAAATCAACACAAAAATGCGAAGGAAAGGTGCTCTACAGGGGATTCGATCCTTGCACCTCTCACTTACAGACACAAGTGCCAACCACTGCGCTATGATCCGGCTGCTGAACTAACGCGCAAGAAAAAAATAGAAGAAGGGTCTCTCCCGTCGCTATCTGCTACCTGATCTAACCTGCTCGCCTGAGACAGAGACGGCAACACAGACCAGGCTGCACACGCCCAACGTCGACGGGGAAAGCTCCCAGGCCCCGGGGTGGCAACTCTTACTGCTACTGCAGCCCACGAGCACCACATACCTACAGCACGAGCACCACCCAACAAGCACGATCTACTGCTGTTGCACGAGACAGAGAACACGCACGTGCACATACCACATCCGAGCTGATCTACGAAGGAGGACAGAAGGAGAGGCTCCTGCTCACCTAGGGAAAGGAGGAAGGGCGTCGGTCGATGGAGAGGAAGAAGACGCGCGGGTGAAGGCCCTGCTGTCGGTTGGCGCCGACGGAGGTAGACGGAGCGGTTCACCGGAGCCGGCTCCTTGACGTGCTCCTGGCCGGCATGGAAGACGACCCTCGACCTCACCGAGGGCGAAAATGGGGCGCGGGCACCGTCCCCGTGCCCCTGGACATGGCCCCCGGCGCTGTTCGACGGAAAGGGCGGGGTAGACGGTGGCATGGCCGCACTCTCTCTCTCTCTCTCTGCTAACTCCTACAGAGGCTTACCAAGGGAAGAAAGAGAGAAGGGGGAAGGTGGCGGCGCTGGGGAGAAGGAGAGGGAACCCTAGGGGAAGGAGGAGGGTTCCCTTCCTCTTATATTACCTCGGGGGAGGCGCTGGAGCCACAGGATCATGCCATGGTGAATCTGTGGAGGAGGTGGAGTCGTACAGCGTGACGTCGACGGGAGGAGGAAGAGGGACGCGCTGGGCTGCAGCAGCGAAGGGGGTATTGGCCCAGGAGAGAAACTGGGCCTCTCTTGGTGGGAGGGAGCCCACCAGAGAAGGGGAAAAAAAAGAAAAACAGCCCTGGAGTTATTCTAATTAGGTAACAAAACCAGAGAAAGAAAGAAAATCTCAGGACTACTGCTGAAATAAAAATCAAAACAAAAAATGCCCCCGGGCCTAAAAATACCTAAGCTTTTAAAATAAAATGCAAAAGGAATTTTATGGGGCATTTAAATAAATACAAAACAGCACTAAATATACTGTTTTGTGATTTATAAACACCCTCAAGACCAAAATAAAAACTCCACATCATCACATCCTCATCCCCACAATAACCTCTAAATACAAGACATTCTAAAACAGCTCTCGTAAAGATGGAATTTTGAACAAAAGAAAATAGGAAAGGGAAAGGGTTTGAAATTTGCAAAGAGCTTTGGAATCCCAAGCAACCACTATCTCTACACACCATCATCACATGTTATCACAAGATCACCTCCAACATCATGACCACAAATACCACATGTAATCCAATGGCCACTTTGCAACAACAAGAGCACATGGGCATGCAATGATATGCTATGCATGTATGCATGAGAAGGAAATAGCAAGGAACACACATGAAATCATGGTACCAACTTAACATCATAATCTCTGACAATGTGGTCCCACATGAGGTAGGTCCAAAAAAAAGGGTAGGTTCTACACTTGGGGCATTACAAGTGCATAGTATCATAAACTAGTATCATAGGTGATCTCATTTATTGACATGCATGACACATAGTAGCATAGCATTTAACATGTTACGGTATCTACCAATGTTACTCTAATCCTCTCTCTCTCTCTTTTAATTACTTGTCACATCACCATGTTTGCTAGTCTCAAAACTATGTTACTAGCTATGATACTCCCACTATGATCAGCCTAAGTTGGATGGGCTAAGTTGGTCCCACCATTATCCACTCCCACTTGCAGCCTGATTCAGATGTCTAGAAATTGTTGGCTGCTTCCTTTCCCCTCATGCGTGTGTGCATCGATGCTGCGGGACTTCCTGTTTTAAAATGCTGCATTACTCTGTTTGTAGACACTCCATTTTCTTAATAAAAATGTAAAAATGGAGGCTGGGTGGCCCTTTGATGGAAAAATAAAATAAATGGATGGATTTGAACATTGAACTGGAATTGAATTAAAAAGTCATTTTATTAATTGGATCTCAAATTGCCCAATTTTTGTTTCAGTTTCTTTCATGTTGTAGAAAAACAAGATGAATATTTTTTTATACTGATGGCACAAAAGGAGTGTCTACACATATAAGAGGCACGAACAGATCAACCTATTAATCTGGTACTTTTTTATTTGTCATATGTTATCTATTTTCTTCGATCATTTAGCATTGAGTTTCAGTTCTACTTATATTGTGTAATCGAGCAAAATTTTGTATGCTTCCGCATGCTGTATTTCTTTATGATTTAAAAAAATAAGGTTGCATTTTTGTGTTTCACCAAGGGCCCCAAATTCCTGAAAACGGCACTATGCATATCCTATTTTTATGAGCATCTTTCAGAGCTTGAGCAAACACATTAACTCAACACCATTTTAGTCGATGGAAACGTCTCCTTACAATGAACGCACATCACTGAAATGTCTGAAGTAATTAAAAAAATATGACCATAAGTATTAAATCTAGGACTTGGATTCTCATGAATTGGTTCCACCACAAAAAACCTAACCATCTGAGAGCATCTCTATCAGACGTCCAAAAAAGACCTCACGCGTTAAAAAACCACGTTTTTGTGCGTTAGAAACAAAAAATAGTGTTCCTGCAGACGCTGTAAAATAGAGCGCGCACAAAAAACTTTCGCTTCGTTGATGTAAATCTTGGGCGCGCTGCCTCCCAGGCTGCAAATCTAGGACACCAGATTATACGCTTTGGCTGCTATAGACGGGACCGTCGGATTGGACCCCATGTTTTTATGCATCTGAAAAATGAAGTGTTTTTTTCAATTGGTTGTAATAACTGAATTACTTAAATTTGATTGCCTATAACGTTAACGATGCATGAGGTATGTTTTTCCAATTTATTGTACTAACATCAAATCATAAGCCTCTATGCGAAAGTTTAATCACAAGAACAGAATTAGCAAGTATACTATATTTGATAACAGGAAGGAGGGAAGGGATAAAAATATCAGTTATTTTAGTTATATCAAGACGTGACGTGCATGGGAATCTGGCTCCATCTATGCTTTACATGGATACGGAGTAGGTGAGGTGAAGCTTTTGACTACCTAGAGTCGGTGTGTAGCGCTGCCAATTGACCAGAATACGCGCAGCTGCCTGTTTCTACAGGGGAACAAGAGCCAGAAATACAGGGGCGCACAAATCCCAAAAGCTTTTGAACGTCCTGGATACAGTCTGATCTGGTGCCTGGCTTCTATTGGTCATTTTGGCCTGTGAGTCCCTCTCTCACCTATCTTAGTAGCCCATGCGGCGGCCTTGGATGGTAGACGCCGGGGCCAAATTCAGAAGGTGTTTGGATACGTTTTAGTCTTATGATCAAAAATAGTGGGAATAAAATTTGCTACCCTCATTCATGCTTGAATCCAAATACCAAAGAGACTAAAATCAAGTTAATGAGCATTTATTATCCTTCAAACCCTCCAATCCAGAACTCGCATGTGTTAAAGAAGAGAAGTTAAATAAGAAGAGAGAGTACTAATCCATATTTTAGTAGGGGTATCCCTGATTAAAAAAAAATAGTCTTAAGACTAGTTTTAGCCCCTCTTTAGTGAGGGGTGCTTGGAACTTTAGCCTCTCAAAGAGACTATTTTTAGTCAAACTAGTTTTAGTCCCTTGGATCCAAACACCCTCTAACTATGCTGCACGTGATTCAAGGCAGACAAATGATGGCACCATGCATTACAGGTCAGGCACATAGTACTTCCTCCGATTCTAAATATAAGTCATTTTAAAAGTTTCACTAAAGAACTACATACAGAGCAAAATAAATGAATATATATATTATAAAGTATGTCTATATACATTCGTATGTAGTCCTCTAGTGGAACATTTTAAAAAACTTATATTTAAGAACGAAGGGAGTATTAAATAACACCCAAGCAAGTCTGAGGCAGCCTCCAGCCTGAGTACTTCCTTTGTTAGGCACAAATCAAATAACTGAGGCAGCCTCCAGCCCAGGCAGAAAGTACCCAGGAGAGCCACCAAATTGACCCTTAGCCCAGGCACAAAGTACCCAGGGGAGCCAGCAAAGCAAACTCACCCTCAGGCCTCATGACAGCCCGGTCGCTCTCAGCCTCTCGTTTCCCTCTCCTCGCCGCCGCGTACGTCCATGCAGGTCCTGACAAGTGAGGGGCCATGTTGGAACAATGAAAAGGAGGCCTTTCCTGGTGAAAAATAGTTTTAAAAAAGTGTACTGAATTGTATGAAAACTTTATAGTACTAGGAAAATATGTAACTAAAATATATAATAGTAGTTCTGTTCGAATTGCGGTTAATATTTAACACGGGACAAATGGACGAGATAATTTTAATTACTTCCATGCTTTGAACAATCATTAATTAGTTCAATACTCATAGTGGTATCATACGTTGCTTTTTTATGGATTTCCGTTGATCCTGTGAGGATTACCAAAGAAAGTTATTGCCGAGGCAAGATATTTAAATGGACAGGGAATGCAAGCCAACTCGGTGGCCGCCGGCAAATTGAAACTTCATAATCCCATGTACTAGTATATTGGGCTATTCCTGGTTTTTATTAAGCCTACTGTTAAGTTAAACTAATAGGCTGCACATGCCCAGGATGGGGCCCTCACGTTTGGGGAGCCCTGTGCCCTTGCGCAGGATGCATTCGTCTGCCGGCTGCCGCTTCCATCCTTCACTATAAATAGAGCCTCTCCGGATGGCTACCCAGGGGAGTAGAACAAGGCCGCCAACCGAATCCTCTCCAAACAACCACCACCATAACAAGCGGCTCCATCCAAACCACTCGCAGCCATGGCGCGAGGCACCCCCGTACCGTCGAAGGCCGATCAATTTGCCGGCGAGTGGTGGTCCAAGTCATCGGCCAAGCTGCCGTCACAGCTGTTCAAGCAGGCTACTATGCTGGAGGTGACGGTGGTATCTGCCAAGGAACTCGCCATCGGCGAGTTCCGCCGCCGCCTGCTCGACTGCCCGGCCTACGCGGCGGTGCATGCCGACAGCTCCGCCGCGCGCACGGGCGTCAGCAGCGAGAAGGGCGCCTACAACGGGTATCGCTACTGGGGCGAGCCGGTGATCGTGACGGTGCCGGCTGAATGCGCGGCCATCTACCTGGAGATTTACTGCCAGAAGCACGACGAGCCCGTGGCGGCGACGCGCGTGCCCGTAGGCGACTTCAACGCTCTCCCACCGGGCGAACTTCATTGTCTCAGCTACCGGTTGTTCGACACAGGGCCGGCGGCGGGCAGCCGTAACGGCGTCGTCAACATCACCGTCAAAAGGCTTGATGGCGCCTAGCGGGAAGGGCGCGTGGAGGATGCCACAAGGGCTCCGCGGTCCGTACCGTATGTGTTGGTGTGTGCATGTTTGCTTACATTCTGCTTGAGTACTGTACTACTCCCTTCGTTTTTAAATATAAGATCTTTTAGAGATTACATTATGAACTATATATGGACGTACATAGACGTATCTTAAGTATAAATTCACTCATTTTACTTCGTATGTAGTCTTCTAATGAAATATGTAAAAGGTTTTATATTTTAGAACGGAGAGAGTATGTTGGGGGCACTCGTGTCCTCTCGCCGTTGGAGTACGTATGTTTGATTACTTTCTGTGTCCTCTCGCTCTTCTGTGTTCGTTTCTGTGGGTCTCCCTTTATTTGTTGATATAATGAAGCACGCAGAGGCCGGGGAAGGAGGAAAAAAGCAAGAAAGTTTCATGTGCTTGTGAACAGAAAATGCTTTTCCTTTTATGCTTGGTGCGTGTGGAGTAGAGTACCTTTTAGTAAACGCTGGCCCACAATCCAATCAGGGGAAGAGAATGAGAGTCAACGGTGCCCCACACAATCAAGGACGCTGTGTACTTCCTCCCGCCCTTTTTTCTCCTCCCTATTTCTCTGCATGCAACAGATTTTTCTCTGCTCATGAGAGGCGGCAATTGGCCAATAACCGTGTGGGAGGCGAGTAAATTAGGAGGATGAATTAACTGCAGAGGCCGCATGCGAAATGATATATTAGGGCATGACCAACGCTCCACCGTGATGCCTCGGCTATACACGTATGTTCGGATGGTCCAGCATGCTGCTTAAGCGGCCTCTTGCAGAAGAACCGGCCTCGTTGTCGAGAATGGTAGAAAAAGTGAGGGACAAAGCAAGCATGTGTGGTGTGCTGCTCTTGCTAGTACTGATATGGAAAATAAACTGTGGAAAGCTAAGGAGAAAGATGAAAAAGAAGATCACTAATGATGATAGTATGGGACCACAAGTTAGGCAGCTGCTAGATGAAATCACCGTCCACGTTCGTTCATGCACTCTGGAGGCATGGGGCAGCACGTAGGCGTTGCCTCTATTGTACATGCCCTTAAGAACATCTTTAACAGTCCGTATGTTCAATCGTTGGTATAAGTGTCCACATCATAACTAACAGCACATCATACAAGCTCTTCAATGTAGTGTATGTTAATCGTATTTAAAATAACTAAACGGGTCCACTAAACATGGAAGAAATAACCATGCTTGCCTCGGAACTTGTGCGTGAACCGTTGCTTCAAGTTCATACGATTTCATTCTCTCTCTTATTTTATTATGCGTCATGACATCAAAATCATCTATGTGACAATTTTATCAACGATGATCATACAACCATTGAAGATGCCCTAAAGACAAATCTGATAAAGACGGCTGAAAAAAGAAATACGGAGTACTACGCAGACTATATGGAAAAAATAGGAAAAAAAGGATCGGAGGCAGTACGAGCGGCGGGCCGTTTTAAATAGCAAGGTTTTGGGCGCCGGTGGGGAAGATGAGCAAGGTTTCGGGCCTGAAGCGGAAGAAGGTTCCTACGAAAAAGCCTCTGTCCACTCCCTCCGCCCCCGCGAGACGTTCCCCTACGGTGCCTTTCTACGGTGTTGCTTCCACCGCACGCGAGGTGTTCAATGAAAGGGCCGGATGGTATGCATCTTCACTCTCTTATTCTTGCTTCGATTTTTCGCCATTGTGGTAGGTCGTGACGTGATGTCACTCAATGTAGCGGTGGTTCGAACAATGTCGCTGCCGAGTCCGTGAACTTGTTGGACACCAACGTCGTCGACATTAATCAAGCCTTGATCATTGGTTTTGATTACAATGAAATGGAGGATGGCGTGGATGATCACGGTGGCGAACATGAAGTGAAGGAGGTAGATGAGGGGACGTATCAGCAATCGCAAGAAAAAAAACAGTGTGAGACCGAAGAACTACATAATCTTGGAAGATCAAATCTTGATCAAGGTTTGGAGTACGGTGTTTATGGATCCTTGTATGTGTGTGTCCCAAACCGCCAAGATGTATTAGCAAAGAATTGAAGATCAATACTTCCAATTCATGGCCAAGTATCCCAATAGGACAACATGGACCTCTCGGTCACTCCAAGGTCGTTGGGACGTGATTAAGCGACATGTAGCCGTTGAGCAGCTTGCTTGGAACCAGTTCGCAATGCTCCTCCAAGTGAAATCGTGAAATCCGACTATGTGAGTTCGTTTTCACGTTTCAAGTTGTGCAACACCATTTGCCGAAGTAGGAACAAGTGCCAGCGATGGATTCGGGGGGCAGCGATGACCTCGATGGTGCGGAGTGAAGAGCGACCAGGATGCATGAAATCCTTTTGCGTTTGTCTTTTAAACTATGCTTTCATTTCACGCACGAATTATGTTTTATTATTTAAATTCGAACTAATTTGTCGGAATCGCTGTTAAATTTAAACTATGTTTTGTTGGAAGGTTTTTCGGTTTGCGGGTCGACACGACGGCTTCCGAGAAGACCTCGCATTGTCGTTCTGTATAAAAACGTCTCCTGCGAATATCTTTTTTACGGATCTATTTTGAAGAGTCTGACTTTATCCATGCCCGCACCGAACCATAAAACCTTTTTTAATGAACTGAAAATGATTTTTACTGATTGACTTTATAAGGTCTCGAAATCCTCTAAGTACGCGCGCGTCGACGATGAGTTCGGGTGAAATACGGTCTCTATCTCTCGACGCGAACCGACCGAAGGGATGACGGCCTGTCCCGGCCCGCCAAGCCCAATAGAAGCCCAGCCTGGCGGCCCGTGGACCTTTGCTGGCGTCGCCCCGGCCCACGACACCTGTCGTCCTCCCGGCGCAGCGGCGCTGCCGGCCTGCCGCACCGGCACTTCCTCACCCATCGAAATCGTCGGCCCTTCCCTTCTGCCGACCGAGCGCTGTCTGGACCGGCGAGCCATGGCGGGCGAGGGGGAGGAGGACGAGGCGGCGGAGATCGAGCTGCAGCTGGAGCAGCACCTGGAGGAGCAGCGGTCCTCCCTCGCCGCCGTCGACGAGGCCCTCGCCGCCGACGCCTCCAACGCGGACCTCCTCGAGGTGCGTACGCGTCTGTGTGCGTCCGTCCCTGAACGCGTGGCGCGGCCCAGATTGCTGGAACCGCTCTCGGGTCCTGATTAACTAGTTCCCTAGGGATGGGGATTCTCAGGGGTCCTAGGGATTGTAGACTTGTTTGTAGGGGGCATCCCTGATTCGTCCAGGCAGGGAGTATGGATTGCCTGTTTTGCGATGGGGTTAGGGCATTCTGCTGCAGTATGTGCTGGTTTATTACCTGATAGTTGCAACAGCTTCTCAGTTAGGGATGTTCTATCTATTTTGGGAGGTGACACTAATTGGTAGTAGCATCTTGGTTTGATTACAAGAAACGGTGCTACTGTGCTTTTTAAATGTGTGGCATTGTTCCAGTGCACTTTGTCCATGTAAGTTGCTGCAGGGGTTGGATTAGCTTAGCTCATTCATGTCTTGTTTTCAAACTGGCAGCAGCTAAGCTGAGAAACTAGAAGAGACCAAGCATTGTATATTACAGCATCTATGTATACTGGCATGCGGTGTTGAGAGCATGAGTTTGGTAGATTTTGCATCTTGGCTTATTTCTTTCAGCTGATCATTGACGACTGATGAGACCTGTTGCAAGAAAGCAAGGCATGTACTGTGGAAGTGATTAGTAGCTCCCCTTATTTTTTTGCTAATTCCTGATATGCACACACAAGTGTGCATGTCTTGTCTTAAAGACCCTTGGAGAAGATTCTAGAGCCCTTTTGGGGAGACATTTCAGATCACAATGTTTAATAATTTTGCATTTGCACTTGTACTGTATCTGAGTTAAATTATGTTTTGTTCTGAAGGTGCATGGGGAACTTCTGTCTGCGATTAAGGATGCAGAGGAAGGGCTTCTGCATTTGAAGCGTTCTAGGCTAGTGACGCAAATCGACGAGATCTTTCCAAATCAGGAGTCAGCATCGGTATCAGCTGAAGCTGCTATTGAGCCATCAGATCCAGATGATGTTGAGCCAGAACCATTGGAGCCACAAGAATTTTCAGTAGGATCAAAGTGTAGATTCAGGCACAATGATGGGCGTTGGTATAATGGATGCATTCTAGGACTTGAAGGTTCAGGCAATGCACGGGTCTCATTTCTGACACCCACATCAGAGAAAATGTCGGTGAGTCATGCAACTTGACCTATCCTTTTTGCACAAAGATTGTCTTCCAAATTGAACCAGCCTTGTTACCTGGTAACCACAAGAGTGTAACTATGTGGTAGTGGCTCACCAGCCAGTACGAAATTACTTGGTCGCTTTGTAGTATGTCTTCCTTTTTGCTGCTTTCCCTTCTTCATCTATGCTTGTGTGTCACTTCCACCAATGCTAGGACCTGTGTGGTTGTTTTGTTGAATGGCCTTTGACTATTGCGCAACTGAACAACTACAGGAAATAGTTCTGATTGTCACAATGTTGTTTGATTTCCAAATCCCATCTCCTCGGGAACTATTGATGAATTGTTACCAGGCAAAGTGACGTTACATTATACTCTTCGTCACTAGAACCATGTGAAATGCGCATATACTAATTATAACCCATCTGTTTGAAAATAAATTTCTCTTGATAAAACCTGAGCGCATTGCACCCTCTGTTTGTTTCCATCCCACTCCCACGGACACCCAGAAATACACAACAAAAGCAGAAAACCCCCTCTTAGAGTAGGTTACACAGGTGGGTTGCTACAGCTACCTTTCCTTCAGCCATAACTTTCTGCTGCTTAATATAACTGTAGTAATACCTAGAACAAAGATCATTATTATTGCCAGACTTTCTAATATAAGTCTGCCCATAGTGCAGATGTGCAAGTTCTTTCTGCAGCAACGGTGTCGGTTTGCTAATAACTGCCGCTTGTCCCATGGTATGTAAATGCTCTTTTCACCGTTTGAAAGATTGAACCCTTTGGACTGTGCTTTTTTCCCATGTCTTGTCCATTTGTTTTCACACTGAACCCTTTAAAACGAATCGCTCCTTCAGTGGATTCATATTGCTTGTCAGTATGCAATATTTGCTTCTCCCTGTTTTCCTATGCATTACTGTAAATATTTGTGTATGATTTTGTACTTTCATGCTAAGTGGTATGCTTGTCTTCTAATTCATAATTATCTGCAGGTGTTGTGATTCCTACTTCATCCTTGAAACAGTTCAATCCAACTGCATGGCGACAGTCCTTGGCAGGATCCAGCATACTGGCAGCTTCTGGGCACCATTCTGGCCTTTGGAGGAGAGCTGAACTCGAGTCGTGGGATGATGAGTTGAAGCGCGGTCAGGTGGTCTTTCAAGATGATGGGAGCACTGCAACGCTCCCGGGTGATTCCCTTTCTATCCCAGAATATGCTGATGTGAGCGGCGAAGATGATGAAAGAGGCTCAAGCGAGGATGAATCTGAGTTGAGTGAAGATGGCGATCAAGAGGATGAATCCATCCATCAGGGCCTTGGCCGTATGGAACCCACAAATCTAACCGGCGTTCAGACCGAGACCGTGATCTTTGCAAAATGGGAACAGCACACCAGGGGCGTTGCCTCCAAAATGATGGCAAAGATGGGGTACCGAGAGGGCATGGGGCTTGGCGTGTCCGGCCAAGGCATGCTCGATCCAATCCCAGTCAAGGTACTACCGGCCAAGCAATCACTCGACCACGCGGTCGCTGCAACCACAGGCGAGGACGGACGAAGCATACACCGCGAGAAAGACAAGAAGCGCAGCCGGGGTGGACAAAGGAAGCGCGATCGGAAGTTTGCGGAGCTGGCCAGGGCCGCCAAGGCCGAGGAGGCGGAGAGGTCAGTCTTCAGCTTCATGAACAGCCAGCTGGTGAGCCAGGACGCGGCGGAAGGCTCCTCGTCCGCCAAAGCCAGGAAAGAGTCACCATCGGGTCAGGCCAATGGGCATCCCAAGAAGGAAGACAACAGAAGGTCTCTGCTCGCGTACGACGACGAGGTGAAGGAGCTGAGGAGCCAGGTCGGGCGGCTGGAGGAGATGGTGCAGCGCAACCGCAGGGACAAGGCGGTGCACGACGCGGCGTCGAGGAAGCTGGAGCAGACGCGGAAGGCGCTCACGGACGCCGAGGCGACGCATGCCTCGGCCACCAATGCGGTCGCCAGGAAGGAGAAGGAGAAGAAGTGGTTGAAGTTCTGATGCCGGATTCCTGCGCCGGTGCCTCTGTCTATGTGGCGATGCCTGGAGCTTAAGATTCTTTGCTTCTCTTACAGTATCGAGCACGGACGCAGTGTTCCACTTCCATAGGAGCTCTGTTGTAGTCGGATGTGATATCTAGAGGAGTTTTCGTATGGCCATAGAACCATCATTCTGTAATAGTCATCTGAACTCAGAAACATCTGCCACTGTTGGTCTGGTCCAAATGTCCAATGCATACATACGTTTGTGATGAATGAATGCTTTGGTTGGTATATTGTGCTGCTGGTGGAGTTTTTACCGATCCACTTAATGTTACGTTGACTGGCAGTTCACGAGTTGGTGACTTGTCACTTCCGAGTTTCCGAGGGTGATGCTCGACTGCTTCACTGCCAAGTGCTGACAATTATTATCTGCCAATGCAGTTTAATGTGCAATGTATATATTGGTCTTACTAGTAATGTTTTGTCGCCATAGTTTAATGTGGTGCCATCAGTTTAATTTTTAATCTAATGCCATGCGGGTTTCTTTCAGTACGGCCCTTGAACGCATTTCTTCATTCATCGAAAGTACAGAATCTGAATGCACAGCGGCATTCAGAAAGTCAGGGACTAAACCAAATAATACATCATGTAAGTATGCTGAAAGAGCGTATTTTGCACATCTATGAGCCGCCGCACCTGCATCTCTTCCAGCGAACTGAATTTCGAATCCCTGAGAGTGATAGGTGCACATCTGTCTGAAATGTGTCCTCCTAAGGTCATTTCTAACCGATCTCCTAAAAATAATGAAGTATCCGATGGAATAAAAGCTTAGTGAAGTGTATTTACTCCACTAAGTTTTGGCCGGACCTAGCCAATCCCCTATATTTAATGGAGTAAAAATAATAATTCCATTCGCATTTCATTTTCGGCCACCGAAACACATTTCTTCTTTCACTTTATTTCATTCAATGACATTTTGATATATTGGAGTACTTAATTCATCAATTCTTCGCTACGAAAGCAATATAAAAAAAATAAAAACCCTAATTAGACATTTAAAAAGAGTATCCAATTTCCATAACTGCACATACTATTTGGATTAATATTTTTTCTATGTCTTCATTGTTGGTCTGCGGATTCTCGAGCTCGCATATTTATTTCTTCTTTTATTCTAAAGAATTACACGTTGCTTCTCCTTTAGTCTTTTCTCTAGTCTTATCTCTAGCCTCAATTCTAGCAACAAGTGCACGGATATCTATCAAATTTCTTACTATCAATAAATCAATGTATTGTTTTTCCAATACCAAAACTTGCATCCTTCTTACACGCAAATTTGAATAAACAATGAGCTACTGAAATTGCGCCAAATTCGATGAACAGCCGAATTAAAACAAGTACATACCCTATCTTTTTTGCACTTGAAGAACACATATCCGGGATGTTCTGGTGTGGTTGAAACTTGGTGCACCACCTACAACGGGCAATGATTGCACTTTATGACCGGCAACGGCCAGCCGACGAGCCACTGGGCCAACACGGAGCCCTGTATGCTGTCCGGAGGCGTTTGCGAGGGAGATTCAAGTGGCGAGAGGAGGAACGGTACTTGCATGCGCCCCGGAGGCGTTGTCGGGGCTGTGTGGTCTGCTTCCCGGGTAATCCGTGGCAAGGCGCATCAGCCGTTGGCCGGAAACGCCAAATCCGGCGGTGGAGGAAGCAACCACAGATCCACCGGTTCTTCGACGATGACAGGACGAGGAGGGACGGGACAAGGAGGGACAAATTAAAATGGTAATGAACAACGGTGGAGCCTACATAGTGGGAGAGGGAGGTAGTGGAGAAGAGGCGCATCGTTTACTCGGCCGCCTTGCAGTGGAATAAACATAGGAAGAAATTTAGGACATGAGTACAAAATTACTGCTTTACGATGGATAAGGAATCGGTTAGTCCCGATTAGAGGAGTAAAACCGCTTTTTTCTCCTCTTATCGATTATAAGGGATCGATTAGAAATGCCCTAAGAATAGATCATAGCCCTGTTGCCAGTCTTCCGTTGGGGTCTTATAATCTGATGTTAGAGCATCTCTAGCAGACCCTGTATAAAGCCGATCCACAAAACTCGTTTACAGTTCACGAAAAACGGTTTTGCGGATCGGCACGTGCGCGGACAAAGTCAGACCCTGCAAAACGGATCCATAAAAAGGATATTCATAGAAGATGTTCTTTTACGGGTCGGCTATGCGGGGTCTGCTCGGGAGCCGCCGCAGCGACCCGCAAACCGAAAACCCCCAATACGCGAATTTAACAGCGATTTCGACAAATGAGTTCAAATTCAAACAATAAAGCATAGCTTGCGCTTGCTGATACGCCCCTCGTCTACCTCCTCCACTTAATCTTCACCATCGTGGTCATCCACGCCACCCTTCAATTCATTGTACTCGAAACCAGCGATCGGGGCTTGATCGATGTCGACGGCGTTGGTGTCCAACACAAGTTCATGAACTCGGGAGCGACATTGTTTGACCACCGCTAAATTGAGTGACAGCAAGTCACGAGCTACCACAGTGGCGAAAAGCGAAGCAAGAACAAGGGAGGGAAGATGCATACTTTTCAGCCATTTCATCGAACACCTCGCTTGCGGTGGAAGCAGCGCCGTTCGAAGGCATCGTCGGGGAGCATCTCGTCGGGGCGGAGGGAGTGGACAAAGGCGTTGGTTTTTTCGTAGGAACCTTCTTTCGCTTCATGCCCGAAACCTTGGTCATCTTCTCCGCCGGCGGCCGGTCAGATCGCGCAGCAGCGACGGCACCCGGCACGCGGGACTTTCCAGCGGGGCCAGCCGGATTGCCGCCGTGCACAACAACGTTGCCCGACCGCTTGCGGGCAGGCGCGTTGGTACCTTGGGCGACGGCGGGGGCGACATGGCTGGCGACGAGATCCGCCGGAGGGGATTGCGCGTGCGCGACCTCCACGTTGACGTGGGCCCGCTGGGAGGCTTCCATGGCGGCGAGGAATGGCGGGGAAGATGGTCCGGAGCACGCAATGATGAGGCAATGGCTGTCGAGGAGGGGGAGCGGGGAACGGCTGCGCGGAAATTTCCCTCGCGCTAAATCTTGTTGCGGATATGAGGCGAGCTCGGGTCGGCCTCCCACCCCATGAATCTCAAGGTTGAGGACGAACTTTTGCCGCGCTCCGCAATTTTTTTTTAAGGATCGGACGCGTTTGCGGGGTCTGATCGGGCAACATTTCCCGCCCCAACCCGTATTTTAGCGGTTATTTTGCTGGTCGAAACATTATACGGGGTCAGCTAGAGATGCTCTTATACGTGTAGGACTACCGAGCTACCTGCACGCTGCAGCCCATATTAGAGCATCTCTAGCAGACCCCATAAAATGCAAACTATAAAACTGGGATACGGGTTGAAAAAAGGCATTCTAAGGGTCCACGGCCGAACAGAAACTATAAAAACAAACTGTAAAACTAAGATAAAGAGCTCCTTCCTCCGTTCCAACGGCCGTCGCCCCTTCCTCTAACCGGCAAACCATGGCCGTCACAAATGTGTGATGGGTAGTGAGATATTATCTACGAAGTTGTGAGAGTAAAAAAACATCTAAATGGGTGAAAAGTACGTCCGACGGTATTAATATTAACTAGATGATGTCCCACGCGTTGCCGCGGAAAACATGATAAACAGATGTTGAAAATAAAAAATTATTGCTAAAAAAATTAGGATTGCTCTCGTTTTATATTTTAGGAACAATAACTCATGTGAAGCATATGACAAAAGATGCGTAAAAAAGTGTAACATGATCTACATATATTTGCTCTAAGTATACACCGCTTATGCCCATAACAAAAATTAGTGAAACAATGTGTAGATTAGTGCACACATTATAACTTATGATCACATGCATGACTTGATGATGTGACATAGTTACATGAGAAAAAAAATAAGTATTTATGACTAAATGCATGACTGACATTGTAACATGGTTGCATGAGAAGGAAAAATAGATAGTGAAGGAAAAAATAAGTACTTATGACTAAATGCATGACTTGATGATGTGTCATGGTCCATGAGAAGAAAAAATAGGTAGTGTGTTACAACTTTTTAAGAATAGAAGATTTATGCACTTGACGTACTAGGGGAACCAAGGTATGTTTGGACTCGAGATTAAATTACTTAAAATCAGTTAACTAATCTTAGTTCTCTTAACATTTGACGATCTGGCTGGTTAGGTTGTCTTGATCAACTTGCCGTTTCCGTGTTATACTCGCCTCTGCAAGAGGTCACATCTGAATAGGACCGAGAAACGCCTGTCAATATCACCATGCGATCACATTCACCTAAGGCCATGTTTGGATTGGATGTATTTTAATACGGAGGTCTATGACTTACACATATAATTTACTCGTCGCTGTGCAAATTCCATCCGAAAATGAAACGACGGCAGCAGCTATGTATCTTTTACAAGTGTATTTGAAGGAAAACGGTGATCCAAATAGGACCTAAGTCTGTCTAAAGTATCAAAATATGCCATAATCATGGTTACTTGGTTTTCCTTGCACTAACATCGAAAGTTCCAGTATACTCATATGCTAAGGGAAGCGTACGTTGTATGCACACATCTTTATTTTACACTATCCGCCTACCAGAAGTACTTCACCGTTACGATTGGAGACCATCTCAATCCCCCGTATTTAAATACGTACATCCATGCAACTATATAAGACACCTAGCTTCATTCACAAAACCAAACCAGAGCACACGCTGCAAACTAGCTAGTAGTAGCAAGCAATTCATCAAACATAACATGACCATCTCAAAAGCTTTGATCCTTGGCATCCTCGGATGCGTCTGCTTCTGCAGTTCGGTCCTAGCAACTCGTGAGCTCAATGATGACTTGTCGATGGTGGCAAGGCACGAGAGCTGGATGGTGCAGTACGGCCGTGTGTACAAGGATGAAACTGAGAAGGCGCAACGATTCGGGGTGTTCAAGGCCAATGTCATGTTTATCAAGTCGTTCAACGTCAAGAACCGCAAGTTCTATTTGGGTGTCAATCAGTTCGCCGACCTCACCAATGAGGAGTTCAAGACGACAAAGGCTAACAAGGGGTACAGACCAAGCTTGAAGAGGATACCTACTGGGTTCAGGTATGAGAATGTAAGTTTCGATGCACTTCCGGTAACCGTAGACTGGAGAACCAAAGGAGCAGTCACCCCCATCAAGGATCAGGGCCAATGTGGTAAGAATTTATAGGATAATAATATATTGCATATATGTTTGAATTTTTAATGCGAATGTCCTCTTATAGTATCTGCACAACCGTAAACATGTGTAGGTTGTTGTTGGGCTTTTTCTGCTGTCGCCGCTACGGAGGGCATCGTTAAGCTCAAAACCGGCAAGCTTATCTCGTTGTCTGAGCAAGAACTAGTGGATTGTGATGTCCATGGTGAAGACCAAGGTTGTGAAGGTGGGCTTATGGATGATGCCTTTAAGTTCATAATCAAGAATGGCGGTCTCACAACCGAGTCCAACTACCCATATACCGCGGCAGATGACAAGTGCAAGAGTGGAACCAATGGTGCCGCAACCATCAAAAGCTATGAGGATGTTCCGGCCAACAACGAGGGAGCTCTCATGCAAGCCGTCGCAAGCCAACCCGTCTCAGTGGCTGTAGATGGAGGAGATATGACCTTCCAATTTTACAAAGGTGGAGTGATGACAGGCTCATGTGGCACAGATCTGGACCATGGTATTGCAGCTATTGGTTATGGCAAGACCAGCGATGGCACAAAGTATTGGTTGCTGAAGAATTCATGGGGAACAACATGGGGCGAGAACGGATATTTAAGAATGGAGAAGGACATTCCAGACAAGAAAGGCATGTGTGGCCTTGCGATGGAGCCTTCTTACCCCACTGCATAGAATGAGCGACATATGCAACATATTTTCGTATGCACGGAAAGATAAATTAATTGCACATGTCTACTTTAAAAACATATAGTTTGTATGTATATTTAAATTCTAAAGTATAGTTTGTATGTGTATCTGAAGCATAGTTTGTACTTTACATTCCATGAATACAATGTAAATTATGCCACATATGTTAAGATTGATGAAGAAATTATGTTAGCTACATAGTATGGAGATTTGGCACCAAATTGTGTTTTGTAAGTGAATTGTGTTGTCTCTTGTTCTTCCATATTTGTGTAGTGAACTCTTTGAGTACTTTCTGTTTTCACAATAAGCTTGGAACCATATAAAAAAAGTGAAAATGCTGGAGTTGATATGCAAATAAATGTTGCAGCGTGAGAATGGAACAAAATGTTTTTTATATCTCAAGGAAGTGAAATAGGATAGACTTCTCTCCACCAATCCCCGTCGTCATGCTCCTCGAATGCTCGACAACAACCTCATCTCCCGAACCGCAACACCAACCTTAATTTTACTCTGGATAGTCTACAATCAAAAAGTGTGCCTTAATTATTGTCAATGATTAAATGTTATGATTAGCATGGTGGGGTCCATACCTCAATATGGTAGAGCAAGTAAAAGTAGAAATAATAAAGCTAGCTTTCTGCTAGTAATGAACATGCAAGCTAACAAGTATTTCCCATATGGAAGAGATGATCCACATATATGGATTTCACTACTGTTTTGTTTTACACTTTCTAATCTACTAGCAAATATGCCCGTGAGTTCAACGGAGAAAAATTATCCCGGATCGACAACACTCTTTTTAGTAAAAGAACATTTTCCGAGTCGATGAACGCTTCTTTGATTGGCGAACATTTTTAAATGGATGAACACCTTCTGAAGCTCATGAAAATATTCTTTTTCACCAACATTTTTCTGAAGTGCATGAACTTTGTTTGAATTCATGATCATTTTTATTTTAGTGAGCACTTAAAAAATCATGCACATGTTTTGAAGTCAGGATTTTGTTTTCAAATTCACGAACATTTTTTCAATCCGTGAACATTTTTAAAAAATCATGAATGTTTTTTTAATACACCAAATTCTATTACTTCTGGAGCATTTTGCCAGAAATCTTGTTTTGTTTTGAAATTTCAAAGTTTTTTTAAAGTCTGGAATTAGTCCAAGAAGAAAAAAATAAAAATAAAAAGGAAATAAAGAAACAGGGGGTGTTCCTCCCCGCTCATTGGCTTGCCCAATAGGGCAAAATTTGTGTCTTAATTCACTTGATTTGGGTGACTATGCATATATTAAGTAGACCAAGGTTTGTGTTAAAAAAACATTAGACCAAGGTTTGATTTGGAATGGTAAAAAAAAATTGTGCTCGAACGTACCAAAGCGGACGAAGACAATAGGGACGTACAAAAAACTTTTATTATGGACGAAAATAAATGAAGAAACAATCCTCCTTTTAGTCCGGTTAGAGGCCCGGGTGTGTGCACACGCCACATGCACGCGATTGATCCGTCCAAATCTGATTTGATACTTTTTAGGGATGCAATTTCCTTTTTCCATTTTAATTTTTGATGTCTTTGTGATCCTGCATGTAACGAACAATGCATACATCTTGATCAGTGGCGGAGACCGCCCCCCCCCCCCCCCCCAACGACCAGCTTACACATGAAGTATTGCTACGTATATATCTGTACTTGGCTTGTTGGCCTCCCCCATCAGCAGTACTGCCAAGCACTTTGTGAAAGTACAGGTATCGAGCAGTCTATCATAAGTGCATAATTAACTATACATAGGATTTTATTTGGCTTGCCCCCCCTCATATTCAAATCCTGGCTCCGCCACTGATCTTGATGTGTTCGTGTATTTACCTGTAGTTGCTGCTATTCATCCTTGGAAATGTATATTGTTGCATTCTACTTTCTGTTCTAGTTATAAATTATTTGTTAAAATTATTCATGAATTTGCCTAACATTTTAGCATCGTTATTTTCGACGATGAGTAGATTTAATATGTATGTACTTATGTTTTTTTTGTCAACATGGCTAGTACGGATTTGATGTATGAAGTTTGATGTTTATGGATGCGGCGGACGTTTTTCATGTGCTACTCAGTCATTATACCTGAATCATAAATGCATCTGAATGTGTCCGCGAGTCGCTGACTTGCACTGCCGAGGTGGTGCTCGACTGCCTCATTGCCAAGTGCTCGTAATTATCTGCCGCTACAGTTCAGTGTGCAATGTTACTCCCTCTGTTCTAAAATAAGTGTCAAGTTTAATACAATTTTATATTAGAGTTAGTACAAAGTTAAGACACTTATTTTTGGACGAAGGGAGTACTTTGTTTTGCAAGATCAATAGTAGTTTATTTCATAATGATAGAGTTGCTGGAATTTTGTCCAAATATGGGTCAGCCCAATATATATGATTTCAGAAAATTTGTATTAAATCCTAGAGGCCCACGCAGCCCATTTGTGCAAGGCAAGAGGTGCAAATGTTTAGTCCCACATTGCTAGTTTAGTGGGAGTTGGACCTCCTTATAAGGGAGGATGTTTCCACACATGTATGAGCTTGAGAACAAGAGAGACATACACGCGCGCTCCTCCTCCGCCGCCTCGTCACGACGCGGGTTGCAGGAATGAGCCGAGAAGGGCGATAATGTTTTTGGGAGCGCTCAGCACGACTACTGTCTTCCATCACGGACCCCGACGTCGACCACCTCATGTTATGGTTTTGCTGCCTCCATGAGACCTCCTATGTTTGAGGATGTTCACTACAAGAGATGACGCGTGAGAGCTGTTCTATGGTTTCAAACCATGAGCTGCTATGACGCCACTCTTGGCAAACCTGAAGGAGATCATGATGCTCAACATGAGCTAGCTTTTCAAAAAATGGATACCTTGTTTAAGGCTACTCTCTTGAGCGTTCTTGGTGAGAACATAGTTGATGCTTATGCGTCAATTGATAATGGAAAAGATATGTGGGATGCACTCGAGACCAAGTTTGGGGTCTCGGATGTTGGCACTGAGTTGTACATCATGGAACAATTCTATGACTACAGGATGACTGAAGAGTGCTCCGTGGTTGAGCAAGCTCACGAAATACAGTAATTTGCAAGAGAACTTGAGCACTTCAATTGCATGCTACCGGACAAGTTTTTTGCCGGAGGCATCATCACTAAACTTCCTCCTTCGTGGAGGAACTTTGCTACCTTACTGAAGCATAAGAGACAGGAGTTTTCCGTTCCGGATCTCATAGGTACTCTTGATGTGGAAGAAAAGGCGAGAGCAAAAGACGCACGTGCTCGAGCTATTGAGGAAGGTTCTAGTGCCAATCTGGTACAGAAGAAAAACTTCCAGCCCCACAATTTCAAGAACAAGGGCAAGTTTGATGGTAAAGCAAAGTTTGATGGGAAGAACAAGGTTGTACAACACACCAACTTCAAGAAGAAGAATGACAAGAAGAAAGGTGTTTGTCATGTGTGCGGAGATCCTCATCATTGGGCACCTAACTGCCCTAATCGTTATGACAAGCGTCAACATGGGAAAGGCGGCAAGTCTGCTAATGTCGTCATTGCTGACACTGACATTGAGGATGTTGGGTATGGTATATTACCCACTATTATTTCAGTATGTCATTTTCCTGATTGGTTGATTGACACGGGTGCTAATGTGCATATGCGGTGATATCTCCATGTTTTCGTCTTATCAGTCCGCAGGGACTTCCACCGTCCTGATGGGCAACGGTTCGCGTGCTTCTGTTCGTGGGGTTGGCACGGTCGATCTGAAGTTTACTTCGGGAAAGGTCGTGCGGCTAAAGAATGTGCATTATGTCCCCTCCGTCAATAAAAATCTTGTTAGCGGATCTCTTTTGTGTAGAGATGGCTACAAGCTTGTCTTTGAGTCTAATAAATTTGTAATATCCAAGTATGGAACTTTTGTTGGTAAGGGCTACGAGTCAGGAGGCTTGTTCCGTTTATCCTTGGCAGACGTTTGCAATAAAGTTGTTAATCATGTTTACAACAATAGTGAATCAAATGTGTGGCATTCACGTCTTTGTCATGTTAACTTTGGTTGCATGTCGCGACTAGTCAAATTGAACTTAATCCCTAGCTTTAACACCGTCAAGGGATCTAAGTGTCAAGTTTGTGTGGAAGCCAAACAACCTCGTAAGTCTCACACGACTGCCGAAACGAGAAATCTAGCACCGCTAGAGCTCATACATTCAGATCTATGTGAAATGAATGGCATTTTGACAAAAGGTGGAAAGAAATATTTCATGACACTAATTGATGAGTCCACTAGATAATGCCGAGTGTATCTTCTGAAATCTAAGGATGAGGCTCTGAACTTTTTCAAGATCTATAAAGCTGAAGCAGAAAACCAACTTGATCGAAAAATCAAGAGGCCTAGGTCCGATCGTGGTGGAGAGTATTTCTCAAATGATTTTGATTCTTTTTGTGCGCAACATGGTATAATCCATGAGAGGACGCCTCCCTATTCACCTCAATCAAATGGGATAGCCGAAAGAAAGAACCGTACTCTAACTGATTTGGTTAACGCCATGTTAGATACATCGGGTCTCTCCAAGGCATGGTGGGGGGAGGCAATATTGACTGCATGTTGATACGTCTCAAACATATCTATAATTTTTGATGTTTTCCCGCTGTTATCTTGCCTTCTTTGTATGTTTTACGTATCTTTTTATATCTTTTTGGGACTAACTTATTAATTCAGTGCCAAGTGCCAGTTCCTGTTTTTTCCGTGTTTTTGACTCTTTTCAGATCTGATTTTGGAACGGAGTCCAAACGGAAGAAATGTTGGAATTATGCCCTAGAGGCAATAATAAATATAGTTATTATTATAATTCC
The DNA here is from genome assembly GCF_904849725.1 of Hordeum vulgare subsp. vulgare. Classification (NCBI taxonomy): domain Eukaryota; kingdom Viridiplantae; phylum Streptophyta; class Magnoliopsida; order Poales; family Poaceae; genus Hordeum; species Hordeum vulgare. Next base: position 536,101,712 of record NC_058523.1, on the reverse strand, counting down.
TGTATCAAGATAATAGTTTATTATCCATGCTATAATTGTATTGAATGAAGACTCATTTACATGTGTGGATACATAGACAAAACACCGTCCCTAGCATGCCTCTAGTTGGCTAGCCAGTTGATCGATGATAGTCAGTGTCTTCTGATTATGAACAAGGTGTTGTTGCTTGATAACTGGATCACGTCATTGGGAGAATCACGTGATGGACTAGACCCAAACTAATAGACGTAGCATGTTGATCGTGTCATTTTGTTGCTACTGTTTTCTGCGTGTCAAGTATTTATTCCTATGACCATGAGATCATATAACTCACTGACACCGGAGGAATGCTTTGTGTGTATCAAACGTCGCAACGTAACTGGGTGACTATAAAGATGCTCTACAGGTATCTCCGAAGGTGTTAGTTGAGTTAGTATGGATCAAGACTGGGATTTGTCACTCCGTGTGACGGAGAGGTATCTCGGGGCCCACTCGGTAATACAACATCACACACAAGCCTTGCAAGCAATGTAACTTAGTGTAAGTTGCGGGATCTTGTATTACGGAACGAGTAAAGAGACTTGCCGGTAAACGAGATTGAAATAGGTATGCGGATACTGACGATCGAATCTCGGGCAAGTAACATACCGAAGGACAAAGGGAATGACATACGGGATTATACGAATCCTTGGCACTGAGGTTCAAACGATAAGATCTTCGTAGAATATGTAGGATCCAATATGGGCATCCAGGTCCCGCTGTTGGATATTGACCGAGGAGTCTCTCGGGTCATGTCTACATAGTTCTCGAACCCGCAGGGTCTGCACACTTAAGGTTCGACGTTGTTTTATGCGTATTTGAGTTATATGGTTGGTTACCGAATGTTGTTCGGAGTCCCGGATGAGATCACGGACGTCACGAGGGTTTCCGGAATGGTCCGGAAACGAAGATTGATATATAGGATGACCTCATTTGATTACCGGAAGGTTTTCGGAGTTACCGGGAATGTACCGGGAATGACGAATGGGTTCCGGGAGTTCACCGGGGGGGGGGGGCAACCCACCCCGGGGAAGCCCATAGGCCTTTGGGGAGACACACCAGACCTTAGTGGGCCGGTGGGACAGCCCACAAGTGCCCTATGCGCCAAGGAGAAGAAAATCAAGAGAGAAAGAAAAGAAAAAGGAGGAGGTGGGAAGGAAGGGGGACTCCCTCCCACCAAACCTAGTCCAACTCGGTTTGGGGGGGAGAGTCCTCCCCCTTGGACTCGGCCGACCCCCTTGGGGCTCCTTGAGCCCCAAGGCAAGGCCCCCTCCCTCCCACCTATATATACGGAGGTTTTAGGGCTGATTTGAGACGACTTTTCCACGGCAGCCCGACACATACCTCCACGGTTTTTCCTCTAGATCGCGTTTCTGCGGAGCTCGGGCGGAGCCCTGCTGAGACAAGGTCATCACCAACCTCCGGAGCGCCGTCACGCTGCCGGAGAACTCTTCTACCTCTCCGTCTCTCTTGCTGGATCAAGAAGGCCGAGATCATCGTCGAGCTGTACGTGTGCTGAACGCGGAGGTGCCGTCCGTTCGGTACTAGATCGTGGGACTGATCGCGGGATTGTTCGCGGGGCGGATCGAGGGACGTGAGGACGTTCCACTACATCAACCGCGTTCTCTAACGCTTCTGTTGTACGGTCTACGAGGGTACGTAGATCACTCATCCCCTCTCGTAGATGGACATCACCATGATAGGTCTTCGTGCGGGTAGGAAATTTTTTGTTTCCCATGCGACGTTCCCCAACAGTGGCATCATGAGCTAGGTTCATGTGTAGATGTCTTCTCGAGTAGAACACAAAAGTTTTTGTGGGCGGTGATGTGCGTTTTGCTGCCCTCCTTAGTCTTTTCTTGATTCCGCGGTATTGTTGGATTGAAGCGGCTTGGACCGACATTACTCGTACGCTTACGAGAGACTGGTTTCATCGTTACGAGTAACCCCCTTTGCTCAAAGATGACTGGCAAGTGTCGGTTTCTCCAACTTTAGTTGAATCGGATTTGACCGAGGAGGTCCTTGGATGAGGTTAAATAGCAAGTCATATATCTCCGTTGTGGTGTTTGCATAAGTAAGATGCGATCCTACTAGATACCCTTGGTCACCACGTAAAACATGCAACAACAAAATTAGAGGACGTCTAACTTGTTTTTGCAGGGTATGATTGTGATGTGATATGGCCAACGATGTGATGTGATATATTGGATGTATGAGATGATCATGTTGTAATAGAAATATCGACTTGCACGTCGATGGTACGGCAACCGGCAGGAGCCATAGGGTTGTCTTTATACTAACGTTTGTGCTTGCAGATGCGTTTACTATTTTGCTAGGATGTAGCTTTAGTAGTAATAGCATAAGTAGCACGACAACCCCGATGGCAACACGTTGATGGATGATCATGGTGTGGCGCCGGTGACAAGAAGATCGTGCCGGTGCTTTGGTGATGGAGATCAAGAAGCACGTGATGATGGCCATATCATGTCACTTATGAATTGCATGTGATGTTAATCCTTTTATGCACCTTATTTTGCTTAGAATGACGGTATCATTATGAGGTGACCTCTCACTAAAATTTCAAGACGAAATTGTGTTCTCCCCGACTGTGCACCGTTGCTACAGTTCGTCGTTTCGAGACACCACGTGATGATCGGGTGTGATAGACTCAACGTTCACATACAACGGGTGCAAAACAGTTGCGCACGCGGAACACTCGGGTTAAGCTTGACGAGCCTAGCATGTGCAGACATGGCCTCGGAACACATGAGACCAAAAGGTCGATCATGAATCATATAGATGACATGATTAGCATAGGGATGCTTACCACTGAAACTATACTCAACTCACGTGATGATCGGACTTGGGATAGTGTAAGTGGATCATGAACCACTCAAATGACTAGAGAGATGTACTTTTTGAGTGGGAGTTTAGCATATAATTTGATTAAGTTAAACTCTAATTACCTTGAACATAGTCTAAGTCCACTTTGAATATATTTGTGTTGTAGATCATGGCTCACGCGACAGTCATCCTGAATTTTAATACGTTCCTAGAGAAAGCTAAGTTGAAAGATGATGGAAGCAACTTTGTAGACTGGGCTCGTAATCTTAAGCTAATCTTACAAGCTGGGAAGAAGGATTCTGTCCTTAATGCTGCGCTAGGAGATGAACCACCCGCTACAGCTGATCAGGATGTTAAGAACGCTTGGTTAGCACGTAAGGAGGACTACTCAATAGTTCAATGTGCAGTCTTGTATGGCTTAGAACCGGGACTTCAACGTCGCTTTGAGCGTCATGGAGCATTTGAGATGTTCCAGGAGTTGGAGTTTATCTTTCAGAAGAACGCCCGGATCGAGAGGTATGAGACCTCCGATAAATTCTATGCTTGCAAGATGGAGGAAAACTCGTCTGTCAGTGAACATGTGCTCAAAATGTCTGGGTACTCAAACCGTCTAGCTGAGCTGGGGATTGAACTCCCGCAAGAAGCTATCACTGACAGAATCCTTCAATCACTGCTGCCAAGCTACAAAGGCTTTGTGTTGAACTACAACATGCAAGGGATGAACAAGTCTCCCGGCGAGTTGTTTGCGATGTTGAAAGTCGCAGAGTCTGAACTCCGTAAAGAGCATCAAGTGTTGATGGTGAATAAGACCACTAGTTTCAAGAGAAACGGCAAAGGCAAGAAGGGCAATTCGAAGAAGAGCGGCAAGCCTGTTGCCAATCCGTCGAAGAAACCCAAAGCTGGACCTAAGCCTGAAACGGAGTGTTTCTATTGCAAGGGTATGGGTCACTGGAAGCGCAATTGCCCCAAGTATGTGGCAGATAAGAAGGCGGGCAAAGAAAAATCAGGTAAATTTGATATACATGTTATTGATGTGTACTTAACTGGCTCTCGTAGTAGTGCCTGGGTATTCGATACCGGTTCTGTTGCTCATATTTGCAACTCGAAGCAGGAACTGCGGAATAGACGAAGGCTGGCGAAAGATGAAGTGACGATGCGCGTAGGAAATGGTTCCAATGTTGATGCAATCGCCGTCGGCACAGTGTCACTTCAGCTACCATCGGGATTAGTGATGAACTTAAATCATTGTTATTTAGTGCCTGCGTTGAGCATGAACATTATATCTGGATCTTGTTTATTGCGAGACGGTTACTCTTTTAAGTCACAGAATAATGGTTGTTCTATTTCTATGAGTAACATCTTTTATGGTCATGCACCGAATGTGAGGGGATTGTTCATATTGAATCTTGATAGCGATACGCATATACAAAACATTGAGACCAAAAGAGTTAGAGTAAACAATGATAGCGCTATATTTTTGTGGCACTGCCGCTTAGGTCATATTGGTGTAAAGCGCATGAAGAAACTCCATGCTGATGGACTTTTGGAGTCACTTGACTTTGATTCACTTGACACGTGCGAACCATGCCTCATGGGCAAGATGACTAAGACTCCATTCTCCGGAACAATGGAGCGTGCAAGTGACTTGTTGGAAATCATACATACTGATGTGTGTGGTCCGATGAGCGTGGAGGCACGCGGCGGATATCGTTATTTTTCTCACCTTCACTGACGATTTGAGTAGGTATGGCTATGTCTACTTGATGAAGCACAAGTCTGAAACATTTGAAAAGTTCAAGCAATTTCAGAGTGAAGTGAAAAATCATCGTAACAAGAAGATCAAGTTCCTACGGTCTGATCGTGGGGGTGAATATCTGAGTTTCGAGTTTGGTGATCACTTAAGAAAATGTGGAATTGTTTCACAGTTGACTCCGCCTGGAACACCACAGCGTAATGGTGTGTCCGAACGTCGTAATCGTACTTTGTTAGAGATGGTGCGATCTATGATGTCTCTTACTGATTTGCCGTTATCATTTTAGGGTTATGCATTAGAAACAGCTGCATTCACTTTAAATAGGGCACCATCAAAATCTGTTGAGACGACACCATACGAACTGTGGTATGGCAAAAGGCCAAAGTTGTCGTTTCTTAAAGTTTGGGGATGTGATGCTTATGTCAAAAAGCTTCAGCCTGAAAAGCTGGAACCCAAAGCGGAAAAGTGCGTCTTCATAGGTTACCCAAAAGAGACAGTTGGGTACACCTTCTATCTCAAATCCGAGGGCAAAGTGTTTGTTGCTAAGAACGAAGCTTTTCTCGAGAAGGAGTTTCTCTCGAGAGAATTGAGTGGGAGGAAGATAGAACTTGACGAGGTTGTCGAACCTATCATCCCTCTGGATGGTGGCGCAGGGCAAGGGGAAACCTCTGTCGTTGCGACGCCAGTTGAGGAGGAAGTTAATGATGATGATCATGAAACTCCAGTTCAAGTTTCTATTGAACCACGCAGGTCGACGAGATCACGTGCTGCTCCAGAGTGGTACGGTAATCCCGTCTTATCAATCATGTTGTTAGACAACAATGAACCTGCAAGTTATGAAGAAGCAATGGTGGGCTCAAATTCCAACAAATGGCTAGAAGCCATGAAATCCGAGATAGGATCCATGTATGAGAACAAAGTGTGGACTTTGGAGATACTACCTGAGGGCCGCAAAGCTATTCAGAACAAATGGATCTTTAAGAAGAAGACGGACGCTGACGGCAATGTGACCGTTTATAAAGCTCGACTTGTGGCAAAGGGTTTTTCACAAGTTCCAGGAGTTGACTACGATGAGACTTTCTCACCCGTAGCGATGCTTAAGTCCGTCAGAATCATGTTAGCAATAGCTGCATTTTTCGATTATGAAATCTGGCAGATGGATGTCAAAACGGCGTTCCTTAACGGTTTCCTTAAGGAAGAGTTGTATATGATGCAACCTGAAGGTTTTGTCGATCCTAAGAGTGCTAACAAGGTGTGCAAGCTCCAGCGATCCATTTATGGACTGGTGCAAGCATCTCGGAGTTGGAACAAACGCATTGATGAGGTGATCAAAGCATTTGGGTTTGTACAAGTGGTTGGAGAATCTTGTATTTACAAGAAAGTGAGTGGGAACTCTGTGGCGTTTCTAATATTATATGTGGATGACATATTACTGATTGGAAACAACGTAGAGCTTTTGGAGAGCATAAAAGGTTACTTGAATAAAAGTTTCTCTATGAAGGACCTAGGAGAAGCTGCTTACATTCTAGGCATTAAGATCTATAGGGATAGATCAAAACGCCTGATAGGACTTTCACAAAGCACATACCTTGATAAAGTTTTGAAGAGGTTCAAAATGGAACAGTCCAAGAAAGGGTTCTTGCCAGTTTTATAAGGTACGAGATTGAGTAAGACTCAGTGCCCAGCATCTGATGAAGATAGAGAGCATATGCGCTCCGTCCCCTATGCTTCAGCCATAGGTTCTATCATGTATGCAATGCTGTGCACTAGACCGGATGTCAGCCTGGCCATAAGTATGGCAGGTAGGTTCCAGAGTAATCCAGGAGTGGATCACTGGACAGCGGTCAAGAATATCCTGAAGTACCTGAAAAGGACTAAGGAGATGTTTCTCGTATATGGAGGTGACGAAGAGCTCGCCGTAAAAGGTTACGTCGATGCAAGCTTTGACACAGATCCGGACGACTCTAAGTCGCAAACCGGATACGTATTTATTCTTAATGGGGGTGCAGTAAGCTGGTGCAGTTCCAAGCAAAGCGTCGTAGCAGATTCTACATGTGAAGCGGAGTACATGGCTGCCTCGGAGGCGGCTAAGGAGGGTGTCTGGATGAAGCAGTTCATGACGGATCTTGGAGTGGTGCCAAGCGCACTGAATCCAATAACCTTGTTATGTGACAACACGGGTACCATTGCCTTAGCAAAGGAACCACGGTTTCACAAGAAGACCAGACACATCAAACGATGCTTCAACCTCATCCGCGACTATGTCGAGGAAGAGGACGTAAATATATGCAAAGTGCACACGGATCTGAATGTAGCAGACCCGCTGACTAAACCTCTTCCACGGCCAAAACATGATCGACACCAGAACTGTATGGGTGTTAGATTTATTACAATGTAATTCACATGGTGATGTAAGGGCTAGATTATTGACTCTAGTGCAAGTGGGAGACTGTTGGAATTATGCCCTAGAGGCAATAATAAATATAGTTATTATTATAATTCCTGTATCAAGATAATAGTTTATTATCCATGCTATAATTGTATTGAATGAAGACTCATTTACATGTGTGGATACATAGACAAAACACCGTCCCTAGCATGCCTCTAGTTGGCTAGCCAGTTGATCGATGATAGTCAGTGTCTTCTGATTATGAACAAGGTGTTGTTGCTTGATAACTGGATCACGTCATTGGGAGAATCACGTGATGGACTAGACCCAAACTAATAGACGTAGCATGTTGATCGTGTCATTTTGTTGCTACTGTTTTCTGCGTGTCAAGTATTTATTCCTATGACCATGAGATCATATAACTCACTGACACCGGAGGAATGCTTTGTGTGTATCAAACGTCGCAACGTAATTGGGTGACTATAAAGATGCTCTACAGGTATCTCCGAAGGTGTTAGTTGAGTTAGTATGGATCAAGACTGGGATTTGTCACTCCGTGTGACGGAGAGGTATCTCGGGGCCCACTCGGTAATACAACATCACACACAAGCCTTGCAAGCAATGTAACTTAGTGTAAGTTGCGGGATCTTGTATTACGGAACGAGTAAAGAGACTTGCCGGTAAACGAGATTGAAATAGGTATGCGGATACTGACGATCGAATCTCGGGCAAGTAACATACCGAAGGACAAAGGGAATGACATACGGGATTATACGAATCCTTGGCACTGAGGTTCAAACGATAAGATCTTCGTAGAATATGTAGGATCCAATATGGGCATCCAGGTCCCGCTGTTGGATATTGACCGAGGAGTCTCTCGGGTCATGTCTACATAGTTCTCGAACCCGCAGGGTCTGCACACTTAAGGTTCGACGTTGTTTTATGCGTATTTGAGTTATATGGTTGGTTACCGAATGTTGTTCGGAGTCCCGGATGAGATCACGGACGTCACGAGGGTTTCCGGAATGGTCCGGAAACGAAGATTGATATATAGGATGACCTCATTTGATTACCGGAAGGTTTTCGGAGTTACCGGGAATGTACCGGGAATGACGAATGGGTTCCGGGAGTTCACCGGGGGGGGGGGGGGACCCACCCCGGGGAAGCCCATAGGCCTTTGGGGAGACACACCAGCCCTTAGTGGGCTGGTGGGACAGCCCACAAGTGCCCTATGCGCCAAGGAGAAGAAAATCAAGAGAGAAAGAAAAGAAAAAGGAGGAGGTGGGAAGGAAGGGGGACTCCCTCCCACCAAACCTAGTCCAACTCGGTTTGGGGGGGGAGAGTCCTCCCCCTTGGACTCGGCCGACCCCTTGGGGCTCCTTGAGCCCCAAGGCAAGGCCCCCTCCCTCCCACCTATATATACGGAGGTTTTAGGGCTGATTTGAGACGACTTTTCCACGGCAGCCCGACCATATACCTCCACGGTTTTTCCTCTAGATCGCGTTTCTGCGGAGCTCGGGCGGAGCCCTGCTGAGACAAGGTCATCACCAACCTCCGGAGCGCCGTCACGCTGCCGGAGAACTCTTCTACCTCTCCGTCTCTCTTGCTGGATCAAGAAGGCCGAGATCATCGTCGAGCTGTACGTGTGCTGAACGCGGAGGTGCCGTCCGTTCGGTACTAGATCGTGGGACTGATTGCGGGATTGTTCGCGTGGCGGATCGAGGGACGTGAGGACGTTCCACTACATCAACCGCGTTCTCTAACGCTTCTGCTGTACGGTCTACGAGGGTACGTAGATCACTCATCCCCTCTCATAGATGGACATCACCATGATAGGTCTTCGTGCGCGTAGGAAAATTTTTGTTTCCCATGCGACGTTCCCCAACAAGAAAAACCCCGAAATGGTTTTTTCCTGAACGGAAGAAGTCCAGGGATCTTTTGGGCCAAGCCAGGTGGGCTCCAGGGAGCCCACAAGCCCCCACTCCGCCACCAGGGGGAGGCGGCGTGTAACGACCAAGATGCGGTCCTTTCCGATCTGGGGGTCGAGGCCCCCGAATAGGAAAGAAGCGCATCTAAGCGTTTCACAAGCAAGTAACATAGCACAAAATAATAATACAAGTAGACAATTCGGGGTTCAACTGTCTTCTTATTAATAACTCAGAGTACAACAGAGATACAAACAAGGTAATTCCGGTACGGACTACAAAACATGGAAAATGCTATGCTACCCTGCTGCAGGCCCACGATCATGACCACGGCTCAGTCCTCTGGATAGTTCACGTAAAGGCGGTCTGTCTCCTCGTCGTACTGCCACGCCAGCTGGGTGCCGTCGGGATCATCTGTCTCTGGGGTACCTGTACCTGCTGGGAGTTTCGGAGGAATCCGTGAGCCACGGGGACTCAGCAATCTAAGACCTTGGTGCCAGAACTAGTCATGATATTGGGTAAGGAAGGGATGAAGTGTTTCAAGCTGCTGCATCCTATGATAGAATAAGTGGCTAACTTACGCAAAAGAGAAGTGAAGGTGGTCTATGCTAACGGTCGGGATTACTTGATCAGAAAGTGATCCTGAACACCTACCTACGGCATACATAACCCCACCGTGTTCCCGATCGAAGAGAGATCTTCGAAGGGACAGTCACGGGTACGCACACAGTTGGCATTTTTATTAGTTTATGTTTAGGTTCTCTGATACCGGATGTTAACAAAATATTCCAAGTTGCCACATAACCGCGGGCACGGCTTTCCGAAAGATTAAACCCTGCAGGGGTGCTCCAACTAGTCCATCACAAACGAACACAGGCCGCAAAGGCATCCTCTATCACGAATCTCGTGATCTCGTCGGATTCCTTAGAGGAAAACCTCAACTCTGGGTGAAACCAAAGCTTCACTGGGATTCCTATACGCAAGATATACCGCTAAGGTAAGACAAGGCTAGCAGGACCTCCCGACGTGTCGACGACCCCGATAAGAGCCGCGTATCTCAGTCTCAGGACACGCCGGATGGAACTAGCTACAGGTACCAAACCTCAAGTTTCCTTGTGGTGGCCCCGCAGGCAGACCAGTTTGGACCAACACTCATGAGGAGCACTGGCCCGGGTTGTTGATTAAGAAACCTCGGGGTAGCTACTCCCTATGCAGATTATTATTAAGTGATTAGCAAATTAACACCAAATTTGGGTCCTGTCGGACAAGCCTTAACACTACGTGATTTATCAAGGGGGTCCCCATAACAACCCCAAACGTGTTAGGAGCGATCATTATGAAACCAAACTCCGGTAACCGGTAACTAAGGCGGCAATAACGGAACAAAGCACCCGGCAAAAGGCTAGGCCTCCCGTCATTTACCAAATATATAGGTGCATTAAATAAATAACAGCATTTTAATATAATGATATCAAGCTCATGTCATCACATGAGTTTAAAACACCTGCAACTAACAATGCTAACATTAGTAGCTGAGCAAGCCTACCTAGCCATACAAGTTTGCTAGGAAAGAGAACGGTGTTTAGGCTCATGGCATATGAAGAGGCAATTTAATTTCAGTGGTAGGCAGCGAGCAATATGACATGGAATCGAAACTAACATAACAAGTCTAGAGATGGAATCAAGGTCATATCATCTTGCCTGTGATATCCTCAGCTTGGAATGGTTCTGGATCGTTCTGCACGTACTCTCCTGACTCCACGTATTCGTTCTCCGCTCCCGGTGCTACCCAACATAAGAATAACAGCCAATGAACAGCATCACCACAAAATGCAACAATCACATGATGCATGAGATGAAAGTTGAGCATGCACCACTATTTCTATCACTAGCACAAGCAAAACAAACTACAGCAAGTTTCTGGACAGAACTGTGCACTAAGCTATTTTGACATGCATGAGAATGACATGAACAGATGCAGCTCGTAAAAACGGTGCAAAACCATATAAAGAACATTGCAAACGGAGCTATGGAACAACGGGAATCAACGAAACAAGATATGAAGCTCTACGTGAAAGATTCAACACCACACACACAATTGGCACAAATCTGGTATTCCCAGGTTTCCAAGACATGTAATAACCCAACATGAATGAAATGGAGCAAGGTAGAACACCACAACATCAATTAAGCACAAACTTTGAACAAAATGGCAAAACTACATAATCTGCCAGAATCTGCATCTTAGCTGTTTGGGAGCAACATGCAACATAGCTACAGGTCTTCAAACATGACAAATAATATATGTGGCTGTTGCCAACCAAGAACACTACAAGCACCAGCAAGAATCACATCAAAAGGAATTAAACTCTAGAAGATACAAGGCCACAAACTTTCCCAAAACCATCAGATCTCAGGGACTTAGTGAAAATTCCTGCACCTGAGTTTCTGTTTCTGTTCTGATGCTTTTTGACAGCAATCAAAACACAAGCTACTGGACTCGAAATGATTTGAAAATTGACAGGAAGCTTCACAACAGAATGACCAGCACATCCTCATCTACAGGGGAAGAAAATGTTTCCAGCATCCCAGACTTAGTGAAATTTTCAGAGTTCAAAAATCTGGAATTTTCCAGCCACATGCCCACTTTGTCTAGGCATAGTTTGCACACACATGTCACCAAGAGGTAGTTGACACCACTATGGTGTTGAGCACAAACCCCTACTATTAACACACAAAATCCCATGCCCTTGGGCTCCATCTATACCATGGAATCAAGGACCAAACTTCCAACAAAACTGTAAATGCAACTCGAGAAGGTATTCTTCTAAGATGACAATTACATAGGATGAGTTTCATGTGCACAATGACAAAGTGACATGGGGGTTTGAACCCCATGTTTGTGTCATGCACAGCAACAACACCAACACATATACCACACTATCACTAGCTTCAAGCACAACAAAATACAACTCCTATGCTAACAAGAGAGTTTGCACACCCTCACATATGGGCATGTGATGGTACACACTCTCACATGCACCACAAGGGACACCCTTGGAGTCATGTCACCCTCAAGGTGCAACCCCCACAAGAATCTACCCATGCTTAACTAGTAAGCTCCACCTACACATGCTTATCATAGCTAGCCACCTAGTGCATCACATACACACCCAATACATGAGGTGAGTGGGAGGCATCCACACCCAAAATAACACTCCACTAATCTGAACATGCAAATAATCTACAAACACAACATAGCCCATCTAAAACTCATAAGATAAGGCTACACATGCTCAACTAGTGCAATCCACACACCTTAATGCACACCCACTTCCAAGTAGCAAAACAACTAGCACCATCTCCTATCAAGGGTAATTTTACACCACAAAGGTACAAACACCATAAGTTCACAAGTCTAGCAAACATCATCTATCCTCACTAGTGTGCAAAACTCACACACAAGATCATATGCACACATCTACACCAGCAGGAAAGAAGTAAATAGGCACCTTGCTGCCCAAGCATAAGGAAGAGGAAGAACAAAATAAAAGATAGCAAAATTTAACAAAAACATGCATCAGGGTCCTGGGAATCGAACCCAGTACCTCCTGGTACACAACAACACCACCTAGCCACTACACCACTATCACTAGCTCGACAGTTTAAGGGAAGAGAACAGGGTGTCATATCCCTGATGCTCCTGCGCAGGAAAACCAGTAAAACAAAACAAACAGCGCCGAGGGGGGGAATCGAACCCACACCCTACTCATCAGGCACCCAGCACCACTACCAGTGGACTACATCGCGGCATCTGAACTAATACGCGCGAGAGAGAAAGATGAAGAGACTCTCCCGTGCTGATCTGCCACTCTGAACTAGCCTACTCGCCGGAGACACAGTAGGCAACGCATGCAGACCAACTGCTCACGCCAACGATGACGGGGAGGCTCCCTGGCCGCGGCGCTGCTGGCACGAGGGGGGGAAGCCCTCCTCTGCGTAACACACCCACACACACTGCTCTATGCAGATCAAACCCCTACCACTGCAACCTACTACGCTGCTGCACGAACAGAGGACATACACGCGCCCAGGTCGGATCCGAGCTGGGCTACGGAGGAGGAAGGCAGGGGGAGGCGCAGCCTCACCTTGGGAAGGAAGGGGGGTCGAGTCGGAGACGTTGGCACCGCTGGAGAGGAAGAAGAAGGCCGGAGAGGTTCCTACTGGCGAACCGACGGAGAGGTGGAAGACACCGCGGGCACGTCCTTGACGGGCTCGGGGTCGTCGGTGTGGCCGATCTCTGGGGCTTCTAGCGCCGGGAATGGATCGCAGGGATCCACCCGAGCCCCCGGACACGGCGGCCTTGCCGCTCGACGGAGCACGCAGGGGTAGACGCGACGAGGCACTTCTCTGTTCTCTCTGCTATCCCTACAGAAAGCTTACCTTGGGAAGAAAGGAAGAGATGGAGGGGGAGGAAGGAGATGGCGGCGGCAGGAGGGAACCCTAGTCGAGGGGAGGGCTCAGACGCCCAGCTAAATAGGGGGCCCTCGACGTTTGTGCCACGGCACCGTCAACTCCCCTCTCTCTCTCTCTCGTTCTGACGGAAAGGAGACACGCGGGGGAGGAGTGACGGCGTCAGGAAGGAGGAGGGGGCTCGCTCGCATGGGCTCTAGATGGAGGGAGTTGGGCCACCGAAGGGGGGGGGGGAAGGCCCATGCTACCACGAGGAAGAGGAGAACTCGCTGGGGGGGGGGCTTTTCTATTTAGAAAAACACACAGGAAGGGGAAAAAACACCAGCTAAAACTACTGGGATAAATCCAAAAGGAAATACCCCCTGGACATTTAAAAATATAACCTATTTACATAAAATAAGATCAAGATTTTTAGGAGCAAATAATATTTTACAAAACAGCATTAGTTGATCTGTTTTGTAATTTTATGTGCACCTATAAACATCCATTCAAGACCAGCAACTCACATCTCTCCTCCACCACAATTTTAGCTAAAACATGGGCATTTTTTAAAAGGGAAAGGAAGAGGTGAAATTTTACATAGGGGAAACAAGAGAGGGGGAGAAGGTGGTTGGTTTTGAAAACAAATAAGCACTTGCTAACACATGCTACACTCCACACAAGTCACACATCACATGATCACATGAAATATAACACCACAATACTTACTCCTAGTAAGAACAAATGCAAACATGATCATGACATGCAATCATAAGGTATGGCAAGGAATGATATGTTATGCATGCATGCAAGCAAAAGAAGAATAGAAGGTGACACATGAATTCATACATGCATAGAAACTCTCAAGACAAAGTCAAGGTGGTCCCACATGGAAGGATACAAAAAGGGAAAGTCCTACACTTGGGGCATTACACGGCGGTGGGCAGGCTTGTGGCCTCCCTGGCCGCCCCCTGACCTAGATCTTTGGCCTATAAATTCCCAAATATTCCGCAAAAAATCAGGGGAGCCTCGAAAATACTTTTCTGCCGCCGCAAGCTTCCGTTTCCGCGAGATCTCATCTGGAGACCCTTCCCGGCGCCCTGCCGGAGGGGACTTTGGAGTTGGAGGGCTTCTTCATCGTCATCATCGCCCCTCCAATGACTCGTGAGTAGTTCACTTCAGACCTACGGGTCCATAGTTAGTAGCTAAATGGCTTCTTCTCTCTCTTGGATCTTCAATTCAAAGTTCTTCATGATCTTCATGGAGATCTATCCGATGTAATCTTCTTTGGCGGTGTGTTTGTCGAGATCCGATGAATTGTGGACTTGTGATCAGATTATCTATGATATATATTTGATTCTTTGCTGATTTCTTATATGCATGATTTGATATCCTTGTAAGTCTCTTCGAGTCTTGGGTTTTGTTTGGCCAACTAGATCTATGATCCTTGCAATGGGAGAAGTGCTTGGTTTTGGGTTCTGCCATGTGGTGACCTTTCCCAGTGACAGTAGGAGCAACAAGGCACACATCAAGAAGTTGCCATCAAGGGTAAAAAGATGGGGTTTTTATCATTGGTTTGAGATTATCCCTCTACATCATGTCATCTTGCTTAAGGCGTTACTCTGTTCTTACGGACTTAATACACTAGATGCATGCTGGATAGCGGTCAACGTGTGGAGTAATAGTAGTAGATGCAGAAAGTATCGGTCTACTTGTTTCGGACGTGATGCCCATAGAAATAATCATTGCATAGATATCGTCACGACTCTGCATAGTTCTATCAATTGCTCGACAGTAATTTGTTCACCCACCGTCTACTTGCTTTCATGAGAGAAGCCACTAGTAAACACTACGGCCCCCGAGTCTATTCGCATCCATCGTTTACATCTTCGCTTTTACTTTGCTTTGTTACTTTGTTGCTTTCAGTTCTCACTTGGCAAACAATCTATAAGGGATTGACAAACCCTTCATAGCGTTGGGTGCAAGCTTTTGTGTTTGTGCAGGATCTTGAGAAACTCTTCCGTCGGATTGATACCTTGCTTCTCAAACTGAGGGAAATACTTACCGTCGTTGTGCTACATCACCCTTTTCGCTTCGAGGGAACACCAACGCAAGGCTCCAAGGCCACGGGGGAAATCCTTTGCATACTTTCCTAGGAAGTCCCTTAAGGCGTAGCCGTTGCTGAAGGATTCCTGGTGTCGTCGACACAACTATTTCTGGCGCCATTGCAAGGGATACACAGCAAACATCACATGTCATGTTCTGAATCGAGTTCCCACAAAGAACAAAGAGATAACTCCATTCGAGGAATGGGAAAAGAAAAGGTTAAAACTCTCTTATCTACGAACCTGGGGTTGTTTGGCGAAAGTCAATGTGCCAATCCCAAAGAAGCGCAAGCTAAGACCAAAAACTGTGGATTGTGTTTTTCTGGGATATGCTTTTCATAGCATTGGATATAGATTTTTGGTTGTAAAATCTGAGGTATCTGACATGCATATCGGTACAATCATGGAGTCAAATGATGCGACTTTATTCGAAGATATCTTTCCCATGAAGGATATAGCTACCTCGTCTAATCAGGAGATGCCTAATTCATCAAACCATGAATTAGTCACAATTACTGAACCTATCATTTCGATGGAACACTTTGAAAATATTATGGAGGAGAACAATGAAGTTCCTACCAGGAGCAAGAGATAGAGGACTCCAAAGTCCTTTGGTGATGATTTTCTTGTGTATCTCATAGATGACACTCCCAGTTCTATTTCAGAGGCCTATGCGTGTGAAGATGCTGACTACTGGAAGGAAGCAGTCCGTAGTGAGATGGATTCCATCTTGGCAAATGAAACTTGGGACATCACTGATCGTCCTTATGGGTGCAAACCTATAGGATGCAAATGGGTATTCAAGAAGAAGCTTAGGCCTGATGGTACTATCGAAAAGTACAAGGCACGGCTCGTGGCTAAGGGTTATACCCAAAAGAAAGGTGAAGACTTCTTTGATACTTACTCACCCGTGGCTCGACTAACCACTATTTGAGTACTACTTTCACTAGCCGCCTCACATGGTCTTCTCGTTCATCAAATGGATGTTAAGACTGTTTTCCTAAATGGAGAGTTGGATGAGGAAATTTACATGGAACAACCAGTTGGGTTTGTAGTAGATGGTCAGGAAGGGAAAGTATGCAAGTTGCCGAAGTCTTCATATGGACTTAAGCAAGCACCCAAGCACTGGCATGAGAAGTTTGAAAGAACTCTCACAACTGCAGGCTTTGTTGTAAACGAAGCTGATAAATGTGTGTACTATCACCATGGTGGGGCGAGGGAGTTATCCTTTGCTTGTATGTTTATGACATACTGATTTTCGGAACAAATTTGAATGTTATTAAAGAGGTCAAGGATTTCCTATCTCACTGTTTTGAGATGAAGGATTTAGGAGTGGTTGATGTCATTCTGAACATCAAGTTGTTAAGAGACGAAGATGGTGGGATTACATTGCTTCAATCTCACTATGTGGAAAAGATCTTGATTCGCTTTGGGTATAGTGACTGCAAGTCCTCTCCCACACCATATGATGCGAGTGTGCTGCTTCGAAAGAATCGAAGAATTGCTAGAGACCAATTGAAATATTCTCAGATTATTGGCTCGCTTATGTACTTAGCCAGTGCTACAAGACCTAACATTTTTTTTGCTGTTAGCAACCTGAGTCGGTTTGTCTCAAAACCAGGAGATGTGCATTGGAAAGCTCTAGAGAGAGTTTTGCGTTACTTGAAAGGCACTGCAAATTATGGAATTCACTATACTGGACACCCAAAGGTGCTTGAAGGGTATAGTGATTCAAACTGGATCTCTGATGCTGATGAGATAAAGGCCACGAGCGGATATGTATTCACTCATGGAGGTGGCACTGTTTCTTGGAAGTCTTGCAAGCAAACGATCTTAACAAGGTCAACAATGGAAGCAGAACTCACAGCACTAGATACAGCTACTGTCGAAGCAGATTGGCTTCGCCGGCTCTTGAGTGACTTGCCGGTTGTCGAGAAACCTGTACCGGGTATCCTTATGAACTGCGACAATCAAACTGTGATCACGAAAGTGAGCAGCTCAAAGGATAACATGAAGTCATCAAGATACATTCAGAGAAGGTTAAAATATGTCAGAAAAATGAGAAACTCTAGAGTTATTGCATTGGATTATATCCAAACATCTAAAAATCTGGCAGATCCTTTTACTAAGGGTCTATCACGTAATGTGATAGAAAATGCATCGAGGGAGATGGGTATGAGACCCACAATTTGAGTTGTTCACAGTGGTAACCTATTCTTTGTGATCGGAGATCCCGTGACTTAGATGTGGAAGACAAGTTGTTGGTCAACTGAGAGGAAAGTATCTTTATCATTAATAATACCACTCCATGAAGATGCAATACTTTCCGAAACTGCATGGCAGGTTGATATACATCTTAATATGTTCTAAGTGGCTTATTGAAGCAGAGATGTTATCCTGCAGAACATCTTTTGAAGAACATACCTATATGAGTCTGATTGTTAACGTCACAATCTATGAGAGTAGGGTGCTCTCTAGTAAACTCATGAAAGGTCTCGGAGTATGACGCATAAGCTCCACCCGCGGGGAAGTCCCACGGTAGCCTAGTATCGATCAAACCTCTGTGTGAAGCTAGTTTCGCAGAAAACTTGCAGCTCAAGGCCTAGTCTACTGTTCAAGTTGCTTACTAGTGTAGCATAGAGTTCTAGGTGGAAGTTTAACTTAACAGTTTCCACTGCAGTATCGGTATATAAAACAGTGTTTTGGAACCAAAGGCAATTTTTGTGCGCCTCTGGGATCTGGTGGGGGATTGCTGGAATTTTGTCCAAATATGGGCCAACCCAATATATATGATTTCAGAAAATTCCTAATAAATCCTAAATCCTAGAGGCCCACGCAGCCCATTTGTGCAAGGCAAGAGGTGAAAATGTTTAGTCCCACATTGCTAGTTTAGTGGGAGTTGGACCTCCTTATAAGGGAGGATGTTTCCACACATGTATGAGCTTGAGAACAAGAGAGACATATACGCGCGCTCCTCCTCCGCCGCCCGCCTCGCCTCGTCACGACGCTTCGCGCCGCAGGAATGAGCCGAGTCGAACTAAATTTTTGCCACGCACGACTCGTATACGAAATAACGTTTTTGCTAGTGGATATTAAAAGCAAACGATGCAGTTTCATCGCTGCTGTCTGTTCGTTTCATATCCCGTAGCTCTCTTCGGCTCACGTCGCTGGCCTCTCGCCTCCTTCTCCTGCGCCTATAAAAGAGAGGTCGCTCCTCTCCACAAAGACGCATCAGAAGTTCCACTTGCCACTGGTTCCTTTCTCTGTGCTGCTGCTACGTTCTTCCCCATCCCGTCTTGCGGCGTGCACCGTTCGTCGGGACAGTGGGCCTCCGAAACTCCGTCTCTTCGAGTCCTGTACGGGAGAAAGGCGATAAGGTTTTTGGGGAGCGCTCAGCGCGACTACTGGCTTCCATCATGGACACCGACGATTTCTTCCCGGACGACGACTACTTCCTCGACGTCGACCACCTCTCTGGTAACATGGCCAACGACGACGCCAACACCAATCCTACTGCTGCTGCAACTCAGTACGTACTCATGTTCTTCTTCTTTCAGTTCCTACCGCAACTTTTTGCTATAGTATCTCTTCTAGATATGTTACGTTTCTGCTCATCACTTCATATGATACCTTGTCTATATAGAACGGTTACACATATGTTCTTTTTTAGATCATATGTGCACATATCTTTTGTCATTTCTTCTCTATATTGCATGTCTTCTTCCGTCTTTATTATGATGGTTATTTTTATCCTGGTTTTTCTTTTAATAAAATCTCATGATAAATTACTCATATTTCCAACAAGAGTTACAATCCTTCGACAAAAGTTCCTCAATACACGAGGGACCTCCGTCGAGCCACACAACCGTGGCTTGTTCAGAGCAACTATATCTTGCCAGACAATCTACAAACTATTCTTGAACCTATATAATTTTTATGGAATAAACAATCTATGCATGCCTTTTTTTTTTCCACTGGAAGTGTATATAGGTCTTACTAGTCAGTAAATGTTTGTCGCCAGGGTATTACTACTTAGTTAGTAATGTTTGTCGTCATAGTTCAATGCGCAATTTGTTATCAGTTTTATCTGATGTTACCTGTAATCATGCAAAGACCACCCTAGCTTAATTTTAATCATGCAAAAAAGTCGTGTCGTACATGGTTGCTCGGTATTACCCAAACAAACAAAAAAAGTTGTCGACAAAAAGATGAATCGGACCCGGTCTCCTTAACCGGTCCAACCCCACCCCACCCCACCGGCCCGGCGGCCACCCGAACAATAACAAATCCGCGACCGAATCCACCTCCTATCCTTTGCTCTCTGCCGTCCCCTCCCCAACACGCGTTCCCCACAAATTCCCCTCCACCGAATTCCCCCAAATCGAACCCCAGCGGCGTCGCGCGAGCTCCCCGATCGATTCGACCCGGCCCGACTGATCGCCGCCGGAGAAGAGAAGGGCCGCCGCCATGTGGGCCGCGTCGTGCCTGGCGTCCTGCTGCGCCGCGTGCGCGTGCGAGGCGTGCCGCACCGCCGTCGGCAGCATCGGCCGCCGCTCCGCGCGGATCGCCTACTGCGGCCTCTTCGCGCTCTCCCTCCTCGCCTCCTGGGTGCTCCGCGAGGTCGCCGCGCCGCTCCTCCAGTCCATCCCATGTACGCCGCCCCGCTCCCTCCCCCTACCCTAACCTAACCCGACGACCCTGGATTCGTTTGCGCTCGATCTGACCGGCGACGCTCCTTCCGGTCGCCTGTTGCAGGGATCAACCACTTCCACAAGACGCCGGACCGCGAGTGGTTCGAGACGGACGCCGTGCTCAGGGTCAGCCTCGGCAACTTCCTCTTCTTCACCATCCTCGCCGCCATCATGGCCGGCATCAAGGACCAGAAGGACCCGCGCGACAAGGTCCACCACGGCGGCTGGATGGCCAAGATCTTCTGCTGGGTCGTCATCGTCTTCCTCATGTTCTTCGTTCCCAACGGCGTCGTCAGCTTCTACGGTGAGAGAGAGGCCCTTTCTCCTTCCGCTCACGCACGCAGCTGTTTGTAGGATGGCCCGCCTGATATCTACCGCACATGGTCATCATAATCGTGAATATTAGGATGGATAACATTTGGTTGAATGAAACCACTATTCGTCTAAATGAATGACAAAGCATACACTTACGAATAATAAAATCGTAGGGGACATTAGTTGCCCCTTCCCTCAAAACCCCCGGAAAGGTTTCTTCAGGGGGGTGACTGTTTTGTTTTGCACTTTTGAGTCTACCATGCACTAGAAAATGAATGGAAAGGGTTCGTCTGGGCACTTCTTGAACCAAACATTAATATCAGATGGGGATCACTGAATCAAACGAATAGATGGTAATGTAGAATAACTAATATGCAAAACAATCGTGAATTCTGTGTTATCAAGATATATACTAGTATCCTTTTAATGATGGCATAAAGAAAGGGTAAACAATCGTTAATATAAGAGTATGGAAATTAGTCAAAATGTGATTGAGCTGTTGGCTAGACATTCTATTGCATTAGAAAGGTGTAAAGAAATGTTGGTGCTGTCAGTCGTGGTTATTGTTGTATGAAGTCTGTGTTTGCAAGGCTCTTCTTACTAATATCTTCTCTCTCCCTTGACTTAACTGAATGCGAGCTGATTAGATTTGTTTCAAATTTGCTCCTGCTATCAGAGACATCAACTGTTGCTGTCTATCTTTGCTTATTTGCTTGTTTAATAAAACCTGAGTTGGGATTTGGGATTGTACTGGAGGAGTTATTTAATATTTTTTGAAAAATGGATTATCCTTTTGCTGTCTTATGGATTAATCTAGCTGTTCGTTTCTGTATTCTTTCTTTAGGCAATATAGTACCCATAAACCATTGGCTAATACTCTTGCCAATTTAAACTGTCAACATGTTTTGGATTAGTTTATGCTATTTGCTTTACTGGAAACTGCGTTGTCATCATTATAAAAGTTTATTTTACTGAAGGTGATGCTTACTGTAGTTATATATTTATGCAGAATCAATCTCCAAGTTTGGATCTGGACTGTTCCTACTCGTTCAGGTTGTTCTTCTGTTGGACTTCGTGCACGGATGGAATGAGAACTGGGTTGCTAAAGATGAACAGTTCTGGTGGGTACCTTGTCTTTGTCTTTCAATTAGCTGAGTTTCTATTGGTTAAAGAAGTGCACCTTAGTTCTGTACAAAATATATTTTTACTTGCTCTTCATCAATGTAGGTACATGGCTCTGTTGGTTGTCTCGGTTGTTTGTTATATTGGCTCATTTGCTTTCTCGGGTCTACTCTTTCACTGGTTCACTCCATCGGGACAGGACTGCGGACTCAATATGTTCTTCATTGTCTCCACACTGATTCTTGTCGTTGTATTCGCTATTGTTGCGCTGCACCCAAAGGTATTCTTCTTTTCACATTCTCCTACAACTTAGCTTTTGTTAGTGTCATGTTTGGTTGATCCATAATGTTTTTGCTCACTGCTATGCCATGAAAATTACATGATTTTGTTTGTGCACTATGATAATTACTATGAAGATCTGCTCCTTAGATTTCTTTTAGGACTTTTAGCTTCTAGTTGGGACACAGGCAATCGGTGCTGTTAGTCTATTATACATATGGTGGATGTAGTTTTTTGGTTTACATATGGTGGATGTAGTTTTTTGGTTTACATATGGTGGATGTAGTATTTTGGTTTATATAAAGCATTAATCTGGGTCTTATGGTTTGGGCAGGTCAATGGAAGCTTGTTGCCTGCATCAGTCATAGGCCTCTACTGCACATACCTCTGCTACAGTGGACTCTCCAGTGAGCCAAGGGATTATGAGTGCAACGGTCTTCACAATCACTCCAAAGCTATGTCAACCGGTAGCCTTACATTGGGATTATGCACCACCATCCTTTCTGTGGTCTACTCTGCTGTTCGTGCTGGCTCTTCTGCAACTGTGCTCTCAGCACCAGACTCACCACGCGCCGGTTGGATTTCTTTCTCTGGCCACTGAACTAATTAATTATGTAGCACGCGTGTTGCTACTTGCTGAACTCATTGATGTTTTCTTCAGGTGCCGATAAGCCACTGCTCCCCTTCAGCAAGGCAGACGAGGAGGAAACCAAGGATGTGGCCAAGCCAGTGACATACTCCTACTCGTTCTTCCACCTCATCTTCTCCCTGGCAAGCATGTACTCTGCCATGCTCCTGACTGGCTGGTCGACCTCGGTTGGGGAGAGCGGAATGCTTGTCGATGTCGGGTGGCCGTCTGTCTGGGTCAGGATCGCGACCCAGTGGGCAACAGCAGGCCTGTTCATCTGGTCCCTCGTTGCTCCCCTCCTGTTCCCAGACAGGGAGTTCTAGGTCAACCTGGTTACCTACCTGCTAAGAGTGCATCATCCGTTTGGAGCACCTACGTATCATATCGAACGTGTTTCGGCTGTGATAGCTAAGCTGACTATCTGTATCTGGTC
Organism: Hordeum vulgare subsp. vulgare; assembly: GCF_904849725.1. Taxonomy (NCBI): domain Eukaryota; kingdom Viridiplantae; phylum Streptophyta; class Magnoliopsida; order Poales; family Poaceae; genus Hordeum; species Hordeum vulgare. The sequence goes on along the minus strand of NC_058523.1, from coordinate 536,078,761 downwards.
TGTAATATTGTGTGAGCAAACCCATGGCAAGGAGCCGGTGTTTGTGACGTTGTCGAGTCTGGTCCTGCATAATGTGTGACCTAAGGCATTGTTGCCAGTATTTCAACAGTGAAGATACGGTCTTTGGTTGTATATATATTGAAGTTGATCTATCTCTTTTACATTGGTGTGTTCCGTTCTACGAGCCTGAGTATGAATAAAATTCATAGTATGTTATTTTCATGATTTCAGTAATCTGAACAGACCCACTCTATTCCTTTGCTTGCGCTATTTCTTTTCAAATATACACTACGTGGATGAAATTGTTTCTTGAGAAGTTAAAAATTCAGTCTCGGCTTATGAACTTGTCTTGCCATGCAACGTCTGATGGCAAAATGACGCTAGTATATATGAGTAGATATATAAACAAGGGTAAAAACATTAAGTGTTTCTACTAGCTGACTAGATTAAAATGCGCTGAGAGTATAATCATATCCCGGCCTCTAATTATGCTTATTTACAATCTTCTGTGTGTCCTAATGAAGTTGGTTGTGATCAAAGAAACCACGGAGCCACACGCATACGACGCCGCGGCGAGCACGGCGGCGGCGCCCAGCAAGACGGCCTTCCATTGCCTCGTCGCCGCCAAGACGGCCGCAGCGGCAGCCACGGCGGCGAGCACGACGAAGGCCTTCTTCAGGGCGGTGTATCTGTTGACGGTGTCCCTGCACCCCTTGCAGTGCACGACGTGCCGGAAGTATCTATTGGTGGGGTTGGGCGCGTGCTGCGTGCCGGCGCCGCCCTTGGCCGGGAACGACGCGGAGATGCCCGCGGCGGCCCCCGCCGGCGCCTGCTCCACGACGGCCGGCACTGGCGGCGGCGAGATGGTGCTGTGGCCGAAGTAGTATGGCATGCCATGCCCCGCCCTGTCCATCCACCGCCGGTACTCGGCCACCCAGGTGTCCGACGACCGGAGGTTGAGGTAGAGCTCCTTGGTGGGCACCTTCTCCCGGAGCAACACCTCGTTCTGCGACGACAGGAACCCCATGTCCTGCTCGAACACCTTGCACGCGTTCTGGTGCAGGTACCATTTCGGCAGCACCTTCACCAGCGGCGAGCTCGCCGTGGACCCGAACCGGACGAGCAGCATCGACTTCCCCTGCCCGGCCGGCCGGCACAGGAACTGCGCCGAGAAGCACTGCTCCTTGCCGTCCTTGTCCACGAACTCGAGCGTGTTGGAGAGCACGCAGGGCGCCTCGAACCGGAGCAGGTTGCGGAGGTGCGGCGCGCGCTCGCGCCACCAGTGGCCGGCGAAGCCCCGGGCGGTGCGCTCGGCGACGTCGAAGGCGAGCGGCTGCGCGTCCTCCCGCTTGGCCGTCCAGTCGGTGCGGTCGTGGGAGATGGGCACGTGCGCCGGGTCCATGAGGTTCTCGAGCAGGATGGAGTGGTCGTAGGGCAGCTCGTGCACCGTCGACAGGTCCGTGAACCCCGGCCGCGCGTACGGCTCGAACCACGGCAGCTTCTTGGCGTCCGGCGGGCTCGCCGGCGACATCCACACCCACACCACCCCCTGCGAGTCCCGCACCTCGTAGTTGCGCGCGCACGCGTTCCGCGGGATCTTGGCGCCCTCAGGCAGCTGCACGCACATCAGATACACGAATCAAGTATTGAACTTTCTCATGCTTTTGCACTGATCCAGGAATGAAATTGATTCAAACCTGTGGGATCTTGACGCACTTGCCCTGCCCGTCGAACTGCCAGCCATGGTAGAGGCACTCCAGCTTGCCGTCGACGAGCTGCCCTTCTGACAGCTTGGCCAACCTGCAGACCCATTGGCCATGTTTGGATCATGTGATCAGTTACAAGATCGGAGCTACACGATATTACAAGATGAGTTATAGATCATGGTAGTCTCTGGTCTGGTTTCATCTGCCCGAAAGGAAATCGATCTCTATGTTTTGATGCACGAAATGGGCTATTGTTATTCTGAAAAGAGATGAACACTGACTCGGTCACTGAATGACTGAAGACTGGTGATCGAGCGCGAAAATCAACCAGGGATTATCACTTTATCAGACAGAGAGAGCCGATGATGGCATGGGACTTGGGGGGCACGCAGACGCAGGTCATGCATACCTGTGCGGGCATCGGTCCTCGTGGCAGCGGAGCACGCCGTCGGCGTCGCGGTAGAGCACGAGCTGGCGGTCGAAGACGGTGAGCGGGAGCGCCGCGTCGTCGGGCACCTCCTTGGAGAGGTAGAGCGGGTACCACTCCTCCCGCCAGTCGTACCTCCCGGCCGCCTCGCTCCCGTCCTTGGGGAGCAGCACGCCGTCCTCCTGCGCGCCGGCCTCCTCCACCGCCGCCGCCCGGCACCACCCGACGGCCCGGCTCCTCTCACTCCTCCCCCCGACCCCCTGCCACCGCACGCCGCGCGCCGGGCTCGTCGCTGCCGACGAGATCTGGAGCGCGGCGGAGGAGACCGCGAGGAGGAGGGACGGGCGCGGCAGCGCGGTGGCGGGTGGAGGAGGAGGCGTCATGTCTGGTCTCGTCTGGTTTGGTTGGCGCACAGAGCTCGCGCGGTCGATGGCCCGGATAGGAAGACTGTAGTGGGCTCGTGGGTTTGCATGCAGACACACGACTCTTTGCTTCCCGCTACGTTACACGTACGTGGGACTCCAGAGAGGTTCTGGCGAGTTACCTGTGTCCCTGTCATGCAAACCGGCGACGGCGAGACGGCGAGTGAGTTTCACACGCGTCTCCTGGACGAATTCGACGTTATGCGATGAATTAAAAAATGTTCCACGGACAGAGTAGATAAGTTAATGACCAAGCAAAGGGCGACCTATCAGGAAGTGACCAAAACATTTACGGTGTACCCTATCACCCTTTTTGATATGAACGTCTATGTTTGAGGTGCTTTGTACTCCCTCCGTTTCTAAATATAAGTCTTTTAAGATATTTCTCTAGAAGTCTACATACAAAGCAAAATAAGTGAATCTATACTCTAAAGTATGTCTATATACATTCGTATGTAGTCCACTAATGAAACCTTTTTAAAGACTTATATTTAGGAACGGAGAGAGTACTTCAGATGAATTACAGTTTTGCCGATGTCAGTTCGGTGAAATTTAGCCAAACCAATCAAATGAGATATAGGCACACCCACAACACACCCACACCCCCACATGACACGCCCTTTTGGGTAGGAGCCCATCATCGACTCGAAATAGCTGAAGGCAGTGATGTCAGGGCAGATTAGGGCCACAATGTATCCATTGGGCAAGGACATAGCTTCGGCGCCATCTAGGGAAGACAAGAGTGCGGAAGAAGGTGGGTTGAGGCGGGGAGGTGAAGAAGAACCGGGTTGTGGTTTTTCGTCCGAAGGCCCAACCTAGTGTCAAAAACGTTCTTATATTATGCAATGAAGGAAATAGAATTTCAATGAAAACATATACTCCCTCCATTCAATAATATAAGTCTTTTTAGAGATTCCACTGGAGGACTACATACGGATGTATATAGACATACTTTAGAGGGTAGATTCACTCATTTTGCTTTGTATGTAGTCCCTTAGTAAAATCGCTTAAAAGACTTATATTTAGGAACGGAGGGAGTACATATTAATATAGTCCAGCAGTAACTACATAATGTTTTAAAATAAAGGGCAGGCATGTTTAAACCCGGCTCAGCGAATTTTCTCCAAAATGAAGCAGGTGCACTACACCATCCCTCCGAGTCATAAGATTTTTTTCAAAGAAAAAATATAAAACTTCCAAAAATTCCCATCTTTTGCAAGGTGAATTTTTGATATGATACGTATATCGTGAGTACAAATATAAATTATAAGTGGATTGCTCGCGAGCTCAAATGTGCCCTCACAAACAGAAAAAGAAAATATAGTTAATAAATTAAAGAGAGTGTAAAGTATATAATTCTGATATTTTTTGTTGGCAACAAACAACGAAGAGTTGTCTACATCCATGCAAATTTTCGTGGAGAAAAACATTCCTCATCTCCGGGCAAAAATAATAGCGCTCCAAAAAGATATTTCTAAAGCGCTGTGTCTTTTTTTGTGCGGAGCATCAGGAATACTTTTTCATTCATGAAAATTTACATGTATATAGACAAATATTCCGTCAATGTTTATTGCGCAAAAATTCAAATTATTTTCAACTTTTTAAATATTTCCTGTTAATTGTTTATTGCGCAAATATTCAGATCCTTTTCAACTTTTTTTAATATTTTCCTAAATAAATCTTCAAGGCTGCATTTGAGCTCGCGACCACGAAAAACACTTTGAATTACCAGTCTGCATCTGCAGTGTGCCGACCCAGCCAGCCCCACATGAAGGAACAGTCATTCCTTTTATATTTGCCGGATGGGGAAGGAGCGCACGACGAGTCCATGATGAGCCAGGCCCCAGCTCGTCATTATCGCTCCATTACGAGCTACGAAAGCCACGCTTTCCCTTTAATCATCACCCCGTAACAGTGCTCCCGCATCGATCACCCAAGAACTGTTCCAGCATCAGCATGTATAGGTATAGCGGCGCTCACTTCTCTGTAGCCGAAGAGACAGGATCGCGTCTGTGCATCATCCGTTGCCCATCACACATCTGTCACTGCTGCATCTACTATATATGATCCATTCCATCTGTCTCTCGCAGCCGAATTAACTGGCGTCGACGTCCGTCCATGTCGGTCGACCCATCGGCATCAACGTCGCCTGGCTCGGCTTTCTATCTGCGCTGCGCGTGCCGTCGGCAGGGCTCCGGCGGCTCTTTCTCTCTGGCGTGCAAGCCACTGTTTCGTTGACGTGGTGAGCTAAAATTGACGAACCTGGCCCTTTTCTGCCGGCCTTCCGGCGGAGGACCAACGTCGCAGTCGCACTCGCACTCGCGCGCACGGTGGCGGCTAGCTCCAGTTTGACAACTCGTATGTATTGTACAGGTTTTACAAGAATTTCTTGGGCGCCAGAAGTAGGAGGAGTGTTCTTCGGAAACCACCGAGCGTACGCGGCGAACTTTCGTAACGTGTGTGTTGGTCTTGGTCGTGAACGGACATCTGCCTAGCGGATGCGAACAGCGCGTCGAATATACGTGCGGTCAGATCCGTGGGAAGACGAGGACGTGCAGGTTCTCTCTCCGTGGTACGTGCAGGCGTGCAGCAGGCTACAGTAGTACGGAGGTGTAGCCCGTCGCACAACGCACGTCAAGTAAAAATCACACGGCAACTCGCGCGTGCGTGCGTGCATCGGTGCATGCATGCGTCAACTTTCGGGCGCACTTTACCCCCCTAGCGCGACAAAAAGACCGTCCCACTTTACCATAGCGTGCCAACCTGTTTTAGGCCTGCACCTTTTTTTTGTGTGCTTATGTACTGGTTTTTCGGTTTAGTTTGATTTTTTATTTTACTTTTCAATTATATATATATTTTAATTTTTTTTTTCAAGTTTTTTTATTCAAAAAAAAACTCAGTTTCTAAAAACTGTTTGTGTTTTTTATTAAAATATCTGAAGTATCCAAAAATATTCGTGTTATTCCAATTATGATTAAGAATGTGAAAAATGTTCCCATTTTCAAGTTTTCCTCATGAACTCCAAAAATTATTGCGCTTTTCAAAAGATGTTCAAAATTTCAAACAATATTTCCACTATAAGAATAAAAAAATGCATTTTTGCAAAATTGATGTAGAATTTCCTTAAAAATCATGTTCTTCAAAAAATGTTTATGTGTTTCAAAATATATCCTTCTTTGCTAAAAAATATATTTTTAAGGGGTCAATGACAGTAGGGGGGGCTCCCTACCGCCTTAAATTAAATGTAAATAAGAACAAAAGTACAGGGGATAATTACATCAGGAACTGAAGGAGGGGGTGGGGGGGGGGGGGTAAAAATTAAACTCAGGACCTCTCGCACCCTAAGCAAGATTCATACCACCAGACCAAATGTCCTTTGGTTGCAAAAAAATATTCACTTTAAAAAATAAAAAAAATCATGTTTGTAATATTAGAAAATGTTCATATATGTCACTGCTGATAGTTCTTATACACTGCACTCACTATCTAGACACTGAAGGGTTCAATCCCTCACACACGCTTCCCTTTTTTTGGCAAAGTTTTCATTGTGTGCATGTTATTGGCCCGGCCTAGTCGGAGGAGCCTCCTGTGCGGCACACGCCTATTGGATGCATTGCGCGACATATAGGACGTCCTGGAGAGAAGCCCCTGATATATCTAATCTGCTAAGCCAATTCACAAAATGTAGAGGCTGTGAAAAAAATCTTGAATTCTCATCGTGTTGCCTCGAGGCAAATGGTGAGTGTTAAAAAATCCAGCATGTCTTGTAACACCAGTTGAAGAATCTTCTGTGACTGAAACACCACTTCATGTGTGGGGTGAAAACATTTGTTCTTACCTTTATTGCCCGGGCTCAACAATGTTGTACTTGCATTGTTACCTTATTGAAGGCGTCATCACTTAGTTATGTGCTGGCCTTCAGTGGTTGATCTCGGTATACAGGTTGAAAATCCTCGTCCTGATCATCTTCGCCCAGGCGGGACGATGGCGGTGTGAGGACGTTTGTCCCTTTTTGTAGATGTTTTTGTGAAGGAAGTAGACTTAGTCATAGGTCTTCCTGTGTGTGTATCCATTGTTGTTATCCTTCTGGTTGAATGAAGATGCATATCTTGTACTTTGTGATGCTTTGCCTGCTTCTGTAGTGAGGAGCATGCACTTGTCTTCTATGTAACATCTGTGTATACTTTGTATCTCTGAAGGCCATGTATTTTCAGTTTTTATCTTTTTATACATGATTATTGGTCCGATGCTTTCTTTGTCCCTCCTCTAACATTGTATTCACACCTGCATTTCTTTTATAGCATTCAAGATTCTAGCTTTTGATAATAACCTACATTGTCCGGAGTATTTTTGCTTCCAACCAAATTTATTGTCATTCCTTGCTTTCCAAGATGAACCATAAGAAAGTCATAATGTTTGTGATAGTAGTTTGCAGGTGACTAGAACTTATAATGGACACAATGATGTGAGGATTAAGAATGAAAGCATCGTTTTAAAATTTGGAACATCATTATCCGATCTCATCTTGAAGGCTGAAACTATGTTCAAAGTATCGAGATTTCATATTCAGAGTAATGTTCGACCGATTAATCCCTCAAGACGACCTTGTATGAGAAAATATTCAACACGGGTTGTCTTTGTCTCGTCAAAATGATTGATTGTGATATAAAAATCATCTCAACCAAAGATTATATGCAAAAGTTAGAGCCATCAGAGTGTGGCCCTACGACAAGCCATAAATTGGTGCGCCCAATCACACATATGTCTAATAGGTAGCGTCCCGATTTCTTCTTTTGCACGAGCGTTTCCGCCCACAAGACTGCGTCGAATTGAAAAATGTTCAACACAAAAGTCGCTTGCCTCGTGAAACAGTTAAATTTGTATTTAGGCTCATCTTCATACGAGATTGTTTTCGGCCTATGAGACCCCAAAAACGAACCCACTGTCTTAGATTTACCTAAATCCGAGTTCGGTTAATTTTGAAAAGATTTGGACGGGATTTGAAGTCCTTTTCTTATACGGGAGTCCAGCCGTCTCACAAATAGATGAGAGATAATGGCCAATTGAACAACACCAATCGAACAAATCAATCTATACTACTTTTTTGTATTCATCTATTTTTTATCCCTCTCCCTTGTATCTTCTTCTCGTTCTTCGTCGTTCTTCAAGATTAGAGGACAACAAATCCACGTGGTCCTAGGGGTGGCCTGGCCGACCTAGCGCAGCCTGCCGCCACGCGTCCTGACGGGGTCCCTTCCGGGCGTGTGGTGTTTTGGGTCCTCAAAAGCACCTGTTGGATTGCTTGCGTACCGCGCTTTGAGACGGATCTTTTTCGACGTAAGCTACGGTGCATCACCCTATTGTTGAGCATACCTGGTGACGTGTTTGTGTGCGAAGAAGATGGTTAATTGTAGTAGATGAAAATTCGTCGTGTGTGTGAGTGTGTTGAGCCATGAGCGGACAGGTGCATGTGCGATTGCGCAGGGTGAGCAGTAGGTGCGTCCGCGCATGTAATCAACGGCCATGTCGAGGAAGAAAACGACGAACGGTGCATTATACGGGCGTCGAAAAGTGTGACTACGCGTCTCCAACGTCCACCACCGCGAGGGCCTCTTCCGCCTCCCGCACCCTCTGTCTGGCATGACGGACACGCCGCGCCATGTTAGCGCCCGAAGACGCCCATGGCGCGTCCTTGGTGCGCCAACGGAGTGGTTGCGCGTCCGCCACGACGTTCAGACACTAGACGAACCGCACCGCCTCCGGTGAGGCAGCGACGCCGGATCGAAGCATTGACTGTGCCGATGCAATGGATTCATGACACTGCGAGTCAAAGTGCTGTTGGAGGGCGGCCGCCTCCGGAGGTGAGCTTGGGTGACGGATGGGTGTGGAGGAGAATGGAGTGAAGTGGCTAGGGCTTGGTCCGGCGAGCGGATGGGAACGAATATATGTAGGTACATGCGGGTCAGTGCGGGCCAGGCGGGCATGCCCGGGCGTGCTCGGGCTCCTCCATATCCGTCCCATATTTGGCGTGAATATGCAGGATACGAGTCAATCCGGAATTTGGAAACCCATTTAAAACATCAAAGTCATTTTTTTGACATGTGCATGGTCTCTCGGAGCGGATCCCATACACACACGGCATGTTTGTTTACACAGACTAGTCTAAAAAAATCTCCTTTAGTCCCTATCTCCACTAATAAAAGCACGAGAGGGCAGATCTAAATCACCATCTCAGCCGTCCAATCACTTAATCAACGGCCTGGATACTTCGTTAATGAAACTAATCAGTTTTTGTTAGCGCTAATCAATCCCTCGCTTACGAAACCCCATCGCTAATAACGAAACCTGACCCTCCTGACACCCCCTCCCCCACGTTATCGATTGGGAACCGCTCCCACGCACCCATCGCTCGCTCCCACGCCCCCGCCGCTCGGCCCCGCCTGTGCCGCCGCCCGCCCCTGCCGGTGCCGTGTCGCTCGCTCCCACGCCCCCGCCGCTCGGCCCCGCCGGTGCCGCCGCCCGCCCCTGCCGGTGCCGCGTCGCTCGCTCCCACGCCCCCGCCGCTCGGCCCCGCCGGTGCCGCCGCCTGCCCCTGCCAGTGCCGCGCCTCCCCCCGTTCGCTGCGCAGGACGCCGCGCCGCGCCCCTTGCCGTGCCTCCCCCCTCGCCCCGCTCGCCGCGTAGGATGCCGCACAGGAAGCCGCTCCCCCCGCGTGCATGTGTGGTGGTGGGAGGTTCGTCGGCAGCTTGGCTGTGCCTGCGGGGTTAGAGCGGCGACAGCGATGGCATCGTCCGTGGCCACCTCCCCGGATTGCATCGACTCATCCGCAACAGACCCCTCTCCTCCTCCGCCTCCACTGATACGTCCATTTTGCATCATGCTTTCATGTTGATATTTATTGCTTTATGGGCTGTTATATCACTTTGTGGTACCATATTTATGCCCTTTCTCTCTTATTTTGCAATGTTTATTTGAAGAGGGAGAATTCAGGCAGCTGGAATTCTGGACTGGAAAAGGAGCAAATCTTAGTCCACTATTCTGCACATCTCCAAATGCCCTGAAAAGTTACGTGAAATTTTTTGGGAATATATAAAAAATACTGGGTGAAAGAAGTACCAGAGGGGGGCTACCACGGCGCCACAAGCCTGGTAGCAAGCTTGTGGGCTCCCTGACGGCCCACTGGCCCCCCTCTTTTGCTATATGAAGGGTTTCGTTCCAGAAAAATGAATCGAGAGCTTTTTCGTGGTTTCGCCGCCGCCACGAGGCGGAACTTGAGCAGATCCAATCTAGACATTGTCTTAATTCTTCTTTCGTAGTTGCGGATGCTTGCGAGAGGGGTTAATCATAAGTGGGATGCTTGTCCAAGTAAGGGCAGTACCCAAGCGCCGGTCCACCCACATATCAAACTATCAAAGTAACGAACGCGAATCATATGAACATGATGAAACTAGCATGACAAAAATTCCCGTGTGTCCTCGGGAGCGTTTTTCCTCCTATAAGACTTTGTTCAGGCTTGTCCCTTGCTGCAAAAGGGATTGGGCCACTTGCTGCACCATTGCTACTACTTGTTACTTGTTACTTTTCGCTTGCTACGTTTCACCTCGCTACACCGCCACTTGTTACCGCTGATTTCAATGCTTGCAGTTATTACCTTGCTAAAAACCGTTTATCAGAGCCTTCTGCTCCTCGTTGGGTTCGACACTCTTAGTTATCGAAAGGACTACGATTGATACCCTATACTTGTGGGTCATCAAGACTCTTTTCTCGCGTCGTTGCCGGGGAGTGAAGCGCCTTTGGTAAGTGGAAATTGGTAAGGAAACATTTATATACTGTGCTGAAATTTATTGTCACTTGTCACTATGGAAATTGTTCCTTTGAGGAGTTTGTTCGGGGTATCTTCACCACGAACGGAAGCACGAGGAGTTGTTTCTCGACCTGAGGTACCTACTGAAAATATCTTTTATGAAATTCCTTCGGGTATGCTTGAGAAACTGCTGGCTAATCCTTTTACACGAGATGGATCTTCACATCCAGACTTGCATCTAATCTATGTAGATGAAGTTTGTGGTTTATTTAAGCTTGCAGGTTTGCCCGAGGATGAGGTAAAGAAGAAAGTCTTTCCTTTATCTTTGAATGATAAGGCGTTGACATGATATAGGCTATGTGATGATACTGGATCATGGGACTACAATCGGTTGAAATTGGAATTTCATCAAAAGTTTTATCCTATGCATTTAGTACATCGTGATCGGAATTTTATTTATAACTTTCGGCCTCGTGACAGGGAAAGCATAGCTCAAGCTTGGGGGAGGCTTAAATCAATGCTATATTCATGCCCCAATCATGATCTCTCGAGAGAAATTATCACTCAAAACTTTTATGCTCGGCTTTCCCATGAAGATCGTACCATGCTTGACACTTCTTGTACCGGTTCTTTTATGAAGAAGGATATTGACCACAAGTGGAATTTATTGGAAAGAATCAAACGTAACTCTGAAAATTGGGAGCTGGAGGAAGGTAAGGAGTCAGGTATGAATTTCCAGTTTGATTGCGTTAAATCTTTTGTTGAGACAAACACTCTTAGAGATTTGAGCGCTAAGTATGGACTTGACTCTGAGATAGTAGCTTCTCGATGTGAATCTTTTGCTGCTCATGTTGATCTTCCCAAAGAGAAGTGGTTTAAATATCATCCTCCTGTAGAAAGCAACATAGCCAAAACCAATCTAGTTGAGGAGAAAGTCATTGCTTTTAGTGATCCTGTTGTTCCTTGTGCTTACACTGAGAAATCACCATACCCTGCTAGGATAAAGGATTATTCTAAAGCTCCAACTATGATACGTAGGGGTTACATTAGACCACTTGCGACCCCTGAGGAGATTAGAGTTGAACCTAGTGTTGCTATTATCAAAGATCTCTTAGCCGAAGATATAGATGGGCATGTGTATCAAATTCTGTGAGGACTCTGCTAGAATTGCTAAACCTCACGTGAAAGACAAATACGGACCTCTGGTTGGCCTGCCCGTTGTTTCTGTCAAGATAGGAGATCACTGTTACCATGGTTTATGTGATATGGGAGCTAGTGTTAGTGCAATACCCCGTTCCCTATATGATGAAATCAAATATGAGATTGCACCTGCTGAGTTAGAACCCATTGATGTCACTATTATGCTAGCTAATAGAGACACTATCTGCCCTCTGGAATTGTGAGAGACGTAGAAGTCCTGTGTGGTAAGACGAAGTATCCTACTGATTTCCTCATCCTTGGTACTGCACAAGATAACTTTTGTCCCATCATATTTGGTAGACCCTTTCTCAACACTGTCAATGCTCACATTGATTGTATCAAGCAGACTGTCACTGTTTGTTTCAAGGGTGTGTCTCATGAATTTAACTTCTCCAAGTTTGGAAGACAACCCCATGAAAAAGAGTCGTCTGGTAGGGATGAAATCATTGCTCTTGCCTCTATTGCCGTACCTCCTACGGATCCTTTAGAGAAATATATGCTTGAGCATGAAAATGATATGCATATGGAAGAGAGAGATGAGATAGATAAAATTGTCTTAGAACAATATCCTATTCTCAAGAATAATCTGCCTGTTGAACTGCTTAGGGATCCTCCCCCACCAAAGGGTGATCCTGTGTTCGAGCTTAAACAGTTGCCTGATACTCTTAAGTATGCCTATCTTGATGAGAAGGAGATATATCCTGTCATTATTAGTGCTCTCCTCTCAGAGCACGAAGAGAAGAAGTTACTAAAAACGCTGAGGAAGCACCGTGCTGCTATTGGATATACTCTTGATGATCTTAAGGGTATTAGTCCCACTCTATGTGAGCATAAGATTAAAACCGATCCTGATTCTAAACCATTTGCTGATCCTCAAAGGAGATTAAATCCTAAGATGAAAGAGGTCATTAGAAAAGAAATATTAAATCTTCTGGAAGCAGGAATCATCTATCCTGTTGCTCATAGTGATTGGGTAAGTCCAGTACATTGCGTACCTAAGAAGGGAGGTATCACCGTCGTTCCTAATGATAAGAATGAATTAATCCCACAAAGTATTATTACTGGCTATAGGATGGTGGTAGACTTCCGGAAACTAAACAAGGCAACCAGGAAAGATCATTATCCTTTGCCGTTTATCGACCAAATGCTAGAAAGGCTATCCAAACACACACACTTCTGATTTCTAGACGGTTATTGAGGTTTCTCGCAAATACCTGTTGCACAATCCGATCAGGAGAAAACCACTTTCACCTGCCCCTTCGGTACCTTTGCTTATAGACGTATGCCTTTTGGCTTATGCAATGCACCTGCCACCTTTCAAAGATGCATGATGGCTATATTCTCTGACTTTTGTGAAAAGATTGTCGAGGTTTTCATGGATGACTTCTCCATTTACGGGTCTTCGTTTGATGATTGCCTCAGCAACCTTGATCGAGTCTTACAGAGATGCGAAGATACCAACCTCGTCTTGAATTGGGAGAAGTGCCACTTTATGGTTAATGAAGGCATTGTCTTAGGACACAAAATCTCTGAAAGAGGCATTGAAGTTGATAAGGCTAAGGTTGATGCAATTGAGAAAATGCCTTGCCCCATAGATATCAGAGGTATACGAAGTTTCCTAGGTCATGCTGGTTTCTATAGAAGGTTCATTAAAGACTTCTCTAAGATTTCTAGGCCTCTTACCAACCTCTTGCAAAAGGATGTCCCTTTTGTTTTTGATGAGGATTGTGAGGAAGCTTTCGAAATACTTAAGAAGGCTTTGATAAGCGCACCTATTGTTCAACCACTTGACTGGAACTTGCCCTTTGAAATCATGTGCGACGCTAGTGATTATGCTGTTAGTGATGTTCTAGGACAAAGAGTTGACAAGAAGTTGAATGTTATTCACTACGCTAGTAAAACTCTAGACAGTGCCTAAAGAAACTATGCCACTACGGAAAAGGAGTTTTTAGCAGTCGTGTTTGCATGTGAAAAGTTTAGGTCTTACATAGTTGACTCCAAAGTCACTATTCACTCTAATCATGCTGCTATTAAGTACCTTATGGAGAAGAAGGACGCTAAGCCTAGGCTGATCAGATGGGTTCTCCTGCTACAGGAATTTGATTTGCACGTCGTTGACCGAAAGGGTGCTGATAACCCTGTAGCAGATAACTTGTCTAGGCTAGAGAATGTCCTTGATGACCCACGACCTATTGATGACAACTTTCCTGATGAACAATTAAATGTCATCCGCACTTCACATAGTGCACCGTGGTATGCTGATTATGCAAACTTTATCGTAGCCAAATACATACCACCCAGTTTCACCTATCAGCAAAAGAAGAAAATCTTCTTTGATTTGAGACACTACTTTTGGGATGATCCTCACCTTTATAAGGAAGGAGTAGATGGTGTTATTAGATGTTGTGTGCCTGAACATGAACACGAACAGATCTTGCAGAAGTGTCATTCCGAAGCCTACGGAGGACACCACGCTGGAGATAGAACTGCCCATAAGGTATTGCAATCAGGTTTCTATTGGCCCGCTCTCTTCAAGGATGCCTGTAAGTTTGTCTTGTCTTGTGACGAATGCCAAAGAATAGGGAACATCAGTAAGCGTCAGGAAATGCCTATGAACTATTCATTTGTCATTGAACCATTTGATGTCTGGGGTTTTATTATATGGGACCCTTCCCAAGTTCCAATGGGTACACTCACATCTTAGTTGCTGTGGATTATGTCACCAAGTGGGTAGAGGCTATTCCCACTAAAAATGCTGATCACCACACCTCTATTAAGATGCTTAAAGAAGTTATTTTCCCAAGATTTGGAGTCCCTATATATCTGATGACTGATGGCGGTTCACACTTCATTCATGGTGTTTTCCGCAAGATGCTCGCTAAGTATGATGTCAACCATAGAGTTGCATCTCCTTATCATCCTCAGTCTAGTGGTCAAGTGGAGTTAAGTAATAGGGAGATCAAATTGATACTACAAAATACCGTCAATAGATCTTGAAAGAATTGGTCTAGCAAACTTGACGATGCACAATAGGCTTATAGGACTGCCTATAATAATCCCATGGGCATGTCGCCGTATAAAATGGTTTACAGTAAGGCCTGTCATTTACCTCTTGAGCTGAACACAAAGCTTATTGGGCAATCAAAGATCTCAACTTTGATTTTAAACTTGCCGGTGAGAAGCGGTTGTTTGATATCAGCTCGTTAGATGAATGGAGGACCGAGGCATATGAGAATGCCAAGTTGTTAAAGGAAAAGGTTAAGAGATGGCACGACAAACGAATACAGAAACGAGAGTTCAATGTAGGTGATTATGTCCTGCTATACAATTCTCGCTTAAGATTCTTCGCAGGCAAGCTTCTCTCTAAATGGGAAGGTCCCTATGTTGTCGAGGAAGTATATCATTTCGGTGCCATCAAAATCAATAACACGGAAGGAAATTTTCCTAGAGTGGTAAATGGGCAAAGAATCAAGCATTACATCTCTGGTACTCCCATAAATGTTGAGACCAATATCATCAATGTCATAACTCCAGAGGAGTACATAAGGGATGTTTATCAGCCTGTTTCAGACCCTGAAAATGAAGAGGTGTCTGTTTCGGTAAGTAATTGGACTCCGAAACTTTTCCAATAGGAAATTTCCTCCGTTTTGGAATTTTTGGAAAATTAGAAAACTAAAAAGCAGTCAGGGGAGCGCACGAGGCGGCCACAAGCTTGCTAGTCGCCCCTACCCCCTGGCGGCGGCTAGGGGGCTTGTGGGCACCTCGTGTACCTCCCGGACTGTGTTTTCTTGCGGAGCACTCCTTCTGGTCCAGAAAAAATCAATATATATTAGCCCGAAGGTTTTGATCTCCGTATCGCGCAGTTCTCCTCTGTTTTCGTTTCGAGCGTGTTGTCTGTCACAGATTTAGAGCAAAGATGTCTCAGGAATCTGTTGGGGAGAATGATCTTCGCCAAGTTCATGAAGAAGTAGATGCTGATCTGAAAAGAGTAGAAGTCACGGAAGCGAGGGATCAAGCTAAGGAGAAAACCCAAGCTAGGGAGGAAGTTCAACCTATGTTCAACATGGAAGACGTTGAAGGAGTAGATTTTCTCCAACCCTTCCTCCACGTGCTGTCTCCATCATTGATCGAACTCTTAAGGTTTTGCGAAACAACTCGCGCTCGCAATATTTCCCTTTCTCGTGAAGTTGTTTTGCTGGAAAACCATGTCGCAGATCTCAAAGGTATAAATCAAAGATTGATAGCTCTCTTGGAATCAAAGGCAACAACACCACCACCTTCACCACCAAAGGAACACAACTAAGCATTGGTATGGGCAATCCCCTTGGCTTCTGCCAAGCTTGGGGGAGTTGCCCTGGTATCGTATCACCTTTATATCTTTTGCTTTTACCTTTGTTTTAGTTCTTTCCTTTTCAGTTTTTATTTCTTCTCTTAGTGGAATAAGTCTTTACTGTTTAGTTTGAGTCTTTTGATTTTGTCTCTCCCCCTTTGTTTTGAGCTTACGAGCTATATAATAAAGAGTATCTTTGTCAAGGGCTTTGCTTTGTGTCGTGATCAAAAGTATGAAAAGAACGATAGCATGAAAGATCATGAGATTATCTTATGGAAAGTGATAGCTTCACTTATGACACGTATGATGATTGAAACTTGTTGAGAATAAATCAATATAGACCTCAGTCATTGTTGCAATTAATAAGAAGTAATAAGGAAAGAGAGGTTCACATATAAATATATCATCTTAGACACTTTTTACAATTGTGAGCACTCACCAAACTATTACATGCTTAGGAGTAGATGTTGGACAAGGAAGACAACGTAATGAAGTGTGTTTGCTTGGTTCCAAACAATGTTATATGAGTAGAGATCCCTTAGCATGTGACGATTGCTTGCACCTCATATTAGCCAAAACTCCCGCACCAAGTAGAGATACTACGTGTGCATCCATAAACCTTCAACCCAGTTTTGCCATGAGAGTCCACCATACCTACCTATGGATTGAATAAGATCCTTCAAGTAAGTTGTCATCGGTGCAAGCAATAAAAATTGCTCTCTAATATGTATGATCTATTAGTGTGTGGAAAATAAGCTTTGTACGAACCTGTGATAAGGAAGACATAAAAGCGACAGACTGCATAATAAAGTTCTTTATCACAGGAGGCAATATAAAGTGACGTTCCTCCGCACTAAGAGGACACGCATTCAAACCTCAAAAGCGCATGACAACCTCTGCTTCCCTCTGCGAAGGGCCTATCTTGTACCTTTACTTTTTGTCCTTGTGAGAGTCATGGTGATCTTCACCAATTCCCTATTTTGCCTTTGTCTTGGCTACCGTCACATGCTTGGGAAAGATCTATATTCATATATCAACTTGGAGTTGAGTACTTATGCTTTATTATTGTTGACTTTACCCTTGAGGTAAATAGTTAGGAGGCAAAACTATAAGCCCCTATCTTCCTCTGTATCCAGCTGAAACTTTGACACCATGAGTACCACGTGAGTTGTAACAATTGTGGAAAACAAAAGAGATGATTGAGTATGTGGGTTTGCCTTACAAGGTCTTATTTGACTCTTTCTGATGTTATGACAAATTGCAATTGCTTCAATGACTTTGGACTGTTGTTGGTTACTTCTCGGTAAGGTTTTTGCTTCATACTTTGCTTTGTGGAAGAATTGTTACTTTCCCATAAGAATCTTTATGATGTATTGTTGTTCTATTTGTGATCATGATACCTGATCTGCGCAATATCTCGCGTTAACTAGACGAATGCTTATAACAACAAACCTTCTCCTGCAACGGCACCAGAAGAATGCTGATAGTACTCCCCGGCAATGAAACTGGAAGAATGTTGTTGATGGCCCACCGGCGCGTGGGTTCGCAGCAGTTTTCGAGGGAAGAGTATTCGACCCAATTTGCAGATCGCCGAAAGGAGGTGAGAGAATACTCTCGAGTATTAGCAGCTGAATTTGTCGGATTCAACCACACTTGAAAGATTAGTATCTGCAAGCACAGTAGTAACAACAAAGTAATATGATAACAACGGTGTCAGAAACGATCTGTTGACGGCAGACTATTCCTAACGATTGTATCAATGGCGCCTTCGTTGCCCCGTCAACGGAAGTTGTCAATTCCCGTCAACGGTAGGTGAACCAACAGTGTAGCAGGTAGTAGCAGTGTAACAAGCAATAGCAGTGGCAAGGAACAACAGTAGTGACATCAGTAGCAAGTAGCAACAGTAGCAGCAGCAGCAGAGCAAGACAAGTAACAGCAGTAGCAACAGTAGTAGCAGCAGCAGAGCAAGACAAGTAACAACAGTAGCAACACTAGTAGCAGCAGTAGAGCAAGACAAGTAACAACAGTAGTAACAGTAGTAGTAGCAGCAGAGCAAGACAAGTAACAGCAGTAGTAGCAGTAGTAGCAGCAGCAGAGCAAGACAAGTAACAACAGTAGTAGGACAAACTCGTAGGCAATGGGTCGGTGATTTGTTTGGGTGATATTCATCATGCAACAACTATAACACGGAGAGATAAGTGGCTAGCTCCCGTTCGTCAATGTGATGCAGGCATGCATTCCGTGTGTCGTCATACGTGCTTAGAGAAAAGAACTTGCATGACATATATTGTCCATCCCTCCCGTGGCAGCGGGGTCCAAAAGGAAACTACGGGATATTAAGGTTCTCCTTTTAATAAAGAACTGGACCAACGCATTAGCACTTGGTGAACACATGAACTCCTCAAACTATGGTCATCACCGGGAGAGGTTCCGGTTATTGTCACTCCGGGGTTGCCGGATCATAACACATAGTAGGTAACTACAACTTGCAAGATCAGATCTAAACACACATATATTGGTGACAACATAATAATTTCAGATCTGAAATCATGGCACTCAGGCCCTAGTGACAAGCATTAAGCATGGCAAAGTAGTAGCAACATCAAATCTCAGAACATAGTGGATACTAGGGATCAATCCCCATCAAAACTAACTCGATTACATGATAGATCACATCCTACTCATCACCGCCCAACGAGCCTATGAATAGATTACTCACGAACGACGAAGAGCTTCATGGAATTGGAGAGGGAAGAAGGTTGATGATGACGATGGCGACGATTTTCCCTCTCCGGAGCCCAAGACGGACTCTAGATCTGCCCTCCAGATGAAGAACAGGTGGTGGCGGCGCCTCCGTATCGAAAATGCGACGAAAACTTCTCTCTTTATTTTTTCTGGGACGAAAGACAACTTATAGAGCTCGAGTTGGGGGTGGCAGGTGCTTGTGGGCCCCACAAGCCTGCCCACCGCCACCAGGGGGGTGGTGGCGGAGCAGGGGCTTGAGGCCCACTGGCCCACCCCGTGAGGTGGAACTTGGCGCAAATATTTTTCTTATTTTCCAAAACTGCTCCCCGTAAATTTTCAGGACGTTTGGAGAACTTTGATTTCTGCACAAAAATAACACCAAGGCAATTCTGCTGAAAACAGCGTTAGTCAAGGTTAGTTCCATTCAAATCATGCAAATTATAGTCCAAAACAAGGGCAAAAGAGTTTGGAAAAGTAGATACGATGGAGACGTATCAACTCCCCCAAGCTTAAAACATTGCTTGTCCTCAAGCAACTCAGTTGACAAACTGAGAGAGAAAGAAAAACTTTGACAAACTCTGTTTGATCTTGTTGTTGCAACTATGTCTAACTCATAACGAGAATGTCAGCAAGATAACAAGTTAACCACATAAGTAAATGACACGAAGGTCTCATGGTAAACTAATATCAATGGCATAATCTGTTGGAATTATGCCCTAGAGGCAATAATAAATGTATAGCTATTATTATAATTCCTGTATCAAGATAATAGTTTATTATCCATGCTATAATTGTATTGAATGAAGACTCATTTACATGTGTGGATACATAGACAAAACACCGTCCCTAGCATGCCTCTAGTTGGCTAGCCAGTTGATCGATGATAGTCAGTGTCTTCTGATTATGAACAAGGTGTTGTTGCTTGATAACCGGATCACGTCATTGGGAGAATCACGTGATGGACTAGACCCAAACTAATAGACGTAGCATGTTGATCGTGTCATTTTGTTGCTACTGTTTTCTACGTGTCAAGTATTTATTCCTATGACCATGAGATCATATAACTCACTGACACCGGAGGAATGCTTTGTGTGTATCAAACGTCGCAACGTAACTGGGTGACTATAAAGATGCTCTACAGGTATCTCCGAAGGTGTTAGTTGAGTTAGTATGGATCAAGACTGGGATTTGTCACTCCGTGTGACGGAGAGGTATCTCGGGGCCCACTCGGTAATACAACATCACACACAAGCCTTGCAAGCAATGTAACTTAGTGTAAGTTGCGGGATCTTGTATTACGGAACGAGTAAAGAGACTTGCCGGTAAACGAGATTGAAATAGGTATGCGGATACTGACAATCGAATCTCGGGCAAGTAACATACCGAAGGACAAAGGGAATGACATACGAGATTATACGAATCCTTGGCACTGAGGTTCAAACGATAAGATCTTCGTAGAATATGTAGGATCCAATATGGGCATCCAGGTCCCGCTATTGGATATTGACCGAGGAGTCTCTCGGGTCATGTCTACATAGTTCTCGAACCCGCAGGGTCTGCACACTTAAGGTTCGACGTTGTTTTATGCGTATTTGAGTTATATGGTTGGTTACCGAATGTTGTTCGGAGTCCCGGATGAGATCACGGACGTCACAAGGGTTTCCGGAATGGTCCGGAAACGAAGATTGATATATAGGATGACCTCATTTGATTACCGGAAGGTTCTCGGAGTTACCGGGAATGTACCGGGAATGACGAATGGGTTCCGGGAGTTCACCGGGGGGGGGGGGGGGCAACCCACCCCGGGGAAGCCCATAGGCTTTGGGGAGACACACCAGCCCTTAGTGGGCTGGTGGGACAGCCCCAAGGGGGCCTATGCGCCAAGAATAAAAGATCAAAGGAAAAGAAAAAAAAAGAGGGAGGAAGTGGGAAAGGAGGGGGACTCCTCCCACCAAACCAAGTCCAACTCGGTTTGGGGGGGGGGAGTCCTCCCCCCCTTGGCTCGGCCGACCCCTTGAGGGTCCCTTGGACCCCAAGGCAAGGTCCCCCTCCCTCCTCCTATATATATGGAGCTTTTAGGGCAGATTTGAGACGACTTTCTCACGGCTGCCAGACCACATACCTCCATAGTTTTTCCTCTAGATCGTGTTTCTGCGGAGCTCGGGCGGAGCCCTGCTGAGACGAGATCATCACCAACCTCCGGAGCGCCGTCACGCTGCCGGAGAACTCTTCTACCTCTCCGTCTCTCTTGCTGGATCAAGAAGGCCGAGATCATCGTCGAGCTGTACGTGTGCTGAACGCGGAGGTGCCGTCCGTTCGGTACTAGATCGTGGGACTGATCGTGGGATTGTTCGCGGGGCGGATCGAGGGACGTGAGGACGTTCCACTACATCAACCGCGTTCTCTAACGCTTCTGCTGTACGATCTACAAGGGTACGTAGATCACTCATCCCCTCTCGTAGATGGACATCACCATGATAGGTCTTCGTGCGCGTAGGAAATTTTTTGTTTCCCATGCGACGTTCCCCAACAGTGGCATCATGAGCTAGGTTCATGCGTAGATGTCTTCTCGAGTAGAACACAAAAGGTTTTGTGGGCGGTGATGTGCGTTTTGCTGCCCTCCTTAGTCTTTTCTTGATTCCGCGGTATTGTTGGATTGAAGCGGCTTGGACCGACATTACTCGTACGCTTACGAGAGACTGGTTTCATCGTTACGAGTAACCCCCTTTGCTCAAAGATGACTGGCAAGTGACGGTTTCTCCAACTTTAGTTGAATCGGATTTGACCGAGGAGGTCCTTGGATGAGGTTAAATAGCAACTCATATATCTCCGTTGTGGTGTTTGCGTAAGTAAGATGCGATCCTACTAGATACCCTTGGTCACCACGTAAAACATGCAACAACAAAATTAGAGGACGTCTAACTTGTTTTTGCAGGGTATGATTGTGATGTGATATGGCCAATGATGTGATGTGATATATTGGATGTATGAGATGATCATGTTGTAATAGAAATATCGACTTGCACGTCGATGGTACGGCAACCGACAGGAGCCATAGGGTTGTCTTTATACTAACGTTTGTGCTTGCAGATGCGTTTACTATTTTGCTAGGATGTAGCTTTAGTAGTAATAACATGAGTAGCACGACAACCCCGATGGCAACACGTTGATGGATGATCATGGTGTGGCGCCGGTGACAAGAAGATCGTGCCGGTGCTTTGGTGATGGAGATCAAGAAGCACGTGATGATGGCCATATCATGTCACTTATGAATTGCATGTGATGTTAATCCTTTTATGCACCTTATTTTGCTTAGAACGACGGTAGCATTATGAGGTGATCTCACTAAAATTTCAAGACGAAATTGTGTTCTCCCCGGCTGTGCACCGTTGCTACAGTTCGTCGTTTCGAGACACCACGTGATGATCGGGTGTGATAGACTCAACGTTCACATACAACGGGTGCAAAACAGTTGCGCACGCAGAACACTCGGGTTAAGCTTGACGAGCCTAGCATGTGCAGACATGGCCTCGGAACACATGAGACCGAAAGGTCGATCATGAATCATATAGATGATATGATTAGCATAGGGATGCTTACCACTGAAACTACTCCCGACTCACGTGACGATCGGACTTGGGATAGTGTAGGTGGATCATGAACCACTCAAATGACTAGAGAGATGTACTTTTTGAGTGGGAATTTAGCATATAATTTGATTAAGTTGAACTCTAATTATCTTGAACATAGTCTAAGTCCACTTTGAATATATTTGTGTTGTAGATCATGGCTCACGCAAGTGTCATCCTGAATTTTAATACGTTCCTAGAGAAAGCTAAGTTGAAAGATGATGGAAGCAACTTTGTAGACTGGGCTCGTAATCTTAAGCTAATCTTACAAGCTGGAAAGAAGGATTATGTCCTTAATGCTGCGCTAGGAGATGAACCACCCGCTACGGCTGATCAGAATGTTAAGAACGCTTGGTTAGCGCGTAAGGAGGACTACTCAATAGTTCAATGTGCAGTCTTGTATGGCTTAGAACCGGGACTTCAACGTCGCTTTGAGCGTCATGGAGCATTTGAGATGTTCCAGGAGTTGAAGTTTATCTTTCAGAAGAACGCCCGGATCGAGAGGTATGAGACCTCCGATAAATTCTATGCTTGCAAGATGGAGGAAAAACTCGTCTGTCAGTGAACATGTGCTCAAAATGTCTGGGTACTCAAACCGTCTAGCTGAACTGGGGATTGAACTCCCGCAAGAAGCTATCACTGACAGAATCCTTCAATCACTGCCGCCAAGCTATAAAGGCTTTGTGTTGAACTACAACATGCAAGGGATGAACAAGTCTCCCGGCGAGTTGTTTGCGATGCTGAAAGTCGCAGAGTCTGAACTCCGTAAAGAGCATCAAGTGTTGACGGTGAGCAAGATCACTAGTTTCAAGAGAAACGACAAAGGCAAGAAGGGCAATTCGAAGAAGAGCGGGAAGCCTGTTGCCAATCCACCGAAGAAACCCAAAGCTGGACCTAAGCCTGAAACAGAGTGCTTCTATTGCAAGGGTATGGGTCACTGGAAGCGCAATTGCCCCAAGTATCTGGCAGATAAGAAGGCGGGCAAAGAAAAATCAGGTATATTTGATATACATGTTATTGATGTGTACTTAACCGGCTCTCGTAGTAGTGCCTGGGTATTTGATACTGGTTCTGTTGCTCACATTTGCAACTCGAAGCAGGAACTGCGGAATAGACGAAGGCTGGCGAAAGACGAAGTGACGATGCGCGTAGGAAACGGTTCCAAGGTTGATGCAATCGCCGTCAGCACAGTGTCACTTCAACTACCATCGGGATTAGTGATGAACTTAAATCATTGTTATTTAGTGCCTGCGTTGAGCATGAACATTATATCTGGATCTTGTTTATTGCGAGACGGTTACTCTTTTAAGTCAGAGAATAATGGTTGTTCTATTTCTATGAGTAACATCTTTTATGGTCATGCACCGAATGTGAGAGGATTGTTCATATTGAATCTTGATAGCGATACACATATACATAACATTGAGACCAAAAGAGTTAGAGTAAACAATGATAGCGCCATATTTTTGTGGCACTGCCGCTTGGGTCATATTGGTGTAAAGCGCATGAAGAAACTCCATGCTGATGGACTTTTGGAGTCACTTGACTTTGATTCACTTGACACGTGCGAACCATGCCTCATGGGAAAGATGACTAAGACTCCGTTCTCTGGAACAATGGAGCGTGCAAGTGACTTGTTGGAAATCATACATACCGATGTGTGTGGTCCAATGAGCGTGGAGGCACGCGGCGGATATCGTTATTTTCTCACCTTCACTGACGATTTAAGTAGATATGGTTATGTCTACTTGATGAAGCACAAGTCTCAAACATTTGAAAAGTTCAAGCAATTTCAGAGTGAAGTGGAAAACCATCGTAACAAGAAGATCAAGTTCCTACGGTCTGATCGTGGGGGTGAATATCTGAGTTTCGAGTTTGGTACTCACTTAAGACAATGTGGAATTGTTTCGCAGTTAACACCGCCTGGAACACCACGGCGTAATGGTGTGTCCGAACGTCGTAATCGCACTTTGTTAGAGATGGTGCGATCTATGATGTCTCTTACTGATTTGCCGTTATCATTTTGGGGTTATACATTAGAAACAGCTGCATTCACTTTAAATAGGGCACCATCGAAATCCGTTGAGACGACACCATACGAACTGTGGTATGGCAAAAGGCCAAAGTTGTCGTTTCTTAAAGTTTGGGGATGTGATGCTTATGTCAAAAAGCTTCAGCCTGAAAAGCTGGAACCCAAAGCGGAAAAGTGCGTCTTCATAGGTTACCCAAAAGAGACAGTTGGGTACACCTTCTATCTCAAATCCGAGGGCAAAGTGTTTGTTGCTAAGAACGGAACTTTTCTCGAGAAGGAGTTTCTCTCGAGAGAATTGAGTGGGAGGAAGATAGAACTTGACGAGGTTGTCGAACCTCTCATCCCTCTGGATGGTGGCGCAGGGCAAGGGGAAACCTCTGTCATTGCGACGCCGGTTGAGGAGGAAGTTAATGATGATGATCATGAAACTCCAGTTCAAGTTTCTGTTGAACCACGCAGGTCGACGAGATCACGCGCTGCTCCAGAGTGGTACGGTAATCCCGTCTTATCAATCATGTTGTTAGACAACAATGAACCTGCAAATTATGAAGAAGCAATGGTGGGCCCAGATTCCAACAAATGGCTAGAAGCCATGAAACCCGAGATAGGATCCATGTATGAGAACAAAGTGTGGACTTTGGAGATACTACCTGAGGGCCGCAAGGCTATTCAGAACAAATGGATCTTTAAGAAGAAGACGGACGCTGACGGTAATGTGACCGTTTATAAAGCTCGACTTGTGGCAAAGGGTTTTTCACAAGTTCCAGGAGTTGACTACGATGAGACCTTCTCACCCGTAGCGATGCTTAAGTCCGTCAGAATCATGTTATCAATAGCTGCATTTTTCGATTATGAAATCTGGCAGATGGATGTCAAAACGACGTTCCTTAACGGTTTCCTTAAGGAAGAGTTGTATATGATGCAACCCGAAGGTTTTGTCGATCCTAAAAATGCCGACAAGGTGTGCAAGCTCCAGCGATCCATTTATGGACTGGTGCAAGCATCTCGGAGTTGGAACAAACGCTTTGATGAGGTGATCAAAGCATTTGGGTTTATACAAGTGGTTGGAGAATCTTGTATTTACAAGAAAGTGAGTGGGAGCTCTGTGGCGTTTCTAATATTATATGTGGATGACATATTACTGATTGGGAACAACGTAGAGCTTTTGGAGAGCATAAAAGGTTACTTGAATAAAAGTTTCTCTATGAAGGACCTAGGAGAAGCTGCTTACATACTAGGCATTAAGATCTATAGGGATAGATCAAAACGCCTGATAGGACTTTCACAAAGCACATACCTTGATAAAGTTTTGAAGAGGTTCAAAATGGAACAGTCCAAGAAAGGGTTCTTGCCAGTGTTACAAGGTACGAGATTGAGGAAGACTCAGTGCCCAGCAACTGATGAAGATAGAGAGCATATGCGCTCCGTCCCCTATGCTTCAGCCATAGGTTCTATCATGTATGCGATGCTGTGCACTAGACCGGATGTTAGCCTGGCCATAAGTATGGCAGGCAGGTTCCAGAGTAATCCAGGAGTGGATCACTGGACAGCGGTCAAGAATATCCTGAAGTACCTGAAAAGGACTAAGGAGATGTTTCTCGTGTATGGAGGTGACGAAGAGCTCGCCGTAAAAGGTTACGTTGATGCAAGCTTTGACACAGATCCGGATGACTCTAAGTTGCAAACCGGATACGTATTTATTCTTAATGGGGGTGCAGTAAGCTGGTGCAGTTCCAAGCAAAGCGTCGTAGCAGATTCTACATGTGAAGCGGAGTACATGGCTGCCTCGGAGGCGGCTAAGGAGGGTGTCTGGATGAAGCAGTTCATGACGGATCTTGGAGTGGTGCCAAGTGCACTGGATCCAATAACCTTGTTCTGTGACAACACTGGTGCCATTGCCTTAGCAAAGGAACCAAGGTTTCACAAGAAGACCAGACACATCAAACGACGCTTCAACCTCATCCGCGACTACGTCGAGGAGGAGGACGTAAATATATGCAAAGTGCACACGGATCTGAATGTAGCAGACCCGCTGACTAAACCTCTTCCACGGCCAAAACATGATCGACACCAGAACTGTATGGGTGTTAGATTTATTACAATGTAATTCACATGGTGATGTGAGGGCTAGATTATTGACTCTAGTGCAAGTGGGAGACTGTTGGAATTATGCCCTAGAGGCAATAATAAATGTATAGTTATTATTATAATTCCTGTATCAAGATAATAGTTTATTATCCATGCTATAATTGTATTGAATGAAGACTCATTTACATGTGTGGATACATAGACAAAACACCGTCCCTAGCATGCCTCTAGTTGGCTAGCCAGTTGATCGATGATAGTCAGTGTCTTCTGATTATGAACAAGGTGTTGTTGCTTGATAACTGGATCACGTCATTGGGAGAATCACGTGATGGACTAGACCCAAACTAATAGACGTAGCATGTTGATCGTGTCATTTTGTTGCTACTGTTTTCTGCGTGTCAAGTATTTATTCCTATGACCATGAGATCATATAACTCACTGACACCGGAGGAATGCTTTGTGTGTATCAAACGTCGCAACGTAACTGGGTGACTATAAAGATGCTCTACGGGTATCTCCGAAGGTGTTAGTTGAGTTAGTATGGATCAAGACTGGGATTTGTCACTCCGTGTGACGGAGAGGTATCTCGGGGCCCACTCGGTATTACAACATCACACACAAGCCTTGCAAGCAATGTAACTTAGTGTAAGTTGCGGGATCTTGTATTACGGAACGAGTAAAGAGACTTGCCGGTAAACGAGATTGAAATAGGTATGCGGATACTGACGATCGAATCTCGGGCAAGTAACATACCGAAGGACAAAGGGAATGACATACGGGATTATACGAATCCTTGGCACTGAGGTTCAAACGATAAGATCTTCGTAGAATATGTAGGATCCAATATGGGCATCCAGGTCCCGCTATTGGATATTGACCGAGGAGTCTCTCGGGTCATGTCTACATAGTTCTCGAACCCGCAGGGTCTGCACACTTAAGGTTCGACGTTGTTTTATGCGTATTTGAGTTATATGGTTGGTTACCGAATGTTGTTCGGAGTCCCGGATGAGATCACGGACGTCACGAGGGTTTCCGGAATGGTCCGGAAACGAAGATTGATATATAGGATGACCTCATTTGATTACCGGAAGGTTTTCGGACTTACCGGGAATGTACGGGGAATGACGAATGGGTTCCGGGAGTTCACCGGGGGGGGGGGGGGCAACCCACCCCGGGAAGCCCATAGGCTTTGGGGAGACACACCAGCCCTTAGTGGGCTGGTGGGACAGCCCCAAGGGGGCCTATGCGCCAAGAATAAAAGATCAAAGGAAAAGAAAAAGAAAAAGAGGGAGGAAGTGGGAAAGGAGGGGGACTCCTCCCACCAAACCAAGTCCAACTCGGTTTGGGGGGGAGTCCTCCCCCCCTTGGCTCGGCCGACCCCTTGAGGGTCCCTTGGACCCCAAGGCAAGGTCCCCCTCCCTCCTCCTATATATATGGAGCTTTTAGGGCAGATTTGAGACGACTTTCTCACGGCTGCCCGACCACATACCTCCATAGTTTTCCTCTAGATCGTGTTTCTGCGGAGCTCAGGCGGAGCCCTGCTGAGACGAGATCATCACCAACCTCCGGAGCGCCGTCACGCTGCCGGAGAACTCTTCTACCTCTCCGTCTCTCTTGCTGGATCAAGAAGGCCGAGATCATCGTCGAGCTGTACGTGTGCTGAACGCGGAGGTGCCGTCCGTTCGGTACTAGATCGTGGGAGTGATCGCGGGATTGTTCGCGGGGCGGATCGAGGGACGTGAGGACGTTCCACTATATCAACCGCGTTCTCTAACGCTTCTGCTGTACGATCTACAAGGGTACGTAGATCACTCATCCCCTCTCGTAGATGGACATCACCATGATAGGTCTTCGTGCGCGTAGGAAATTTTTTGTTTCCCATGCGACGTTCCCCAAAATAATCAGCTAACGAGCAAATAATAATGAGTTTCAAATACCAACACTTCAATCCAAACAATCATGAAGCAATATGAATAGGTGGTATCTCGCTAGCTCTTTCTGAGACCGCAAAACATAAATGCACAGCACTTTCAAAGATCAAGGGCTGACTAAACATTGTAATTCATAGCAACGAAGATCCAGTCATAGTCATACTCAATATCAATCAAAAGCAAATCATAAAGATGACATAGGTGCTCTCTAATTGGTGCTTATATAAGAGGAGGATGACTCAACAGGAAAATAAATAGACAGGCCCTTCACAGAGGGAAGCATTGATTTGCAGAGGTGCCAGAGCTCAAGCTTTGTAAACAGAGATAATAATTTTGGGTGGCATGCTTTCATTGTCAACGCAATGACCAAGAGTTCTCAATATCTTCCATGCTACTCATGCTATAGGCGGTTCCCAAACAGAAAAGTAAAGTTTTAACTCCCCCACCACCAATCAATCACACTCCACGGCTAGCCGAATCCTCGGGTACCGTCCATACTAACATCAATCCGGGGGGAGTCTTGTTTTACAGTTATGTTTTCGATTTAAGCGTGGAACTGGGCATTCCAATTACCGGCCCCTTTCTCGTGAATGACTATGAATAAACACATGTCGAGGATAACACTCCTAGCATGGAAGATACCAATAGCCCTCTGTCACCACATGAGCGGTTCGGGCATGCAAAACAGATTTATTTCTTGAAGGTTTAGAGAGTGGCACATGCAAATTTACTTGGAACGACACGTAGATACCGCAAATAGGTAGGTATGGTGGAATCTCATGGAAAAACTTTTGGGTTTATGGAAGTGGATGCACAAGCAGTATTCCCGCTTAGTACAAGCGAATGCTAGCAAAAGACTGGGAAGCGACCAATTAGAGAGCAACAACAGTCATCAAGATGCAATGAGTTTGACTAACATTGAATGCAAGCATGAACAGGATATAAATCACCATGAATACGAACATCATAGAGGCTATGTTGATTCTGTTTCAACTACATGCATGAACATGTGCCAAGTCAAGCCACTTGAAACATTCAAAGGAGAATACCATCCTATCATACTACATCATAGTCATCTCAAAATCTATGTTGGCAATCAAGACAAACCATTATAAGCTCTCAGCTAAAATAAGCATGGCATCAGAAACTATGATCTCTAAGTTGTCATTGCAAACATGGTTCTCTCACAACAAAGCTAAATCTGGGTCTACAAGCTAGTCATATTTACAAAAACAAAATAGATAGAGTTCATACCAGCTTTTCAGTCTCAGTCACTTCATCATATATCATCATTGTTGCCTTTCATTTGCACGATCGAACGATGTGAACAATAATAAGCGCATTGGATTAAGCTGAATCTGCAGGCAAACACAAAGGAGAAGACAAAGTAATATGACTCTTTGAAAGTTAAACAGGTAAGCATGTAAGAACCACTAAACATTGTAACCAATATCTTCTACCTTGACCCAAAGAAAAAGAAAACTATTTACACGGGAAAGCTCCCAACAAGCAAAAGAAGAAATAAAAATCTTTTTGGGTTTTCTCAAAAGGACACAAAACAAGAAAACAAGAAAACAAAAAGAAACTAGCATGGATAATACAGTGGCAAAGTGTAAACACCGGCTAACAAAGTGAAAGCATAAGCATGAATGTAAAGTCGGTGAGAACACGTACTCCCCCAAGCTTAGGCTTTTGGCCTAGCTTGGTCTACTCCCATGGATGATCCTGGCGAAACCCAAAGTCATAATGGGTGTTATACGGGAGTGGTGCAACCACTGCCTGAATAGCTGCCTCGCGAAGTCGAGCAGTCGTCGCCTCCCTCTCATACTCCTCTGCCTCTCCTATGGTTATGTAGTATCTTCGTTTTACCTGAAAGTCAAAGAAAGCAGGAGCAGGAAGGGTAATATGGAAAACACGCTGCCGGTTAAATATCAAGCGGTATAGGAGGGATCCATGATCTCTCTCAAGGAACTGGTAGCGTGTTAGAGCGACACGATCAAGGTAGGCTGTACGGAGAGGAGGGTCTTCTAGACGGATGGATACTCCAAGAAAAATTGCTAAGCGTGTAGCATAAACTCCACCAAAGAAATCCCCCTCACTCGCATTTTTATTCAGCCTCCTTGCTATAATAGCTCCCATATTGAAGCTCATGTCACCTGTTACTGCGCTCTTAAGGATACTAAGGTCGGAAGCGCATAGGTGACAATGTGCACCCTTGCCGTTAACGCACCTACCTATGAAGAGGGCAAGGTAGTGCAAGGTAGGGAAATGGATGCTTCCTATGGTGTCTTGCATGATATCTCTGGTTTCTCCAACAGTTATACTGGAGACAAAGTCTCTCACCGAATACTTAGGAGGATCATTAACACTACCTCCATCGGGTATCTTGCAAATCCTATTGAATTCCCCCAAACCCACGGTATAGGATTTATCGTACAGATCAAACAGTATGGATGAGTCATGGCCATCTAAAAATTTAAATCTACGCACGAAAGAGGCAGTGAGCATAGCATATTGTTCACATTTATCTCACAGGAATTCTTCTAACCCGGCATTGCGGACAAGTGCATCAAACTCATCCTTGAAGCCTGCTTCGATCATGAACTCATCGGAAGGCCATTCACATGGTTGTACTCGTGCGTCCCTTAGTTGAAAAGGTTGGGGCTCCAGAAAGGAGAGACGAGGACCCTTCTTACTTGAGGAACCACCATGAAACTTCCTCCTGAACATAATTTCCTTTTGCTGAAATTTTTGAAGTTCAAGAGAAAAGTGAATGAGGACCAACCTTACCTTGTAGCAACTACTCCTACCAGTGCCTAGAGACCGTATCACGCGCTAAAACTACTTGGGACTAGCTAAAATCAACATTTATAGCTCAAGAACTGGGTCACCAAGGTAGCAAGAATTCGCGAAGGATAAAGCACTAGAGCAAAAACTAATTGGACCAATGGAGGAGTCACTTACCAAGGAGCAATTTCCCCAAAACGGTTCGGAGAATGCTGCTTTGAGAAAAGAGATCGAAAATCACAGCCAAATGAGCAAGAACACGGGTTTGAGGTGCGAAACAATTTTTTCTGGAGGTGGAAGAAGAGGCTGAGAGCTGGAATGACTGGAGGGGGTGCCCGTGGGCCCCACAAGCTTGCACCCTGCCACCAGGGGGTAGGTGGCGGTGGGGGGCTTGTGGCCCACTGGTCAGGCCCCGTGACGAGCTCTCAGGCCCAGAAATTTACAAAAATTTCAGAAAAAATCATACTAAATTTTCAGGACCATCGGAAAACTTTTATTTTCGAGGTATTTTTCTCCAGGACGCTAAAACAGAAAACAGGAAAAACTAAACTAATTCCATCATTTTTCTTCTAAGCAACAGAAAAGGAAGACTCAAAACAGAGGTACGTGACTCTTTGATTCATCCATCTCATGGTCATCGAAAGAAATCCGTCAATGGGATTGATCAACTCCTTATGACAAAACCTTCTCGAATCGCAAGAGAGAACGGAGAATTTTCAAATAGCCACTAAGTCACCTCAATGGGGATATGAATCTCCCCAACAAGAAAATCATACTTCATCTTGACACGAGGAATAGGGCATTCAAAGCTCCCAATGAGAATCGATGAAGTCTTTTCGATAGCATTGATGCAATGTAATGGATATCGTTTCTTTGAAAAGTGCACTGTGTGCTCATTACCGTTGACATGGAAAGTGACATTGCCTTTGTTGCAATCTATAACAGCCCCTGCAGTGTTTAAAAAGGGTCTTCCGAGGATGATAGCCATGGCATAATCCTCGGGAATATCCAAGATAACAAAGTTTGTTAAGATAGTGGTATTAGCAACCACAACAGGCACATCCTCGCAAATGCCGATAGGGAAAGCAGTTGATTTGTCGGCCATTTGCAGAGAAATTTTAGTGGGTGTCAACTTATCCAACTCAAGTCTACGATAAAGAGAGAGTGGCATAACACTAACACCGGCTCCAAGGTCACATAAGGCAGTTCTTACGTAGTTTCCTTTAATGGAGCAAGGTATAGTGGGCACTCCGGGATCACCAAGTTTCTTAGGAGTTCCACCTTTGAAAGTGTAGTTGGCAAGCATGGTGGAGATCTCAAGATCTGGTATCTTCCGTTTATTAGTCACGATATCTTTCATGTACTTGGCATACACAGACATCTAGAACATATCAGTTAACCGCATCTGCAGAAAGACGGGTCTTATCATCTCAACGAAGTGCTCAAAATCCTCATCATCCTTTTTCTTGGATGGCTTAGGAGGAAAGGGCATAGGTCTCTGAACCCATGGCTCTCTTTCTTTACCATGCTTCCTAGCAGTGAAGTCATTCTTGTTGTATCTCTTAGGTTGTGGGTTATCAGGATTAACCGTAGGTTCAATCTCCACATCCTCGTCATTGCTAGGTTGAGCAGTATTATGAACATCACTATCCATATTGTCACCAGGTTTTGGTGAACTGGCGTGTAGGTTTCTATCATCCTTCTTCTTCTCCTTAGGATGACTGGGTGTATCAGCATTGATTCCTTGAGAATCTTGATAAATTCTCTTAGGATGACCTTCAGGATACAAAGGTTCCTGAGTCATTTTGCCTCCTCTAGTAATGACTCTGACATAGTTGTCATTTAGTTCATTGAGCAGGTCATTATGAGATTTAAGTACTTGTTCTACCTGAGTAGTAATCACAGAGGCATGTTTACTCAGAAGCTTCAGAGCATTGACATTTCTGTCTACACAAGCACTTAGATGGCTAAGCATACGAGCACTTTGTTCCAAATGTCTGCTAACATAATCATTGAAACTCTGTTGTTTGGAAACAAAGTTGTCAAATTCATCAAAGCATAGGCTAGCAGGTTTATCAAAAGGAATATCACTCTCGTCAAACCTACGCAGAGAATTCACTTCTACTACCTGTATCGGGTTATCGAGACCATGGATCTCTTTGATAGGTGGTAGATTTTTGACATCTTCAGATCTAATGCCTTTCTCTTGCATAGATTTCTTGGCTTCTTGCATATCTTCGGGACTGAGGAATAGAATACCTCTTTTCTTAGGAGTTGGCTTAGGAGGTGGTTCGGGAATAGTCCAAGCATTATCGTTGATCAAGAGGTTATTCAGTAGGGTCTCAGCTTGTTCTACAGTTCGTTCCCTAAAAGCACAACCGGCACAACTATCTAGGTGGTCTCTAGAGGCATCGGTAAGTCAGTTATAGAGGATATAAAGTATCTCGTTCTTCTTAAGAGGGTGATCAGGCAAAGCATTCTGTAGCTGGACGAGCCTCCCCCAAGCTTGTGGAAGACTCTCTTCTTGGAGTTGAGCAAAGTTGTATATTTCCTACAGGGCAGCTTACTTCTTATGGGCAGGGAAATATTTCTCACAGAAGTAATAGACCATCTCCTGGGGACTACACACACATCTAGGAGCAAGAGAGGTGAACCAGGCTTTGGCATCATCCTTTAGAGAGAAAGGAAACAACTTAAGGATATAGTAGTGGCGGATCTTCTCCTCATTAGTGATAAGGTTGGCTATTTCGGATAGTTTGGCAAGATGGGCTATGACCGTCTCAGACTCATAACCGTGAAAAGGATCAGATTCGACTAGAGAGATTATCTCAGGGTCGGCAGAGAATTCATAATCCTTATCGGTGACAAAGATAGGCGAAGTGGCAAACTTCGGGTCATTTTTCATCCTAGCTTCACGAGATTTTTCCTTCCACTTGAGAATTAATTTCTCAGCGTCATAGGCATCCTTACACACAAGAAAATCCTCAGCTATCTCCCCCTCCATAACGTAACCCTCAGGTATATCAGGCGATTCATATCTAGGAGAGCTAGATCTAGCAGGAGCAAAAGCAGGTTCTATCTCAATAGTATCGGTAGTTTCAGAAGCATCACGAGCATTGCAGTAACTCTAGCAATATGAGCATCAAGGAACACTCCTAGTGGAACATCAGGCAAAGGAGTATCTCTAGCAGTATCAAGCATAGCATCATCAGGCAAAATAGCATCTCTAGCATCATTAGGCAAAGTAGTATCAAGCATAGCATCTCTAGCAGTATCAGGCATAGTATCAAGCATAGCATCATCAGGCATAGTATCAAGCATAGCATCATCAGGCATAGTATCAAGCATAGCATCATCAGGCATAGTATCAAGCATAGCATATCTAGCAGTAGTATCACAAGTATCATCAAGCACATGCGACATATCAAGATTTCTAGCACGAGGTGAAGTCGCAAACTTACTCATAACTGAAGGTGAATCAAGTGCAGAGCTAGATGGCAATTCCTTACCTCCCCTCGTAGTTGAGGGCAAGACTTTGGTCTTCGGATCCTTCAGATTATTCATAGTGATGAGCAGATATAAATCCCAAGTGACTCAGAGAATATAGCAATACCTCCCCGGCAACGGCGCCAGAAAAATGCTGATCTACGCAATCTCTGGCGTTAACTAGACGAATGCTTATAACAACAAACCTTCTCCTGCAAAGGCACCAGAAGAATGGTGATAGCACTCCCCGGCAATGAAACTGGAAGAATGTTGTTGATGGCCCACTAGCGCGTGGGTTCGCAGCAGTTTTCGAGGGTAGAGTATTCGACCCAATTTGTAGATCGCCGAAAGGAGGTGAGAGAATACTCTCGAGTATTAGCAGCTGAATTTGTCGGATTCAACCACACCTGAAAGATTAGTATCTGCAAGCATAGTAGTAACATCAAAGTAATATGATAACAACGGTGTCAGAAATGATCTGTTGACGGCAGACTATTCCTAACGATTGTATCAATGGCGCCTTCGTTGCCGCGTCGACGTAAGTTGTCAATTCCCGTCAACGGTAGGTGAACCAACAGTGTAGCAGGTAGTAGCAGTGTAACGAGCAATAGCAGTGGCAAGGAACAACAGTAGTGACAGCAGTAGCAAGTAGCAACAGTAGCAGCAGCAGCAGAGCAAGACAAGTAACAGCAGTAGCAACAGTAGTAGCAGTAGCAGAGCAAGACAAGTAACAGCAGTAGCAACAGTAGTAGCAGCAGCAGAGCAAGACAAGTAACAACAGTAGTAACAGTAGTAGCAGTAGCAGAGCAAGACAAGTAACAGCAGTAGTAGCAGCAGCAGAGCAAGACAAGTAACAACAGTAGTAGGACAAACTCGTAGGCAATGGGTTGCTGATTTGTTTGGGTGATATTCATCATGCAACAGCTATAACACAGAGAGATAAGTGGCTAGCTCCCGTTCGTCAATGGGATGTAGGCATGCATTCCGTGTGTCGTCATACGTGCTTAGGGAAAAGAACTTGCATGACATCTATTGTCCATCCCTCCCGTGGCAGCGGGGTCCAAAAGGAAACTACGGGATATTAAGGTTCTCCTTTTAATAAAGAACCGGACCAACGCATTAGCACTTGGTGAACACATGAACTCCTCAAACTATGGTCATCACCGAGAATGGTTCCGGTTATTGTCACTCCGGGTTTGCGAGATCATAACACATAGTAGGTAACTACAACTTGCAAGATCGGATCTAAAACACACATATATTGGTGACAACATAATAATTTCAGATCTGAAATCATGGCACTCGGGCCCTAGTGACAAGCATTAAGCATGGCAAAGTAGTAGCAACATCAAATCTCAGAACATAGTGGATACTAGGGATCAATCCCCATCAAAACTAACTCGATTACATGATAGATCTCATCCTACTCATCACCGCCCAGCGAGCCCACGAATAGATTACTCACGAACGACGAAGAGCTTCATGGAATTGGAGAGGGAAGAAGGTTGATGATGACGATGGCGACGATTTTCCCTCTCCGGAGCGCAAGACGGACTCCAGATCTGCCCTCCAGATGAAGAACAAGTGGTGGTGGCGCCTCTGTATCGAAAACGCGATGAAAACTTCTCTCTTTATTTTTTCTCGGACGAAAGACAACTTATAGAGCTGGAGTTGGGGGCGGCAGGTGCCTGTGGGCCCCACAAGCCTGCCCACCGCCACCTTGGGGGGTGGTGGCGGAGCACGGGCTTGTGGCCCACTGGCGCACCCCCTGAGGTGGAACTTGGCGCAGATATTTTTCTTATTTTCCAAAACTTCTCCCCGTAAATTTTCAGGACGTTTGGAGAACTTTGATTTCTGCACAAAAATAACACAAAGGCAATTTTGCTGAAAACAGCGTCAGTCCAGGTTAGTTCCATTCAAATCATGCAAATTATAGTCCAAAACAAGGGCAAAAGAGTTTGGAAAAGTAGATACGATGGAGACGTATCAATGCCCTCATGTTCGTATTTTGTTTTATCGACACCTTCGTCCCTAAACATGTGGACATGTTTATGGAACTTGGTTTTCGCTTGAGGACAAGCGAGGTCTAGGCTTGGGGGAGTTGATACGTCCATTTTGCGTCATGCTTTCATGTTGATATTTATTGCTTTATGGGCTGTTATATCACGTTGTGGTACCATATTTATGCCTTTTCTCTCTTATTTTGCAAGGTTTATTTGAAGAGGAGAATTCAGGCAGCTGGAATTCTGGACTGGAAAAGGAGCAAATCTTAGTCCACTATTATGCACATTTCCAAATGCCCTGAAAAGTTACGTGGAATTTTTTGGGATTATATAGAAAATACTAGGCGAAAGAAGTACGAGAGGGGGGCTACCAGGGCGCCACAAGCCTAGTAGCCGCCACCCCCTGGTGGCGGCTAGCAAGATTGTGGGCTCCCTGACGGCCCACTGGCCCCCCTCTTTTGCTGTATGAAGGCTTTCGTTCCAGAAAAAATGAATCGGGAGCTTTTTCGTGGTTTCGCCGCCGCCACGATGCAGAACTTGAGCAGATCCAATCTAGAGCTCCGGCAGGACGATCCTGCCGGGGAAACTTCCCTCCCGGAGGGGGAAATCGTCGCCATCGTCATCACCAACACTCCTCTCGTCGGAGGGGAGGCATCTTCATCAACATCTTCATCAGCACCATCTCCTCTCCAATCCCTAGTTCATCTCTTGTAACCAATCTCCGTCTTGCAACTCCGATTGGTACTTGTAAGGTTGCTAGTAGTGTTGATTACTCTTTGTAGTTGATGCTAGTTGGATTACTTGGTGGAAACGTTTATGTTCAGATCCTTGATGCTATTCATTACACCTCTGATCATGATTATGATTATGCTTTGTGAGTAGTTACTTTTGTTCCTCGGGACATGGGATAAGTCACGCTGATAATAGTCATGTGCATTTGATATTCGTTCGGTATTTTGATATGCTGTATGTTGTCTTTTCCTCTAGTGGTGTTATGTGAACGTCGACTACATAACACTTCACCATATTTGGTCCTAGAGGAAGGCATTGGGGAGTAGTACGTAGATGATGGGTTGCTGGAGTGACAGAAGCTTAAACCCCAGTCTATGCGTTGCTTCGTAAGGGGCTGATTTGGATCCACTAGTTTAATGCTATGGTTAGGCGTTGTTTTAATTCTTCTTTCGTAGTTGCGGATGCTTGCGAGAGGGGTTAATCATAAGTGGGATGCTTGTCCAAGTAAGGGCAGTACCCAAGCGCCGGTCCACCGACATATCAAACTATCAAAGTAACGAACGCGAATCATATGAACATGATGAAACTAGCATGACAGAAATTCCCGCGTCCTCGGGAGCGTTTTTCCTCCTATAAGACTTTGTTCAGGCTTGTCCCTTGCTGCAAAAGGGATTGGGCCACTTGCTGATTTCAGTGCTTGCAGTTATTACCTTGCTGAAAACCGTTTATCAGAGCCTTCTACTCCTCGTTGGGTTCGACACTCTTACTTATCGAAAGGACTACGATTGATCCCCTATACTTGTGGGTCATCATCCACCGCCTCGTCGTCCTTCGTCCTCCTGGCGGGGTCCTCCAGACGCCTCCGCCGGGCCCTGTCCGTCTCGGCCGCGGCGGAACCGGCCGGCACGCTGCCGGGGCCCGGGGCAGGCAACCTGGATGGGGTGGTGCCGAAGGGGCTGTTGGAGGACCTGATAGAGGGCCTCGCCTTTCAGCGCGATGTGGGCGGGGGGCTACTCCGATGGGTCGAGCTCCTCCGCCCCCCCTGTCGGCCGGCTCTCCGCCCCCGCCGCCAGCCGCTCCTGACGCAACCCCTCCGCCAACCACTTCGCCCCTGATGCCGGCTGGCCCTCCCCCCAACCGCTCTCCCTTCGCAGCCTCGCCGTAACACCTTCGCCCCAATCTCCCCTCCCGCCCGCACGACCTATCTCCACGCCGCCCCTCCCCGCTGGGCTTGCAGCTTACTTGGCCCGCATGGCCTTGTCGCCTCTCCCCTGAAGTGGCTGCCCAGCGGTCGAACTAGACAAGACGGGGAGGAAGTCGAGTTGCGGCAAGCGCCATGGTGACGATATGGCCTCTCCCACCCTTGCTTACACCGAGCAGGATTTCATGGTCGGATTTGGCTTTCTTGCGCTGGGATTTCAGCTCGCGTGAGAGCTGATTCCTCGCGTAGGGACTGTCGGGAGAGTAAGTCGATCCCAAGTGAATACTTCTATGTTAGTAGTTGACTGCATATGTGCAGTGGTATGCTCTGCTTCTAAAACTTAAACAAATATTACAACATAGTGATGTTTTTAGTAGTTCACAATTGTTTATTCCATAGTGGCAAATTTCACATGTTATAAATTGTTGATAACGTATTGGTGAGGACATGCGCTTTCAGGTGTCATCTTATTTCCGTACCTTCTCATACGCTAATCGATGTCTTATATGCAGGTTCGTGTTGCAGATCCGACGTTCCTAGGGTACTTTATAGAAAAAGGTGTATCTTCTGCTGCAAAGGTTGTTAGGAAGGTAAGGTCAAATATCTTTCGAGCTCGCAAAATAAATTCTCATGTTTCATCACCTTTTTTGTCATGGTTCATCACCTTTTTTTGGTAATTTCATTTTTACCATACTATGCACTTTGTTGATAGTCTGTCATATCCTTAACAGGCTTATCCACAAGAGAATGTTGGAGTATTTGTTCAAAGAGGTCGTGGTGGACCTCTTTCTGTGGTCGAGTATAGTGAAATGGATGTGGCTATGACTACTAAAATTAATCAATCAACAGGACGCCTTCGTGTTTGTTGGAGCAATGTATATTTCTATCCTTAGCTTGTCGCTCCCTCCTTCCTTCAGTAACTGTGGCACATAAAACTAACATGTTTCTTTGTTTCTTCGCAGGTATTCTTGCATATGTTCAGTTTGGAATTTTTGAATCAAGTCGCAAACAACCTTGAAAAGGACAGCGTCTGAGTGTTTCTGTATCCAGTTCAAATTCTGAAATCATATTATGTTTGTCTCCTCTTCGAAGCACCGAATCTGGTTTTACAGTAGTTTTTTACCTACTTGCTGCTCATGTCTCTTAATCTTCCTGGAAGAGTGAGTTATATCTACAGTTTGTGACTTAAGGATCTGCTAGGCATGTCATGGCAAGTAATTTTACTTGGCAGTTGACATGCTCTAGCATAAACCATGTTCTGTTGCGGCACCTGACATTTGAACATTTGGTGGCCAGGTATCATCTTGCACAGAAGACGATACCTTCGTTTCATGGGTATACAATGGGACTGAAGCTTGAGCAGTTCATATTCGATGCATTCAATTACTCCCCATCCACAACACTTTTTGAGGTTCGATTTCCATTCTGCTCCCTCTTCTTCTTTCCCCCCAGCTTCTCTGGGTTTGAAAGCTTGAGATACTCACTGGTGCATATCCGAAAATCTAGGTGCTACGTGAAGATGAATTTGCTCCAGTGAAGAACGCGAATGGCTCAACCTACGACACCCCAAATTCGGCCGAATTGATGCTGCTCTGACTCCACAGCAGACGGGTAGTCGCTGCTGGCTGCTTCGTGACCCATTCTGTACCCTTGTACATGACATGTAATTCCTCACGTTTGCCTGTACCCCCTTTTCCTCATAGGCGTCGAGGTTTCTCCGCTCAGCTACTACGCCGGAGAAAACCTGGAGGCGATCTGCCGCGGACGGACATTCCACATGCGAATAGTTTTGTATAGCACTACAATTATATTGGATGCTTACATATTTTTAGTAACCTTAATTCCATATGTTCTTTTTATCCCTGGTGCTTGCAGGATAATTCTACGTCGTACCTGTCAGGTTTAGCTCAACCCACTGTTATTTAGGTAATAGAGTGTATCCTCCGATCTTGCCAAACTTTTCATATATATAAATACCGCATGCCTGATTATTTTTATTATTTCTTATTACTAAAGATTTTGTCTGCTAATTGGCTGAGCAAAAAATATATTAGTGTTCACTTGCTCTTTCATTTTTATAGCCTCTATTGCAGTCTGCACCCCTCCAAGAATGAAATTAATTCATGTTCTTAAATTCTTATTTAAAGCATTTACATAAAAGAAATGTAGTGCACTCTTTAGATGAGGAGATTATTATTCCTCCAACTTGTGCTTAGCATGTGTGAGTCAGGATTCAGGAGACCTTCACATATATCAGACATACACACCACTGCGGCTTAATCTACTTATTCTTTCTCTGGGTTGCATTTTAGAACATACACCTTTTACTTTTAATACATATCATTTGTGAGGTTCAGGATTTCTTAGTAGCACTATAAGGACTTGAGGTGATTCGTGGGTTGTAGGGCATGGGGAGCTTCACAATTATGTTACCTCCATATTGAATGTAACAAAAGATTGTTGTGCTTACTTTTCATTATTTGGCTACACAAAGTCATGGTAACAAAAGTTGTATGTATAGCTTGTGATACATGGTGATGCATCTTTGCGAAGTTAATTGTGTGCCCCATTTATTGATGCTTTGTTAGTTTCTGATTTACTGGATTACACTGGAGGTGCA
Source organism: Hordeum vulgare subsp. vulgare (assembly GCF_904849725.1). Classification (NCBI taxonomy): domain Eukaryota; kingdom Viridiplantae; phylum Streptophyta; class Magnoliopsida; order Poales; family Poaceae; genus Hordeum; species Hordeum vulgare. Next base: position 536,037,618 of record NC_058523.1, on the reverse strand, counting down.
TAGCATCAATGAATATATGATCGAGCTTAAAATATAACAAGAAATAATGGTTATATACGAAAGTTGATTACACATGGTTTCTTGCTTCCGCAAAGGATGGAGTTATGAAAATAGATGAAATATGCTCAATGTCTAACTTACTTTCACATTTTATTTTGAATGGATCCCAAGTTGATGACAAAGTTGTACTCTATGTGTGTGCTACTTGATTGTCAATTGTGGGATGAAATGGACTACGGTGCTATTGCATGTAGTGTGTTTTTGTTTAGTCTATATGATTGAGGAATTCATTGTGTGTGCATGATTGATATGAGAAATGGTGCTCATACGGAAAAAAAATGTATTCTAACTAGGATGACGGAAAAATTTTCTTTCTTTAATTATTATACGTGCGTTGCACGTGTCTGATAACTAGTATAATTAAAGAGGAGAGACTTTTTCTTAAAAGAGACTAAAAAAACTCTACTAGATGCACTTTTTTCTGTAGTCATGGGATAAAAAAAAAGTCTAGTCCCAATCAAACATCCCCACAGGCTCGTGTAAGTGGGGAAGTTGTTTGTGAGTGGTAGCCCAGAGGGCCGTTTCGAGGTGCGTGCTAGTCGTCCATGGTGGTCCACCTGACCTCTGTATGCTCGTACGCTTCATCTGAGGGGGTGTTTCTTTTCAGGGATTTTTTGGTGTAGGGACTAAAAAAAGTCTCTTTTAGTCTCATGTGAAAGAAACAGGAGGAACTTTTAGGGACTAAAAGGGGTATTTGGGAATAAAGGAAGAAGTCCCTATGGAAGAGACTTTTTCAGACTTTTTTGACACTTTTCCAACAGTGCCCCTACTTTTAGCATGCCATTTAATAACTTCTAGTATATTACTAAGGGTAACATGGTCTTTTTGCATGTCATTTAATGATCTCTATTTCATGTTTAGTCCTTGGAAAGAAACGAGTATGGACTAGAGATTTTTTTAGTTGGGACTAGAAAAAGTCCTAGGACTTTTTAAAGAAACAGGCCTGATTTTTTACAAAAGTTGCATCAGTCTCTGGTCAGTCACTGTGTGCTTTTGCTGTCGGTGCTCGAGCCCTGAGCTCGGCGCCTAGCTAGCCTTGGAAACGCTTAACTATCCGATTATTGCTTCGCTTCCTCCATCATGGCCTGGCCTGGCCTGGCTAAGGTAGAATTGTTGTGTAACATGATGTCTCTGTCAGGAGACGGTAATCATCTTCCATGGAGTAAAAAGCGTTTCACCTAATCATAACAACGTGCGTCGCGTAGCGAACTGGCTCCCCGTGAAGAACATGGCTGCAGGTCTGCGCAGTTGCTGGGTGACGTAGGTAGGTCAGGCAGATGCAGATGCAGATGACTGTGCCTTTGTTGTGGCGTGGTGTGGTCTCTGGTGTGGTGCACCGCGTGAAAACCGCCTTTTCCTGCTTTGTTCCGGGGTGCCGCATGGTCGGTGGACGTACCGGTGGTACTACGACGACGGTGCAACGGTGCAAGGATCCCAAGGGTGGCGGGCTACCATCAGCGCATTTCATTGAGATGAAGTCGATCGGTTAACCAAACGCAATTTTCTTGATCTTTCATGCATGCATTATCTCGAGAGAAATGTATGTGGACTTGTAGAGTACTCCCTCCGTTTCAAAATAAATGTCTTAACCTTAATATAATTTCATACTAGAACTAATATAAAGTTGGGACACTTATTTTGGAACGGAGCAAGTATTTTGAGACCATTTATTTTGGGACGAACCGAACGACACAGCGCCACTGCCTCCTGCTCAGTGACGGCCATGGCAGGGGAGCTGTGGGGTGCAGCAGCTACCGCGGGTAGCCGCAACGGCGAGGACCTGCGCGGTGAGCAGCAGCAGCCGTGGGCAGCCACACCGACGGGGAGCTGCGGCGCCGAGCAGCGGCGTGCAGGGCGGAGCACTCGCCGGTCGACGGAGATCCAGCAGTACACCGACGGGGCCGGGTTTAGGCGCAGGATTGGCAGCACACCGGCAGGACCGACAGAGCTTCGACATCACAACAACAGGGCCGAGGCCGTGAGCTCGTGGTCGTGGCTAGGGGCGAGCCGTTGGCCAGCTGCGACGGCCAGGGAGGAGGGAGGCCGCCCTGCCCGCTAGCAAGACCAGGGAGGAGGGAGGCCGTTTCGCCGGAGGACGCCTCACGGTGGCCAAGCACCACCTCCGAGGAGGCAGACCACGGGGTGGGTGGGGGGCTGATTGTTTTTTCATTTTCTGAATAAGGGTGACTTTGTGAAATCCAGGGTGTAGTATGTCAATTTTTTACCAAAACATCTCCTTACAATCTAGCCCCACTTGTGAGAAAGTGTTCAACCACACTGAATCACCCGATCAGTGCAATTTGCAAAAGTTTACCAAATCCGTAGTGTGTTTTGCAAAAAAAATTATGGACCACGCAATTTTCCGTAAACGATGCCCCAAATGTGGTGGTTTCTTGCAACTCGCTCCGTGGCAGCAGTAACAACCATCCATGTTGCATTCGTAATCCGTCCATAAATCGTTTGCAAGCTGAATGTAAGATTCGTTTTGCAAGCTAAAGCAAAAAAAATTGGAAATATGCTAAGCTTTCATATCATTTCATTAATAGGAAAAAACAAAATAAGTACATAGGAGGTACAACACATGACATGAGCACAAAGGCATGAGCATGGCACTAGGAGCAGACATAGGGGAAGCTTGGACCGAACACAGAAAAGAACACTGCTAAACCCACACAACCTAGAACTAGGGAGGCAACACGGACCAGTGTGACAACCACCATCTCAAAACCACACATCGGGGACCCCTGGAGCAAACAAGATAGCGCCTTCAAGAAGGGAAACGACCTCGTGATGCCGCCACCATCCAATCCGAAGAACCGGACCTAGGATTTCCCACGGTTCTCGAAAAGGGGCACGGATAAAGGTCATGTCAACGCCTCCAAGAAGGGAAACGGTACCCCGCAGGTATCGCCGCTGCCAACATCGATAAGCCGAGCAAGGATTTTTAGCTGTCCTAAGTTCGAGCAATCCCAATATCGCCGAAGCGTAATTCCAAAGATGACGAAGTCAAGCCAAAACAATCTTATATTATGGGACAGAGGGAGTACATGAGTCTTGTTGCTGCTTCTTCCTCACATGTTCCTTCTTCCCTAAAATCCTTGGCCTTCTTGGCCGCCAAGAGTATTGGTGAAGATGACGATGTAGACGCACATAAGATGGTGTAGGTTCACACATGCACCCCCCTGCCTAGCGCGCCAAAGATGTCAATATACGACAATCTATGGGACCTGCAAGGCCCCTTTTGCGGTTCTACTGCGGGGATCTACGTGCACAAAGAGCAACACCAACTACACCCACAAGGTTTAGACACTACATCATGTATGGTGTGTGGATTATGAGAGTAGCTCAAGTTACAAGGAGGGCAACAGCCCGACAAGGTGCTCGAGAGTGCTACTCAGGGTTTCAACCTTTGTAAAGGTAGGCATGGACCTCCATTTATAGGCAAAGTGGTTATCAGAGCGGCTAAAATGGTAATTACACAAGGGTAAATAGTGGTCAAACCACTCACAAAAGCTACAGTGGCAAATACCTAACCCTAATGGATTAGGACAAGCGCGTGAAATGCGTCATGAGGTGTCACGCCGGCATCGTTCCCCGACAAGGATGGCCTCTCCTTCTGTGTCGTTAGCCCAGCTACCTCTTATTCTTCTGCTACATCGTTAGGACAGGTGTCATTAAAGTTGATGTAGTTTCCCAGAGCTGTCACGTGCCCCGACAGGCCCTACCTAACAAACTGCCCGCTCGACACCTCATTGATGGGCGACAATCAACCCGATGAGGTAGAGCCATGGCTTAATAGTGGGATCATCCCAGGCATTGTGTCTGTCGGGTCTTCCTCTCCTGCAAGAGGGCTTGCTGGTGGCTTGGCCTTCTCTTGAGTTGTCCTGAGTGCAGTGTCTTCCCGGCAAGGCCTATCGGGACGGAAACTGCTATCGTCTGTGCACAAGTGAGTAAACTAGAGGACCCAATCTTTAATACATCGACACAACGCTTATGGATTTGAGGAGGGTATGAAAATTACCTTCGGTATTTGCGTTCCTCAGTTAGGATCCAGTCATCGGTCCTCACAATGATAATGACATTTGGGCGGATCTGGACATGATTGCAATTCTACCTCCGCGTGAGTTTGTTAAACAAATTTGTTGAATACTTTATATTGCTTATTTAAAAATAGTTAATATTCACACATTTTTTTTGTAGTTGATAGCTTATATCATTTCTTTAAAAATACTCGGAAGATAGTCAATGGGACCTATTACACTTATGGACGAGAGCTAACTTGGGAGAAAAAGAATTATCATGTCTCATTTGTTAATATGTTTTGTCTTTTAAGGATATTTACTATAATTTTGGCCCAAATTATATAATATACGTGCCACTAGTGCACACGTTGAGCGATGCTAACATTCATGCAAATATCCTGGTATGATTTTTTACTATTGTGTCATTAGTCCATATTTCTCATACATTCTTCTTAAGTAAACTACCATGCTAACTCTGTTATTGTCATATTATTCAACTGAAGCTTCCAGAAATTGTTGTGCCTCTGTTGATGGATGGCAGATGAGAGTTGACAATTGCTAGCCCTTTAAGGACCACTTTAATTTATCCATACTCGACTAAAATCAAATCACAAGAGAAACTCAAAATTAAAGGATGGAGGGAAATTGTGAATGAGCGGCGGGTACAAATTGGAAACCGGTGGATCTCTCTCCTTCATCATGGAGACGGAGTTTTTTTGTTTTATGAAATTTTACCTAGGAGAAGGTCTAGGTCCTAGTATTTGTCATGTGCTCGTAAATTATTTACCTAGGATGATAAAAATTCTCTAGTAGTGGTTAACTTATGAAGAACATTGTGGTGAAACATTGTTATATCACTATGATGATTATGAGTTGTTATATCACTATGATGATAATGAGTGCTATATCACTACGATGATGATGATGATGATGAGTTGTTAATCACTATGATAATGATGGTTGTTATATCATTAATATTGTACAAAAAATTATATAAGGATGCATAAATACAATATAAATATACCAAAATAAAAGGAGCACGTATAATAGTGGTGCACGCTATAACCACGCGCTATAGCTATGTCACGCCCAAGATGCGACCCTATCCTTAATTTGGCACGAGGGCCTCGTCAAGGATAGAAGCACATCTCGTCGTGTCGCAAGAATGGATATCGTTACAAGTACATGTACTGGAAAGAAGAGATATATAAAGAGTTGGCTTACACTCGCCACAAGCTACATCAGAGTCACATCAGAACATTACATAATCATCAAGAGTAAAAGCAGGGTCCGACTACGGACGAAAACAAACGACAAAAGAAGAACGACGTCCATCCTTGCTATCCCAGGCTGTCGGCCTGGAACCCATCCTAGATCGATGAAGAAGAAGGAGAAGAAGCAACTCCAAATGAACAATCAACGCGCTCGCGTCAAGTAACCTTTACCTGTACCTGGAACTGGTGTTGTGGTAATCTGTGAGCCACAGGGGACTCAGCAATCTCATTTCCAAAGGTATCAAGACTAGCAAAGCTTAATGGGTGAGGTATGGTTAAGTGGTGAGGTTGCAGTAGCGGCTAAGCATATTTGGTGGCTAACTTACGAGTACAAGAAATAAGAGAGGGAAGTTCTACGCATAACAGACGTGAACTACTGATGATCAAATGAATGATCCTGAACACCTACCTACGTCAGACATAACCCCACCGTTTCCTCAATCGGAGAAATAACTCACTAAAGAGACAGTCACGGTTACGCACACAGTTGGCATGTTTTAATTAAGTTAACTTCAAGTTATCTAGAACCAGTGTTAAACAAAGTTTCCACGTTGCCACATAACCGTGGGCACGGCTTTCCAAAAAGATTTAACCCTGCAGGGGTGCTCCAACTAGTCCATCATAAATTACCACAAGTCGCATAGAAATCCTCAATCACGAAGCTCGTGATCTCGTCGGATTCCCTAGTGGAAAACCTCAACTCTGAGATTACCCAAAGCATCACCGGAATCCCGATGCACAAGATATCTCGTCGAAGGTAAAACTAATCTAGCAAGGCCGCCCGACGTGTCGACGATCCCGATAGGAGTCGCGTACCTCGTTCTCAGGACACGGCGGATGAGCTAGACGTAGGGATCGCTAAACCTCCGGGTGACCAGAGGAGCGCCGGACATCGCTCAGGTGGGACCAACACTCATGAGGAGCACTGGCCCGGGGGTTGATTAAATTAGTCCGCGGGTGCCGGCGGGTCCCTATGCAATTTTATTAAGTGATTAGGCAAATGTAGTACCAATGTTGGGCCTTGCCAGACCAGCTTTAATCTAAAACGAATTATCAAGAGGGTCCCCATAACAACCCCGATCGTGTTAGGAGCGCTCATTTATGGAACATAACACCGGTAGCCGAAACTAAGGGGGCAAAGGTGGAACAAAACACCAGGCTAGAAAGGCCGAGCCTTCCACCTTTTACCAAGTATATAGGTGCATTAAATTAAATAGCATTAATAGGGTGATATAACAAGGAACCCATGTTTTCACATGGAAGCAACTACACCTGCAACTAGCAACGCTAACAACAGGATTAAGCAAGCGGTAACATAGCCAATCAGTGGTTTGCTAGGTCGAACAGGTTGATGGTAATCATGGCATTGTTGAGAGGCTGATATTTAACAGGTGGTAGGTAACGAGACATAAACGATAGAAGCGATAAACTAGCATGGCAATAATAGTAATGGTATCTGGGGAAATGATCATCTTGCCTGAGATCTCGCTTGGAAGAAGAATGCCTCCGTGAAGCAGACGAACCGACGTAGTCGAACGGCCCTCACAATCCGGCACGCTGCGGAACTCTATCGAGACGATTCAAACCGGAGACACAAATCAACACACGAAATTCACCACACGATGCACAACACATATGATGCATGAGCTACTGAATACATGCAAGTCACGGCATGGCAAATCACACAATCAAACACTACACATTAAGTGAAGTTCAATATGCACGAGTTGCATATTGACGAAACTCCACGTTAATTATTTAGTTCACTCCCGGTTATTTACACGGCAATATTAATGTTGTCAAACATGCAAGAGGTGAAGCGGAAATTAAACTACCTATCTAGGCATTTTAAATGAGGTCGAAAATGACATATAGCACCTCCGAAACGACCTCACCTGTTAATTTACAATTCTGTCCAGATCTGTACGAATGCATTTAATTAGTTGTTAAACAGCTAACCAAATAGGTTCTCGTGATTCTACGCGTCAAGGCAATCAACCTACACATAAATAACATCTCCAACGGAGCTACGGATCAAAAGATACAAGCACCGCAAGATATGATGGCATGAATAAAAAATGTGTGCAACGGCGGCTACAAGCACTTCAACACATGCAACCAGCAACAGAAAATGAAACTAAACAAGATTCTAAGCAAGTTTCATGTAGGACACGATCAAATCGGAGCTACGGTTCAACATCTACAAGCAAAACAAGAAATGACTAAAAACTGCCCAAAACAGCCACATAGCAACTTCTACGCCTCACAACTACGAGCTACACAACTCCGATAAACTCAAGCAAGGCATGGCACGGAAGAGGGCAAGAAGCACTACTACAAACATCTAACAACAACTAGCATGGCAGGAAGGAGCACTAGGAAAAGAAGACACAAAATGGCATCTCACACACTATTTCAGACTTGGTGAAAATAACACCTCCTGAAAGTGCAGTTTTCAGCCTGAAGCAATATTGACAGCAGCAAAAATCCTAAGCTACAGGTCTCCAAATGGCATAAAACTTAACAGCATGCTAGAGTAACACAAGGGGTACAAATAACTCCATTGGACCAACCTCAAAAGAGCTACAGATCACAAGCTAGAAGCAAAACAAAACAGCAACAAAATAATAACAGATTCCAGACTTAGAAATATTTCAGCTCCTCTAAATCAGCACTATTTCTAGCAACTTGAGAGCAAGCAAACAACACCTAAACATGCATTTCTATTGCAACCAAAAATACCAGAGGCTATACAAAACATCCAAGATCAAATCACTAGTTGACAACTCCGTCAAACGACGCACGGAATAAATCCTACGAATTAAACAAAAGGGCAACATGGCAAAATATCGCGCGAACTAACTTACTCGAAAGCTAAAAGTAATTGAACAGAAAAATCCATGGGATTTTTCTACCCCGGAAACATATAAAATATGTGGGGTTTGCAACACAAAATAACGCCACACAATAATGCGAGATAATCACCTAGATACGGGAAAATAAATTACCGGCAAATCCTGCACGCAAAAAAAAACGAGTGACCGCTCTAAAATACATGGAAAAATGGTCCCTAAAACCTGGGCATTTCTAAAACGGCATACGGGCAATACGGTCTAGCGCAAAAAAATAAATACGGCGTCAATCCTATTGAAACAGCACGCAAAACTAGGCGTTTGGCACGTTAAACTACGACAAACATTTGTGCAAGTTTTAAAAACGGATTGTACGCGAGAAACTAGACGAAAACCATGTATTACTCGCTTCGTTCCGACTTACGAATAATAAACTACGGGCATTCGAATATATACGTTATTTTTCTGGAATTAGTTATAATTCCGGGGAAAATCCCTAAAAGAAAAAAATAACTATCGGGCCTCTACTATTTGCTAATGGGCTACACAGGATGGGCGTAACATACAAAAAAAATGCACGCGGGCGAGGGCTCTCACCTCGGCCACTTGGGCCGGCTTGGAGAGAGGGGGCAACCGGCCTGGAGGGGGAGGCCGAGTGGCCGCTGCGGGAGCTCGGCCGCAGGAGAGGCGAGGCGGCTGCTGGGCCGCGAGGAGGCAGGCCCACGCGGGGGGGCGCGGCCCAGGTGGAGGTCAACGCCTCGAGGAGAAGCTCCCTCGTCTCCCAGCTCGCCACAGCGAGCGACCAAGGCAACGCCGGCGGCGCCTGGGGCTCCGGCGAGCGGCTACCGGGGCGGGCCGAGGCAGATCCGACGGGGCATGGCCGGGGTCCAACGAGGCTGTCCTCCAAATGGCGGGACGCTGCGGGATCCGGCGAGGCAGGCCCTCGGCGGCGCTAGGGCGACGGAAGGCAGGGAGGCGCGGGGAGGCAGCGGCGACCAGGGCTGACGGCGGCGGACGGCGCAGGCGAGGGTGCGGCGGCAGGCGAGGTCCTCGCGGGGCTCCGGCGGCTCGGGGAACCTCCGGCCGGCTGCTGGCGACAGAGGACGGCGGCGCACGGGGCGAGCACGCTGGGAGCACAGGAGGCGCGGCAGACTCGGGCCGAGATGGGCTCGGGCGGGCCGCGCACGGGCTCGGGCGGGGCCGGCGGCTGGAGGTGGGAGACAGGGGAGAGAGAGTGGGGGATTAGGGTTTGGTGCGGATCCCGAGGTAGATGGTGGTAGGCTGTCCCAAAATAATAGGAGGGTCTATTTATAGACAAATGGGGAGCTCGGTTAACCGGAATCGCGCTCCGGATCCAACCGCGGGGTCGGATTCGGACGATTCCGAACGCGGGTATGGGTACGCGGCCATGTAGAGGGGATACCCGGAGATGAGAGGGAGAACGGGCGGCGCGGCGACACAGTTTTAAACACCGGAACACGTCCGACGGTAGACCGAATACGGTGCCGCTACGGTCGACCGTTCGGGTACCAGACGGTCTCCGATTGCGACGAAACTTGACAGGCGGCCCAGCTATATCTAATCGCGACCGCGTGCCAAGTTTCACCTTGATCAGAGAAAGTTTTAAACACACTTTTAAAAACAGGGTTTCGACGGTGCCGCGGGCGTGTGCGAGTGCGGTCGGGCTCGGAACGAACAACGACGAGAACCGGCAACTACTAACGGATGCAAGTTTTGAAAACGGGCGGCAACGGAGATGCCGATGCAATGCTGATGATGCGCATGATGCGATGATGATGCGGCAACTGAAAATACCCACACGACGAAAACGAAAAGAAAAGGGGAAGCTTCTGGAACGTCGGGATCGGGCTGTCACAACTCTCCTACACTACAAGAGGATCTCGCCCCGAGATCCAAGAATGAGAGGGGGAGAGGATGAGAAAGAACAGGAGGTAAAACTTAGTCGCTTCTTTGACAAACAAATGAAACCAACGATCCTTGAAGATTGCAAAGAGATGAGGATTGATATGAGAGAGGAGCCAGAATTCACAGAAAATTTCGGCAGCACTTCGGTAGGAAAATGGAAAACAAATTCGATAAGATGGAAGAAATAGACAATAATCATAACAAACAACTAAATAGAGCAAGGGAACACCATGATCTTGATAGAACAACAAGATTGACCCAAAAGAGCAAATTCACAATGCCTCCGGAAGAAGAGAAAGAAACCAGCTTAAGCAGAAGAAGAGAATGAAGAAAAGAATGACAACTATCATCACAATAGAATTTAAGAACCTCCGGACAGAGAATTGACATAGTAGTTGGAAAACCAACAACGAAGAACAAGATAGTAGTGGACTTGTGAAAATCATCTGAGCATATATGAGGTGACAACCACCCACTAAAAGAAACAAGGATAGTTGAAAGCAAAGATATCAAAACTTCTTACACCAAGAGGGTGCATTGGGAACTAGGAATAATGGCAACACCATGATAGCGACAATCCTTAGGAAAGGCTTTAGGTGAAACTAACCCAAGATAGCTCAATGAAGAAATTGTGGGTTGAAATATCTCATGATCAAAGAATTGGTGGGTTTAATTATCTCATTCTAGAAAGGAAAACAGCTCAAGGCTCCTACACTAACAAGAATGCTATAATACCACCTCAAATGATAAAGGAGAACAACACATTGGAAATGCAAGAGAAAGAATACTTGAGGTGCTCCAACAAGAATCTTGAAGAACACTTGAGAATGAATCACATCCTTGAAGAACCAGCATGACGAGTCTCCGTATCAAAAGGATGATGCAAGATATGAAGGTAGAAAAGAATAAGATTATGACCTTGCAATGATTTAGATGAAGCTTCAGAAAGAGATACTGATAGACTTGGAACTCCGAAAAAGAAAATAAGCACCCAAGTAAAAGGAATTGATATCATGAGCCACTCCGGAAGGAGAATTGAAACAATCTGATGAAGTAAGAATGAGAATTATGTTACGCTTATCCTTCATCAAGTTTAATTGATGACAAGCAACGGATTTAGCATACAACTTATTCCTCTTGAAAGAATCTTGAAGAGATAGAGAGATAAGCACCACATGACGCATAATTGAAGGAAGCACCGGTAAGAATTCAGAATTGAGTGGGAACCCATGAATTAATGGAGATACATGAGAATGAAGAGATCATGAGCCACCTGAGAGAAAACTATACAAGGCACCATAATAATTGAGAGACGAACGAAGAGACAACAATTGAGAAGAATTCAGGATGAAAGCTGAAAGCTGAGAACGAAGAATCTTCTGAAATGATGGCCTTCGGAGGATCGAGAATGAAACAATTCAGAAATGCACCGGATAGCCAGAAAGGGATTACTCATTATTGGAACAAATGAGAGGATAACGCGAAGCTGAGATGACAACCTTCACAAGAATGGAGCAAGACTGAGAGAGACACTCCTTCGAATTTGCAAGCTGAGAATGATGACGAGAAACAACATGAAGAATACTGAGACACTCTCGAATAAGAACAAGGAAAAATTTAGCCAATAACGACAAATAAATTTGAAGCGATCTTGAAGAAGGAATATGACTGATGAAATTCATACTTACGTCATAGTTAAAAGAATTAATGATCTCCGGGAAAAGATTAAAAGAGCCAGGAAATATCCTGGGAACGAACCTGTGGGTTATGGGCCCACTCAAAGAAAATCACCGTTGAAACAATAGCTAGAACGAGAGATATTGCACCGGAATAAGAAAACTAGATGAGGTTGAGAACCTTGAAATAATGAAAGACCTGAAACAAGAAACTCTGAGGTATGTTCAAGCTCCGGATGGAATAGCGATAACTGAATAAACAAGATAGGCTGAAAGAATTTCCAACGTCGGAAAGAATTACAAGGATGAATGGATAAGATGACACGGATAACTGAATTAAATTCACCGGTAAGGATGACAAGAATGAACAGATATGTCACGAGCTCTTGAGAATCTTCACAATGAAACACCGGATAGGACACGGAAGAAAAGATAGCGGAAGCAACAATGAAATGAAAATTCTTGGATGAAAATTGAATCACTGAGAAAAAGGGCGGGAGGGCGGGGAAAAACAAAGACAACTTGGGACAGATGAGATGAACTCCGGATGAAATGAGAGAACGATCTTGCAAAATTAGAGAGGATAGACTACACTTGGAGAGAAACACACCGGTTAAAAAGGAATTAACAGGACGACTCCGGTTAACAAGAATTGACAAGACAACTGACTAAGCAAAAGAATCGGCATTCACATAAAAATATGAGAACACCTCTTGGCAAAGATATGAAATCACCACTTGACATCGAAGCAACTTGAATTACCATATTCAACAAAACAAAGGGTGCGGCTTATGAAACAAGCCAGAACAAACTCATGAGAAAGATTTCAATTCGGTATTTTCATGGACAGGATCGCACGAGCACGATTTACAGAAGCCATCAAGTGCAAGGCAGTGCACCTGACATACGAAGCGTCCCCGAGTCGTAGCAAGCTACAAGGACTCTTTAAGACACAACGTGTAGCGCTGTAAGTCGACCGTGAACAAACGAATCCACTAGATGTCGAACCCCAACCTAACATCATGCATTTGTTGGAAGAATGTCCTATAAGTAACTACTTGAATTCCCACCTATGAATTCCCGAAATATTTGGTCATGCAATCTGGTACACGGATACAAGGAGTAATAATCACACAACTCCTATACTAACCCCTCACTTGTATCACATCCGTCAACACACAACCAGAATCTCGGACCTTCATCTACAACAGACCCTCGTGATCACAACGATACAAAGTATGGCACTACCCCCGAACAATCTGCACCAGTACTGGGGACATCGGGGTTATCTCGCCACTACTTGTATTGAAGCAATTACGAACATCCTTCGTTCTGAGATACTATGAAATCTGAATGATAACGATGTGCTCAAGAATCCCCCGGAGCTCAACTCCTCGGAAGAAGATCAAGTCAGACAGGAGGCACCAAGACAGAACACCGTCACATCGGCATCATATAGATTCCAAAAATATCCGCGTGATCCTAAAAAAATTGAGTGGGAAGAGGAGTAGAGTAAATTATTACGTCAAGATTCCTCACCAGAGCATAGAAGAGGAGAAAAAAGAATCCTACTCTCCGATATATAACTAGACTCAAAGTATTTTTTACTAGACTCAACTCGGCCAAGTTCAATCAATCAAGGGGGCTCCTAGGTCGGTACTGGTCTGATACCAACTTGTCACGCCCAAGATGCGACCCTATCCTCAATTTGGCACGAGGGCCTCGTCAAGGATAGAAGCGCATCTCGTCGTGTCGCAAGAATGGATATCGTTACAAGTACATGTACTGGAAAGAAGAGATATATAAAGAGTTGGCTTACACTCGCCACAAGCTACATCAGAGTCACATCAGTACATTACATAATCATCAAGAGTAAAAGAAGGGTCCGACTACGGACGAAAACAAACGACAAAAGAAGAACGACGTCCATCCTTGCTATCCCAGGCTGCCGGCCTGGAACCCATCCTAGATCGATGAAGAAGAAGGAGAAGAAGCAACTCCAAATGAACAATCAACGCGCTCGCGTCAAGTAACCTTTACCTGTACCTGGAACTGGTGTTGTGGTAATCTGTGAGCCACAAGGGACTCAGCAATCTCATTTCCAAAGGTATCAAGACTAGCAAAGCTTAATGGGTGAGGTATGGTTAAGTGGTGAGGTTGCAGCAGCGGCTAAGCATATTTGGTGGCTAACTTACGAGTACAAGAAATAAGAGAGGGAAGTTCTACGCATAACGGACGTGAACTACGGATGATCAAATGAATGATCCTGAACACCTACCTACGTCAGACATAACCCCACCGTGTCCTTAATCGGAGAAAGAACTCACGAAAGAGACAGTCACGGTTACGCACACAGTTGGCATGTTTCAATTAAGTTAACTTCAAGTTATCTAGAACCAGTGTTAAACAAAGTTTCACGTTGCCACATAACCGTGGGCACGGCTTTCCAAAAAGATTTAACCCTGCAGGGGTTCTCCAACTAGTCCATCATAAATTACCACAAGTCGCATAGAAATCCTCAATCACGAAGCTCGCGATCTCGTCGGATTCCCTAGTGGAAAAACCTCAACTCTGAGATTACCCAAAGCATCACCGGAATCCCGATGCATAAGATATCTCGTCAAAGGTAAAACTAATCCAGCAAGGCCGCCCGACGTGTCGACGATCCCGATAGGAGTCGCGTACCTCGTTCTCAGGACACGGCGGATGAGCTAGACGTCGGGATCGTTAACCTCCGGGTGACCAGAGGGGCGCCGGACATCGCTCGGGTGGGACCAACACTCATGAGGAACACTGGCCCGGGGGTTGATTAAATTAGTCCGCGGGTGCCGGCGGGTCCCTATGCAATTTTATTAGGTGATTAGGCAAATGTAGTACCAATGTTGGGCCTTGCCAGACCAGCTTTAATCTAAAACGAATTATCAAGGGGGTCCCCATAACAACCCCGATCGTGTTAGGAGCGCTCATTTATGGAACATAACACCGGTAGCCGAAACTAAGGGGGCAAAGGTGGAACAAAACACCTGGCTAGAAAGGCCGAGCCTTCCACCTTTTACTAAGTATATAGGTGCATTAAATTAAATAGCATTAATAGGGTGATATAACAAGGAACCCATGTTTTCACATGGAAGCAACTACACCTGCAACTAGCAACGCTAACAACAGGATTAAGCAAGCGGTAACATAGCCAATCAGTGGTTTGCTAGGTCGAACAGGTTGATGGTAATCATGGCATTGTTGAGAGGCTGATATTTAACAGGTGGTAGGTAACGAGACATAAACGATAGAAGCGATAAACTAGCATGGCAATAATAGTAATGGTATCTGGGGAAATGATCATCTTGCCTGAGATCCCGCTTGGAAGAAGAATGCCTCCGTGAAGCAGACGAACTGACGTAGTCGAACGGTCCTCACAATCCGGCACGCTGCGGAACTCTATCGAGACGAAGCAAACCGGAGACACAAATCAACACACGAAATTCACCACACGATGCACAACACATATGATGCATGAGCTACTGAATACATGCAAGTCACGGCATGGCAAATCACACAATCAAACACTACACATTAAGAGAAGTTCAATATGCACGAGTTGCATATTGACGAAACTCCACGTTAATTATTTAGTTCACTCCCGGTTATTTACACGGCAATATTAATGTTGTCAAACATGCAAGAGGTGAAGCGGAAATTAAACTACCTATCTAGGCATTTTAAATGAGGTCGAAAATGACATATAGCACCTCCGAAACGACCTCACCTGTTTTACAATTCTGTCCAGATCTGTACGAATGCATTTAATTAGATGTTAAACAGCTAACCAAATAGGTTCTCGTGATTCTACGCGTCAAGGCAATCAACCTACACATAAATAACATCTCCAACGGAGCTACGGATCAAAAGATACAAGCACCGCAAGATATGATGGCATGAATGCAAAATGTGTGCAACGGCGGCTACGAGCACTTCAACACATGCAACCAGCAAGAGAAAATGAAACTACACAAGATTCTAAGCAAGTTTCATGTAGGACACGATCAAATCGGAGCTACGGTTCAACATCTACAAGCAAAACAAGAAATGACTACAAACTGCCCAAAACAGCCACATAGCAACTTCTACGCCTCACAATTACAAGCTACACAACTCCGATAAACTCAAGCAAGGCATGGCACGGAAGAGGGCAAGAAGCACTACTACAAACATCTAACAACAACTAGCATGGCAGGAAGGAGCACTAGGAAAAGAAGACACAAAATGGCATCTCACACACTATTTCAGACTTGGTGAAAATAACACCTCCTGAAAGTGCAGTTTTTAGCCTGAAGCAATATTCACAGCAGCAAAATCCTAAACTACAGGTCTCCAAATGGCATGAAACTTAACAGCATGCTATAGTAACACAAGGGGTACAAATAACTCCATTGGACCAACCTCAAAAGAGCTACAGATCACAAGCTAGAAGCAAAACAAAACGGCAACAAAATAATAACAGATTTCAGACTTGGAAATATTTCAGCTCCTCCAAATCAGCACTATTTGTAGCAACTTGAGAGCAAGCAAACAACACCTAAACATGCATTTCTATTGCAACCAAAAATACCAGAGGCTATACAAAACATCCAAGATCAAATCACTAGTTGTCAACTCCGTCAAACGACGCACGGAATAAATCCTACGAATTAAACAAAAGGGCAACATGGCAAAATATCGCGCGAACTAACTTACTCCAAAGCTAAAAGTAATTGCACAGAAAAATCCATGGGATTTTTCTACCCCGAAAACATATAAAATATGTGGGGTTTGCAACACAAAATAACGCCACACAATAATGCGAGATAATCACCTAGATACGGGAAAATAAATTACCGGAAAATCCTACACGCAAAAAAAAAACGAGTGACCGCTCTAAAATACATGGAAAAATGGTCCCTAAAACCTGGGCATTTCTAAAACGGCATACGGGCAATACGGTCTAGCGCGAAAAAATAAATACGGCGTCAATCCTATTGAAACAACACGCAAAACTAGGCGTTTGGCACGTTAAACTACGACAAACATTTGTGCAAGTTTTAAAAACGGATTGTACGCGAGAAACTAGACGAAAACCATGTATTACTCGCTTCGTTCCGACTTACGAATAATAAACTACGGGCATTCGAATATATACGTTATTTTTCTGGAATTAGTTATAATTCCGGGGAAAATCCCTAAAAGAAAAAAATAACTATCGGGCCTCTACTATTTGCTAATGGGCTACACAGGATGGGCGTAACATACAAAAAAAATGCACGCGGGCGAGGGCTCTCACCTCGGCCACTTGGGCCGGCTTGGAGAGAGGGGGCAACCGGCCTGGAGGGGGAGGCCGAGTGGCCGCTGCGGGAGCTCGGCCGCAGGAGAGGCGAGGCGGCTGCTGGGCCGCGAGGAGGCAGGCCCACGCGGGGGGGCGCGGCCCAGGTGGAGGTCAACGCCTCGAGGAGAAGCTCCCTCGTCTCCCAGCTCGCCACAGCGAGCGACCAAGGCAACGCCGGCGGCGCCTGGGGCTCCGGCGAGCGGCTACCGGGGCGGGCCGAGGCAGATCCGACGGGGCATGGCCGGGGTCCAACGAGGCTGTCCTCCAAATGGCGGGACGCTGCGGGATCCGGCGAGGCAGGCCCTCGGCGGCGCTAGGGCGACGGAAGGCAGGGAGGCGCGGGGAGGCAGCGGCGACCAGGGCTGACGGCGGCGGACGGCGCAGGCGAGGGTGCGGCGGCGGGCGAGGTCCTCGCGGGGCTCCGGCGGCTCGGGGAACCTCCGGCCGGCTGCTGGCGACAGAGGACGGCGGCGCACGGGGCGAGCACGCTGGGAGCACAGGAGGCGCGGCAGACTCGGGCCGAGATGGGCTCGGGCGGGCCGCGCACGGGCTCGGGCGGGGCCGGCGGCTGGAGGTGGGAGACAGGGGAGAGAGAGTGGGGGATTAGGGTTTGGTGCGGATCCCGAGGTAGATGGTGGTAGGCTGTCCCAAAATAATAGGAGGGTCTATTTATAGACAAATGGGGAGCTCGGTTAACCGGAATCGCGCTCCGGATCCAACCGCGGGGTCGGATTCGGACGATTCCGAACGCGGGTATGGGTACGCGGCCATGTAGAGGGGATACCCAGAGACGAGAGGGAGAACGGGCGGCGCGGCGACACAGTTTTAAACACCGGAACACGTCCCACGGTAGACCGAATACGGTGCCGCTACGGTCGACCGTTCGGGTACCAGACGGTCTCCGATTGCGACGAAACTTGACAGGCGGCCCAGCTATATCTAATCGCGACCGCGCCAAGTTTCACCTCGATCAGAGAAAGTTTTAAACACACTTTTAAAAACAGGGTTTCGACGGTGTCGTGGGCGTGTGCGAGTGCGGTCGGGCTCGGAACGAACAACGACGAGAACCGGCAACTACTAACGGATGCAAGTTTTGAAAACGGGCGGCAACGGAGATGCCGATGCAATGCTGATGATGCGCATGATGCGATGATGATGCGACAACTGAAAATACTCACACGACGAAAACGAAAAGAAAAGGGGAAGCTTCTGAAACATCGGCATCGGGCTGTCACAAGCTAGTTAGTCGTAACGCATGTACTGGCCCAAGCGACCGCTAACATAAGTAGTAACAACGCAAAGTTAGGACCGCGCTACTACTACAACTCTTTGGCAACAGCACGGGCCCAAAGCTACTATTAGGGACTAAACACGCGTTGCTACTACTAGAGTTTTCCTAGTGTGCTTGTGAGACGGCCGATCCAAATCTTAGCCGACCGGACGACATCAAACACTTATGGAGAAATATAGAATTTTTTTGAGGGAAACTATATAGAAAGTTTTGTTCAACGTAGGAACTAAATAATGGCCACATAAAGTAAATAATTGTATCTTGTTTTTTTCTTTGTCCATATCTTCTTGGTGCATGTGAATTAATATGCGTACGAAGAACAGATAATGCATGGTCCTTCTATAGTAAGTTTTAATTAGATATTAATTGAGTGCTTAACATAGCTTCCTATCCATTTGCATTAATTTGTCTCTATTTATAGTAATGAATTTGTGCATATCAGTATACAATTAATGTATCTGGCCTATAAAAGGCACAAGGCGTTTACCCAAATATACCAGTTGTGCTTGACAGTCTAGAGGATCCACATCACCTATCTAACATGATGTCCTATAAGCTGAGTGGCTATACAAATGCCAAGCTAGCAACAATTATCTTCTTTGTGCTCCTCGGATGCCATGCTTCCTCCGTCCACTGTAAGTATACATATATTTCTATCCCTAGTATTTTACATAGTCCAAACACTTGTGTGCTTCACAATCTCATCATACACAGTAGCTACGAGGATGATTCATTTAACTCAATGTCTTCTAATGTGCCTCTTTTGTGTGTTATTGACGAGAGATCAGGTGGTCGCCAACTAGATGATAATATTAGATCCAGCGCCGCTCGACGTCCTCCCATAATATTATGTGTGAAGAATACATGTGACCACCACACATGTTGGTGTTGTGTATCACAATTTCCCGGTCATCACTGCTATGACAATTTAGATGACTGCCGCAAAGTATGTCCGCATCCGCCTACACCATCATTACCAATGGCACAACAAACCATGTTTTAGTTTTAGCCTTCCTTTTACTAGCGAGATAGTCAATAATAATAATGATATTGATATTTGATTGACAATTCGCCATATGGGAACTAAGAAATCACATGCCCTAGCTTAAATGTATGTGATTTGAATCTATTGTATCTTCTTCATAACGAGTCCATAATTTTATCGACCAGGACATGTCTTTTTCTAATAATTCTCTAACATAAACAAAGAAACTGAGAGATAGGGATACATGATGAATTACTCTTAAATTTTGTTCCAATATCACAAAGACCTTGTTGTGGCTCTTTTTAACAATGAGACGAGACTTAAACGAATTCTTCAATTGATGGTTGTGTGGGTCGGTTGATTCATAGTCCAGGGGTAATACCGGTATTAGAGAAAATGAATTCCTCGATTGAACAATTTGTTTGTGGTATCCTTGACTAGAACATACACCAACAATGTACAAGGTGGTCGATATGGATTTCTAGCGTCAGGAAGTGGTTTTAAGTACATGTTTTATTTATTTTGTAATCAAAACTCATATCTGATATTATATGAGATTAAGTGTTTGTAAATTGAATCTATTATATCCTCTACATAATGAATATATCATTCTATCGAGTAGGAGCTGCATTTTCTACTTGTTTCCTAGCATAAACGAATAATCCAAGAGACAAGGATACATGATAAATCACTCTTCCATTTCCTTCCAGTATTACGAGGCCTTAAGAATTATAATTAGGATATGGTAGGGCCGCAAAAGTCCCACCTCGAGACGTGTGCAAGTCATCCATGGTAGCATGCCTCACCTCGACGTGGTCGGAAGGAAAAAAGAAAAAGGTCTATTTTAAACTATGAATTCATAAAGGTTCGGTGAATCAAATTCTCAAGTCCAAATCTCTGTCGTTTGCACTCTGAACTATACAATCCCGGTCTAAATTAAACTGTGAGATCGGAATTCGGCTGACTGATGGGCCAGGGAGGAAACACGTTGGGTCGGCCCATTTTATTTTCTTTTGGTCTGCTTAAAAATGCGTGCAAGATGATTCAAATCCGTGGAATTTTCACTTGAATATCCATGAACTTTTTTTCAATATCATTGAACTTTTCCTGAATCCGGGATTTATTTTTTATTGAAATTTTGTGAACTTTGTTTTAAAATTGTTGGACTCTTTTTTGTGAACCATTTTTAAGTTGATGAATTTTTTTCAAAATCAACGAAATTTTCCGTATTCATGAACGTTTTTTTTTCAAAAACAATGAACTATTATTTTTTAGAAACGGAGCAATTAGCATATTACCTTTTTTAATGCGCATATATTTCAATGCGTGAATTATTATTTTTTAGAAACAATATTGTTTTCACTTTGATGAACTTTTAACAAAAATCATGGGCACATTTCTTAAATATGTAAACATTTATTAATTTGACAAGCATTTATTTGGATAGTATGGGCATTTTATAAAAATAAATACAATCACAATTTATATACTGCATCAACATTTCTTATATGTCCGGATAAGTTTAAAAAAAAGTATGTACACGCCGGGTGGGTTGATGGCCTGGTGTGTCCAGACTAGCATCTACAAGAACGAGAACTTCAAGAATTTCTCACGTAACCACACGAGCCCGAGGGCGGGGCCTTACTGTGCGGACACACCAGGCCACACCAGAGCATGTACGCGCAGACGTGTGCGGATTGTGCCAGCGCCACGATGTGCTCCGCGTCGGCGCCTTGTTCGCTTCCACCCTCCTGCGCGCCATCCGCTTCCTCCAGCTCAACTCGGAGCAGCTCGCCGCCGACATCGAAGCCGGCGCGCTCACCTCACGTGTCAACGACGCGTCCGTGCGCGAGGCGGTCGCCGGCATCCTTCACCGGCCGGATCCCGAGCTCGCCCAGTTTGTCCGGGAAAGCTGCTGCAAGGGCCAATGGGTCGGGACTGTCACGCGCATTCGGCCGAGCACGAGGTATCTCGATGCCATCGTCACCGGCGCGATGTCGCAGTACATCTCAGCCCTCACGTACTAGAGCGGCGGTCTACCGATTGTGTGCAGCATGTAAAGTAACTTTTCAAATATTTATATTTACAATATTGAGAAATGTAAAAATGGTACAAAAAATGTAAAGTAAATTAAGCAAGCAAGGACGGCTACTATTTTACAGCGGCTGCAGTGTGCCGAGACCGCAGCGAGACCAGCGAGCCTCCAGCTTTTTATTATTGCTCGAGAACAGAAACAAAGAAATCCCGTCATCCTTTGCAATTCCGATTTAGCAAACGAATCCATGGTTTGATTTAGACCGGAATTGCGTAGTTCAGGGTGCAAACGACGGAAATTTAGACTTGAAATTTTGATTCGCCGAATCCCTCCAAATCCAGGGTTTAAAATTAACTTTTTTCCAGAGAAAAAAGGCAGCTGACTATGTTCGTCGGTCAGTCTGTCACTGAGTGCCTTTCCTCTGCCTACACTAGCCCGCAGCTTGGCGATTCTAGTAGTAAAAATGCGTAGGGTAAAGGTTACTAAACCCCCCTCAAATATCTGGCCCACACAGTTTAGACATTTTTTGTTATCCACTGTTGTGTATCAAATTGGTTCGAAATCCCATAATGATAATTTTCAAGTGCAAGGAATCATCATAGCACTTCTCGAAGATGGAAATTGGTAACTATAAAGTGTGGAACCTACAAAAAACTAAATGAAAGATCAATATTCTCTCACATCCTCTCCACCACTTATACAACCTTACATACATCGAGCTTTTTCTTTATCTAGAAACAAAAATAAAAGTGTGTTGCAGATATAAAGAGATAACTTTGAAGAACATAAACATGAAAGTAAGTGATGTCTAAATAAATATATAATATAATATAACACAAATAGGAAGTGTGAAATAGTTGTAGTCGAGTGTGTGGAATTGTACTTACGAAATTAGATATGTTACTGGACCGATGACAAATTTTGATGTGGGAGAGCCATGTGCTAGCATGTCATTACTTACTTGGAATTATATGCACTTATGGTTGCAACTATTAGCAAGCATCCTCAATTGCTAACAAGTTCATTATGTAAAACCCAATCATAGCATTAGAATATATTGGTCACATTCAATCCCGTATGTATCAATTTCTATGGTAAGTAGAAGTTCGTGTCACCCTCGCCCCCTAATTCATAGTCCTATCAACATACAACTAATCCTATGATGTGAACCATGCACGCGCTTATATGATAGGCACTAAAGGATAGTAACATAACCACACAAAAAGTAAACCAATCATAGCAATTCACAAATTAACCCATATGACAACAATAATCTTTTCAAACACAATAATGATGACACAAATCATTGGATAATAATCCATAGCATAAAAACGCATGTTCAATCAGGGGATTACAACATGTTTCGAGAGAGTAGACCACTGAAAAGAGTTGAGGAAGGTGATGAAACAGTGACGTTGATGAACACAGTAACGGTTGTGATGGTTCCCTCAGCTGCACTCCAGCGCCACCTGGAGAGAGAGGGGAAAGAAGCTCCCCTCTGGTTTGTTGCTCCATGGCCTCCACCTAGATAGGGAGAGGTTCTCCCTTCTAGTCCTTGTCCTCTATTGCACCTAGAAGGGTGAGAGCCCCTTCGAGATTGGATTTCTTCTCTCTCTGTTTCTCCATTTTCACGCCTTTTTGGTATTGCTTTCTGGCAGAGCATGATTTCCTTTATAGGCAAAGATTCGCAACTCCCATTAGGCTGAAAATTTTGAGAGTGTTTATGTAACACTCCTGATGTCTCGCTAAAGTAAACTCATGCTAATGGTGTCGTGTCATCACAATTAATTTTACTAAACTTAAATTTGATCCAAACCAAAGTCAACTTAAAATTCAAATTGAAGTCAAATTACTATTTCTTCAAATGGTAAAATAGAAATGCCGGTTGGGTTGCAAATAATAACTAAGCAATTTTCATGAAGAAACGACCGTAAATGGAATTAATAAATGCCCCTAACCTATATAAAATGAAGCCTAGAGAATTAAAGTGTGCCAATTATTTGGTCAAAAAAGAGTGTGCCATTTTAATTTAAAAAATATTTTAACCATTTCAAATTAAATTGTGTGCTAGCTCAAATTGCTGCCTATTATGTATGTGTTAAGTGTCAAGTTCAAACGAATTCTTTTAGTATAGAAAATAACTACAAAAATAAAATAAATAAAGATACATAAAATTGAAAAAAATATAGAAAAGACTCACAGTTGGAGTAGACCGCAAGTGCATAGTGCACAACCCGGCCCAACAACGATCATCCCCTACCTTTGTTCATGAGAGGCTTGGTGGATGTGGCGCGCATGTCCATAGCCAGGGATGAGCGAGCCCTAGCCTCACAATCCCTCCCCCTCACTCGCTTTACGCTCCTCGCTCATAGCTGAACGCACTCATCGTCATGTCACCCCGTACCCGTGGCGAGTGGCCTCCTCGAGCTACAGGAAGTTGTCCACCCACACCACCGTCGATGACTGCTTCGTTTACAAGGACGACCTCGAGCCGCACTGATGCGTCCATTTTACATCATGTTTTTTATTATTATTTATAGTGTTTTCATTCAATATAACACCTTTTGGAGTAATTCTAATGTCTTTTCTCTCATAATATGCAAGGTTTACACAAAGAAGAAGATTACCTACACGTGGAATTCTGGACCTGAAAAAGTTATGTCACAGATACCTATTCTGCACATCTCCAGATAAGCTGAAAATTCACAGAGATTTATTTTGTAATATATAAAAAAGTATTAGAGAAAATAAATACCAGAGGGGGCCACCTACGTGCCCACTAGGCACCAGCGCGCCTACTTCCCCCTGGCGCGCCCTGGTGGGTAGTGGGGCCCCTGGCCAACCTCCGGTGCCAATCTTCTCGTACATAAGCCCATTTTCCTTAGGAAAAATAAAGAGAGGACTCTTGGGACGGAGTGCCACCGTTTCGAGGCGAAACTTGGGCAGGAGCACTTTTGCTCTCATGTGGAGCGATACCGCCGGGATACTTCCCTTCGGGAGGGGAAAATCGAAACACATCCTCATCACAAACAACCCTCTCACCTTAGGAGGATCAATCTGCCATGCTCATACTGCCATGGCCCTCCTCGAAGGACCCGAGCCATGTCTGCCTCACATCCAAAGTGCACGAAATAATTGTTGTCTCCCTCATAAGCATAGTCAAAGTCCTCCTTCAACCTCCATCCACCCATATTGTTCTCGGACAGAGTAAAAGGAGACGGCCGCTCCAACGTGTACACAAGCATGATCACAGTCCACACGTGTTCAGGCTATTGTAGGACACCTTCATCCTCAAGGTCCACCTTCACCAGCCCTGCGTCGTCCATAAGGTCATTCCTAAAGGAGGTTTCCTTCGATCCTTCTCCGTGCTTGTCCTCGCTTTCATGCTCTGCCGGCGATGAACCCGTCGCCCCCTCGTCCCTGCCGTTTTGAGCTGGTCCTAGACCATCAGCGCCTGCAGCCTCGGATTGACTCGTATGACCACCTCACATCCCCCGGTGGTAGGCTTCAGGCGAGCACCATCCATAGAGGGAGCCCCGTATACACCCCCACCCGCCGCCAAGTTCACGTTCGAAGCCACCAGCGACATGCCCTAGTTCTGCGAGGTCACCGACATGTTGGCCAGCAACATATCAGATTGGGGCGTAGGTTCTCTCACACATGAATTGCAATATGCTCTCCGTTGCCTCACCGAACCCTAGATGGGTTTTTGTAATCCAGCGAGGGAGCTTTCTTGC
Organism: Hordeum vulgare subsp. vulgare; assembly: GCF_904849725.1. Taxonomy (NCBI): domain Eukaryota; kingdom Viridiplantae; phylum Streptophyta; class Magnoliopsida; order Poales; family Poaceae; genus Hordeum; species Hordeum vulgare. The sequence continues at coordinate 536,012,404 of NC_058523.1, read as the reverse complement.
GTGAGGGGTTAGGGCACCTCGAGTACCCCTCCCCTACGGCAGGGACACGGGCCAAAACGAGCCATGTCGACCGGTTGGCGGACGAGGCCGCAGCAACTCTCACATCCTGCATGGGAGCGAGGGCGAAGGACTTGCCACACGTGGCCCGCATGATGGCCGGCGATAGTGGCGGTGTAGCTTTCTCCAGATCGCCAAGGGAAGAAAACCCTAACTTAGAACATCATGCGTTAGTGCTTCACTTAATTAACCATGTGCATACCGTAACGAACTTGCTCAACATGTAATGGTTGCCCGCTAGGTGATGTAGGCCTTGTGAAATCAATTTTCTCGCCTTTGTCCCAAGTGGTGGTGGATGTATCGGTGGTACGAGGCATACGTGGCCAAATGGGCCAGGCCAACCAGGCCAGCCCACCGCACGGTCCACCATGGGTCAGGCACGACGCGACTTAAACGGGTCGGGCCACGTACATCGTACGCCTTGGATCGTGTCTGTGCTTGGTGGCCGAGGACGTGGGCCAGCACAACACACACACACACACACACATATATATATATATATAATCCAGGGGTAGTTACCCCACACGTTTCATATATTATCATGCGTTAGTATATATATATATATATTAATTTATCATTTTATTATGTTTATATATTATATATAAGATTTTTCGAAGTGAGTTACATGAAAAAAATTACATGTTAGCCCATAGTTTTTATTATATTTTCGAAATACATATATTTTTGTATGTAAAAAAGATCATACACAAAATATGATACATACTACAAAAATATATATATATACTACCTAGACATTATTATATACTACATACTATGCGTTCATATTCTTCGATTTGATAGACACTACATACAACATACAAAACACAAGTGGTGGTAACTACCACCGGTCGTAGATATAGTGTGACAGCCCGATGCCGACGTTCCAGAAGATTTCTCCTTCTATTCCGTTTCCGTCGTGTGATTAGATTTATTCGTTGCATCGTCATGTAGTTTGCATCATCGCATCATGCATGGCATCATGTCAACTGTGTTTTGTTGGTGTTGCTTGTTGCCGTGTTGTTGGATGTGAGAGCTTTGTGAGTGTGACGTCGTTTGTTGGCGTGTTGAGAGCGGGTGCGTGAGAGCCACCGCTAAACCCTGTTGCACTGCCGACCTAAACCTTCCCTCCCCTCCTCTCTTCTCTTTGATTTTATTTTGGGGTTGTGTAAAAGTTTCCGTTTTAACTCCGTCAAAAGATTCGTCTTCTTTTAAAACCCTTTTGTTAAATGCGGGGGCAACCCTTGGGTTTTTATTTTTATTTCTCCTTGTGTTTTATTTTAAACCCCTCTCATTTCCTTTTCTCTTTAAAAGGGCTTTTATTTTATTCGCTAAAAAAAAGAGGTTTTAATTTTATTCTTAAAAACGTTTCATTTTTATTTGTTTAAAAATGCCCAACTATTTCTTATAGTTGGGGTGTGGTTTTTAAAGGAGCCAAAGGGTTTTTTTTTGTTAAATCCTTTTATTTTGTGTGTGTGTGTTTTTCTGTTTTTAAAGAGGGAAAAAATAAAATAGGGGGAGGGAAGCCGGCCCAGGCCCAGCAACCCCCCAACCCTAGCGCAGGCAGCCCTCTGCCCGATCCCCTCTTCCTCCCTTGCGCCGTTTCCTCCAGCCCGATCCCCTCCCGTCTCCTGTGTGCGTCCTCCCGAGCTCGCCTCTCGCAGCCATGGCCGCGCTGCTAGCCTCTAGTCCCCGTTCCTCCTCCCTCTCCTTCCCCGCAGGCCTGGCCTCCTCATGGCCCCGCGCTAGAAGCCCCTCCGGCGCCGCCTCCCGCGCCTTGGCCCCGTGCCTGTACCCAGTCGCTGCCCGAGCTCCGCGGCTCCTCCCCGCCGCCCTGCACGCTGGTGGCCAGCCCCGCCGCCGCGGCCTCCCTCTTCCCTGCTCGCCCCGCCATGCCCGCAGCCACGCCGCCTCGCTCCCGCCGCCAGCAGCCCTGCGCGCCCCGCTCGCCTCCCGAGCCGTGCCGCCCCCGCCGTGCTCCCTTCCGTGCGCCGCCTCGCCCCTGCGCCCAAGCGCCTCGCTGCCATGGCCCCGCGCGCCTCTTCTCCAGCGTCGACGCCCGCGCCTTGCCGGTACCCTACGCCCCCTGTGCCGTTTGCCGCGCCGCCCTTGGTCCCGTGCTGACCTGTTGTTCCTGCCTCGTTCCCGTGCCGAGCCTGAGTTGTTGCTGTTGTTGTGCGTGCCTGTCGCTGCCTGAAGATTGCTGCTTGTGCCGGTCGGCTCTGCTCTTGTTTGCTGCTGCGCTAGCTGCTGCTCTGTGTTGCCGCAACCTGATGCCGTGCCTTGCTATTGATAAGTGTTGTTGCGCCATGCTGGTTGTTGTTGCGTGGTTGCTGTTGCTGTGGCCCGCTAGCCGCTGCCGATTGCTTGCTGCTGTGCCGGCCGCTTGCTGTTGTTACTTGCTGTAGTTGCTGCCGAGCTTATGTTGTTGCTCTTGCTGCCGTGGCTATCGCCTGCTAGTTGTTGTGCCTGCTAGTATGCTGCTGCTGCCCTAGCTATTGCCGTTGTTGCTGCCATGTGCTAGGCTGCGTTAGATTTGTCGCATGCCTGCCGTTGCTGCCTGCCGTCGCTGCCGAGTTGCTGTGCCGGATGCTGTTGCCGCGTTGCCGTTGACTAGTGCTGTGCCGGCTGATGCATGTTGCTAGTTGTTGCTTGCGTGCTTGCCGTTGCTAGCTGCCGTGCATGCTTGCTGTAGCTAGATGTGCTAGTTGCTATTGCTAGCATTTCTAGTTGTAGCTGCTGCTTGCCTGGCTAGCTAGCTAGTTGCTGTAGATGCTAAAGCTTGCTTGCGTGTAGCTGTTGCTCTTAGTTGCAGCCGCTTGTAGCCATGGCCTCCGTCGCTAGCTTGTGCTGCTGTTTGCCGCCGCCGCATGCGCCATTCCCTCCTTCATGGTTCTGACGAGACCCGAGTACCACGACGCCCTCGACGACCCCCGAAAACGAGTTCGTCTTCCTCGACGTTGCCGAAGACCCGTGTTCGACTACTGAGGTGAAGACCGTAACCGTCGCCGAAGACCGTGTACCACTATTTCAACTACCGGCGCGTGTACGACGACTTCCATGACGACCGTTGGTCTGCTACGACCCGAACCGCTTTGAATAGCACGCTTCGAAGGTATAACGTTGAGACGTTGTCGTGTACCGTGTACAAGTGATGTATGAATATATGTATGTATGCACCGTATGTTGCCCGTGCACGTTGTCCCTCTTATGTTGTTACCTCGACACATGGGAACCCGAGATACGGGATCACCCCATTCCTTAATTACCGTTCCCGCACACGCTTCCACATCATTGGCACGATATCTCGACGAGTTATCGGGATAGGAACGTTGTCGTGGCATTGTTTCCGTCTTGCCGCCATGGTTCCCTCTCGCTCGCCGTGGCGACACATGCTTCTTCTCTTCTTGCCGTGATGTTGTAACTTGCATGCATGTCGCATTCATGGCATGATATATTGTGTTGCATGTCTCTTGTGACGTAGCTCCGATCTATTTTTCGCGTGTTACCGACTAGGATGTCGTGCAGGACCATCGCTTCATCCTTGCTATGTTAACAACAATCAAATATTGCCGTGTAAATAATCGGGAGTAAAATAAATAATTAAACGTGGAGTTTCGCCGATATGTAACTCGTTGCATATCGAGCTTCACTTAATGTGTAGTGTTTGCGTGAGGTGAATTGCCATGCCATCCCGTGCATCGATGAACTGATCATGCATCATATTAGGGTATGCATCATGTTGTGCATCGTGTGGTGAATATCTGTGTTGATGTTTGTTTCCGGTTTGCTCTGTCTCGAAAGAGTTCCGCAAGCGTGTCGGATTGTGAGGACCCATTCGACTACGTCGGTTCGTCTGCTTCACGGAGTCGTTCTTCTTCCAAGCGGGATCTCGGGCAAGATGACCATTTCCCCAGATACCATTACTATCATTGCCATGCTAGTTATTTCGATGCTATCGATTATGTCTGTTGCCTACCACATGTTAAATATCAGCCTCTCAACAATGCCATGAAAACCTTCTACCTGTTCGACCTAGCAAACAACTGATTGGCTATGTTACCGCTTGCTTAACCATGTTGTTAGCGTTGCTAGTTGCAGGTGCAGATGCTTCCATGTGAAAGCATGGGTTCCTTGTTATATCACCATATTTGAATGCTATTTAAATTTAATGCACCTATATACTTGGTAAAAGGTGGAAGGCTCGGCCTTTCTAGCCTGGTGTTTGGTTCCACCTTTGCCCCCTTAGTTTTCGTCTACCGGTGTTATGTTCCATAAATGAGCGCTCCTAACACGATCGGGGTTGTTATGGGGACCCCCTTGATAATTCGTTTTAGATTAAGACTGGTCTGGCAAGGCCCAACTTTGGTACTGCATTTGCCTAATAACCTAATAATAATGCATAGGGACCTGCCGGCACCCGAGGAAATTTAGTCAACCCCCGGGCCAGTGCTCCTCATGAGTGTTGGTCCAAACTGGCAAACTACGGGGCCACCGCGGGGCAACCCGAGGTTTGGTTCTCCTAGTGTGACCCATCCGTCGTGTCGTGAGAACGAGGTACGCGACTCCTATAGGGATCGTCGACACGTCGGGCGGCCTTGCTGGATTAGTTTTACCTTTGACGAAATATCTTGTGCATCGGGATTTCGGTGATGCTTTGGGTAATCTCAGAGTTGAGGTTTTCCACTAGGGAATCCGACAAGATCGCGAGCTTCGTGATTGAGGATTTCTATGCGGCTTGTGGTAATTTGTGATGGACTAGTTGGAGCACCCCTGCAGGGTTAAATCTTTCGGAAAACCGTGCCCGCGGTTATGTGGCAACATGGAAACTTTGTTTAACACTCGTTCTAGATAACTTGAAGTTAACTTAATTAAAATATGCCAACTGTGTGCGTAACCGTGACTGTCTCTTTCGTGAGTTCTTTCTCCGATCGAGGACACGGTGGGGTTATGTCTGACGTAGGTAGGTATTCAGGATCATTCATTTGATCATCAGTAGTTCACGTCTGTTATGCGTAGATCTTCCCCCTCTTATGTCTTGTACTCGTAAGATTAGCCACCAAATGTATGCTTAGCCGCTGCTGCAACCTCACCACTTAACCATGCCTCACCCATTACGCTTTGCTAGTCTTGATACATTTGGAAATGAGATTGTTGAGTCCCCTGTGGCTCACGGATTACTACAACACCAGTTGCAGGTACAGGTAAATGTTACTTGACGCAAGTGTGTTGATTGTTCATTTGGAGTTGCTTCTTCTTCTTCTTCATCGATCTAGGATGGGCTCCAGGCCGGCAGCCTGAGATAGCAAGGATGGACGTCGTTCTTATTTTTCTCGTTTGTTTTCGTCCGTAGTCGGACCCTGCTCTTACTCTTGATGTTTATGTAATGTACTGATGTGACTCTGATGTAGCTTGTGGCGAGTGTAAGCCAACTCTGTATATATATCTCTTCTTTTTAGTACATTTACTTGTAGCGATTTCCATTCTTGCGACACGACGAGATGCGCTTCTATCCCTGACGAGGCTTTCGTGCCAAATTGAGGATAGGGTCGCATCTTGGGCATGACAAGTTGGTATCAGAGCAGTACCGACCTAGGAGCCCCCTTGATTGATCGAACTTGGCCGAGTCGAGTCTAGTGAAAAACTATTTGAGTCTAATTATATATCGGAGAGTAGGACTCTTTTTTCTCCTCTTCTATGCTCTCGTGAGGAATCTTGACGTAATAATTTATTCTACTCCTCTTCTCACTCAAAAATTTTTAGGATCACGCGGATATTTTTGGAATCTATATGATGCCGATGTGACAGAGTTCTGTCTTGGTGCCTCCTATCTGCTTTAAGTCTCAGGGGAGTTGAGCTCCAAGGAATTCTTGAGCACATCGTTATCATTCAGATTTCTTAGTATCTCAGGATGAAGGATGTTCGTAATTGCTTCAATACTAGTAGTGGCGAGATAACCCCGATGTCCCCAGTACTAGTGCAGATTGTTCGGGAGTACTGCCATACTTTGTATCGTTGTGATCACGAGGGTCTGTTGTAGATGAAGGTCCGAGATTCTGGTTGTGTGTTGACGGATGTGATACAGGTGACGGGTTAGTATAGGAGTTGTGTGATATTACTCCTTGTATCCGTGTACCAGATTGCATGACCAGATATTTCGGGAATTCATAGGTGGGAATTCAAGTAGTTACTTATAGGACAATCTTCCAACAAATGCATGATGTTAGGTTGGGGTTCGACATCTAGTGGATTCCTGTCCACGAAAATATCGGACGAAATCTCTCTCATGAGTTTGTTCTGGCTTGTTTCATAAGCCTCTCCCTTTGTTTTGTTGAATATGGTAATTCAAGTTGCTTCGATGTCAAGTGGTGATTTCAGATCTTTTCTAAGAGGTGTTCTCATATTTTTATGAGAGTATTAATTATTTGCTCAATCAATTGTCATATCAATTCTTGTCAACTGGAGTCGTCATGTTAATTCTTTTTCAACCTGTGTGTCTCTCTTCAAGTAATCCTATCCTCTCCAATTTTGCAAGATCATTCTCTCTTTTATGTCGGAGTTCATCTCATCTGTCTCGAGTTGTCTTTGTTTTTCCCCACCCTCCCGCCCTTTTTCTCAGTGATTCAGTTTTCATCCAAGAGTTTTCTCTTCGTTGTGCTTCCGCTGTCTATTCTTTCTCTCTTACCCGGTGATTCATTGGGAAGATTCTCAGGAGCTTCATGTTCATCTTTATTCATTCTTGGCATCCTTACCGGTGAATTCAACTTAGTTGTCCGTGTCATCTTATCCATTCATCCGTGTAATTCTTTCCTATGTTGGGAATTCATTGAGCCTATCTTGTTATTCATTCCTCTCTCTTTCTATCCGGAGTGTTGAAGATATTTCAGAAGTCCTGATTCTCGATCCTTCAGTTATTTCGAGGTGCTAACCTCATCTAGTTCTCTTATACCGGTGCAATTTCTCTCTCTGTGAGCAATCTTTTCAACGGTGGTTTCTTTGAGTGGGCCCATAACCCACAGGTTTTTCCCAGGATCTTATATAGCTCTGTAATTTTTCCTGGAGTTCATTAATTCTTTTCAACTATGACGTAAGTATGATTTCCATCAGTCATATCCCTTCATCAAGATCTATTTGAATTAATTCTCATATTGGCTAAACCTTTCTTTCTTCTTTATTCCGGAGTGTCTCAGTAATTCTTGGTGTTGTTCTCGTCATCATTCTCAGCTTGCTATTCGAAGGAGTGTTTCTCTCAATCTTGGTCCATTCTCTTCATGATTCATCGTTTCAGCCTTCTCGCATCATCTTGAATTATTCCCAATCATGAGTAATCTGTTTCTTGCTATCCGGTGCTTTTCTGAGTTTTCATTCTCGTTCCTCCAAAGGCCATCATTTCAGAAGATTCTTCGTTCTCAGCTTTCAGCTTTCATCCTCAATTCTTCTCAATTGTTGTCTCTTCGTTCGTCTCTCGATTATCCGGTGCCTTGTTCAAGTTTTCTGTTAGGTGGATCATGATCTCTTCATTCTCATGTATCTCCATTAATTCTTGGTGTTCCCATTCAATTGTGAATTCTTACTGGTGCTTCCTTCAATTATGCCTCAAGTGGTGCTTATCTTTCTGTCTCTTCAAGATTCTTTCAAGAGGAATAAGTTGTATGCTTAATCCGTTGCTTGTCATCAATTAAACTTGATGAAGGATAAGCATAATATAATTCTTATTCTTGTTCATAGTAATCTGAATTCTTCTTCCGGAGTGGCTCGTGATATCAATTCCTTTGCTCTAGTGTTCTTATCTTTCTTTTCCGGAGTTCCAAGTTTTCTCAAGTGTCACTTCGTGTTGCTTCATCTAAATCTTGGCAGGTCATAATCTTATTCTTTTCTACCTTCTAATCTTTGCATCATTCATTCGTATACGGAGGTCCTTCATGGTGGTTCATCAAGATTTCAATTCATTCTCCAGTGTTCTTCAAGATTCTTGTTGGAGTACCTCAAGCATTCTTTCCCTTGCATTTCAGTGCATTTGTTCTTCCTTTATCCTTTGAGGTGGTATTATAGCATTCCTGTTAGTGTAGGAGCCTCGAAGAGATTTCCTTTCAAGAATGAGATAATTAAACCCACCAATTCTTTGATCATGAGATATTTCAACCCATGATTTCTTCATTGAGCTATATGGTTTGGATTTCACCTAAATCTTTTCCTATGGATTATGCTATCATGGTGCTTGTCATTTTCCCAACTTCTCAATGTATCCTCTTGGCGAAAAAAGTGTTCATATCTTGTTGCTCCCAATCTGTCCTTGTTTCTTTTAGTGGTTGGTTGTCACCTCATAAATGTTGAGATGATCTTCATAAGCCCACTTCTACCTTGTTCTTTTCGTTGTTGGTTTTCCAACTGCTACGTTAATTCTATGTCCGGAGGCTCTTCAATTCTATTGTGATAGTAGTTGTCATTCTTTTCTCCATTCTCTTCCTCCGTATGAGCTAGTTCCTATTCTCTTGTTTCGGAGGCATTGTGATGTTGCTCTTTTGGGTCTATCATCTTGTTCTGTCGAGATCATGGTGTTCCCTTGCTCTATTTAGTTGTTTGTTATGAATATTGTCTATTTCTTCCATCTTATCGAATTTTTTGTCCCATTTTCCTACCGAAGTGCTGCCGAAATTTTTCGTGAATTCTTGTTTCTTTCTCATATCATTCCTCATCTCTTTGCAACCTTCAAGGATCATTGGTTTCACTCGTTTGTCAAGAAGCGATTAAGTTTTACCTCTTGTTCTTTCTCATCATCTCCCCCTTTCATTCTTGGATCTCGGGGTGAGATCCTCTTGTAGTGTAGGAGAGTTGTGACAGCCCGATGCCGACGTTCCATAAGATTCCCCCTTCTATTCCGTTTCCATCGTGTGATTAGATTTATTCGTTGCATCGTCATGTAGTTTGCATCATCGCATCATGCATGGCATCATGTCAACTGTGTTTTGTCGGTGTTGCTTGTTGCCGTGTTGTTGGGTGTTAGAGCTTTGTGAGTGTGACGTCGTTTGTTGGCGTGTTGAGAGCGGGTGCGTGAGAGCCACCGCTAAACCCTGTTGCACTGCCGACCTAAACCTTCCCTCCCCTCCTCTCTTCTCTTTGATTTTGTTTTGGGGTTGTGTAAAAGTTTCCGTTTTAACCCCGTCAAAAGATTCGTCTTCTTTTAAAACCCTTTTGTTAAATGCGGGGGCAACCCTTGGGTTTTTATTTTTATTTCTCCTTGTGTTTTATTTTAAACCCCTCTATTTCCTTTTCTCTTTAAAATGGCTTTATTTTATTCGTTAAATAAAAGAGGTTTTAATTTTATTCTTAAAAAGGTTTCATTTTTATTTGTTTAAAAATGCCCAACTATTTCTTATAGTTGGGGTGTCGTTTTTTAAGGAGCCAAAGGGTATTTTTTTTGTTTTTGTTAAATCCTTTTATTTTGTGTGTGTGTGTTTTTCTGTTTTTAAAGAGGAAAAAAATCAAATAGGGGGAGGGAAGCCGGCCCAGGCCCAGCAACCCCCAACCCTAGCGCAGGCAGCCCTCTGCCCGATCCCCTCTTCCTCCCTTGCGCCGTTTCCTCTAGCCCGATCCCCTCCCGTCTCCTCTGTGCGTCCTCCCGAGCTCGCCTCTCGCAGCCATGGCCGCGCTGCTAGCCTCCAGTCCCCGTTCCTCCTCCCTCTCCTTCCCCACAGGCCTGGCCTCCTCATGTCCCCGCGCAGGAAGCCCCTCCGGCGCCGCCTCCCGCGCCTTGGCCCCGTGCCTGTACCCAGTCGTTGCCCGAGCTCCGCGGCTCCTCCCCACCGCCTTGCACGCCGGTGGCCAGCCCCGCCGCCGCGGCCTCCCTCTTCCCTGCTCGCCCTGCCATGCCCGCAGCCGCGTCGCCTCGCTCCCGCCGCTAGCAGCCCTGCGCACCCGCTCGCCTCCCGATCCATGCCGCCCCCGCCGTGCTCCCTTCCGTGCGCCGCCTCGCCCCTGCGCCCAAGCCCCTCGCCGCCATGGCCCTGCGCGCCTCTTCTCCAGCGTCGACGCCCGCGCCTTGCCGGTACCCGGCGCCCCCTGCGCCGTTCGCCGCGCCGCCCTTGGTCCCGTGCTGACCTGCTGTTCCTGCCTCGTTCCCCTACCGAGCCTGAGTTGTTGTTGTTGCTGTGCGTGCCTGTCGCTGCCTGAAGATTGCTGCTTGTGCCGGCCAGCTCTGCTCTTGTTTGCTGCTGCGCTAGCTGCTGCTCTGTGTTGCCGCAACCTGATGTCGTGCCTTGCTGTTGATAAGTGCTGCTGCATCATGCTGGTTGTTGCTGCGTGCTTGATGTTGCTGTCGCCCGCTAGCCGCTGCCGATTGCTTGCTGCTGTGCCGGCCGCTTGTTGTTGTTACTTGTTGTAGTTGCTGCCGAGCTTATGCTGTTGCTCTTGCTGCCGTGGCTATCGCCTGCTAGTTGCTGTGCCTGCTAGTATGTTGTTGCTTCCCTAGCTGTTGTCGTTGTTGCTGCCATGTGCTAGGCTGCGTTAGAGTTGCCGCTTGCCTGCCGTTGCTGCCTGCCGTCGCTGCCGAGTTGCTGTGCCGGATGCTGTTGCCGCGTTGCCGTTGACTAGTGATGTGCCGGCTGATGCATGTTGCTAGTTGCTGCTTGCGTGCTTGCCGTTGCTAGCTGCCGTGCATGCTTGCTGTAGCTAGATGTGCTAGTTGCTATTGCTAGCATTTCTAGTTGTAGCTGTTGCTTGCCTGGCTAGCTAGCTAGTTGCTGTAGATGCTCAAGCTTGCTTGCGTGTAGCTGTTGCTCTTAGTTGCTGCCGCTTGTAGCCGTGGCCTCCGTCGCTAGCTTGTGCTGCTGTTTGCCGCCGCCGCGTGCGCCATTCCCTCCTTTATGGTTCTGACGAGACCCGTGTACCACGACGCCCTCGACGATCCCTGAAAACGAGTTCGTCTTCCTCGACGTCGCCGAAGATCCGTGTTCGACTACTGAGGTGAAGGCTGTAACCGTCGCCAAAGACCGTGTACCACTACTTCAACTACCGGCGCGTGTACGACGACTTCCACGACGACCGTTGGTCCGCTACGACCCGAACCCCTTCGAATAGCACGCTTCGAAGGTATAACGTTGAGACGTTGCCGTGTACCGTGTACAAGTGATGTATGAATATATGTATGTATGCACCGTATGTTGCCCGTGCACGTTGTCCCGCTTATGTTGTGGCCTCGACACATGGGAACCCGAGATACGGGATCACTCCATTCCTTAATTACCGTTCCGCACACGCTTCCAGATCGTTGGCACGATATCTCGACGAGTTATCGGGATAGGAACGTTGTCGTGGCATTGTTTCCGTCTTGCCGCCATGGTTCCCTCTCGCTCGCCGTGGCGACACATGATTCTTATCTTCTTGCCGTGATGTTGTAACTTGCATGCATGTCGCATTCATGGCATGATATATTGTGTTGCATGTCTCTTGTGCCGTAGCTCCGATCTATGTTTCGCGTGTTACCGACGAGGATGTCGTGTAGAACCATCGCTTCATCCTTGCTATGTTAACAACAATCAAATATTGCCGTGTAAATAATCGGGAGTGAAATAAATAATTAAACGTGGAGTTTCGCCGATATGTAACTCGTTGCATATCGAGCTTCACTTAATGTGTAGTGTTTGTGTGAGGTGAATTGCCATGCCATCCCGTGCATCGATGAACTGATCATGCATCATATTAGGGTATGCATCATGTTGTGCATCGTGTGGTGAATATCTGTGTTGATGTTTGTTTCCAGTTTGCTCCGTCTCGATAGAGTTCCGCAAGCGTGTCGGATTGTGAGGACCCATTCGACTACGTCGGTTCGTCTGCTTCACGGGGTCGTTCTTCTTCCAAGCGGGATCTCAGGCAAGATGACCATTTCCCCAGATACCATTACTATCATTGCCATGCTAGTTATTTCGATGCTATCGATTATGTCTCGTTGCCTACCACATGTTAAATATCAGCCTCTCAACAATGCCATGAAAACCTTCTACCTGTTCGACCTAGCAAACCACTGATTGGCTATGTTACCGCTTGCTTAACCATGTTGTTAGCGTTGCTAGTTGCAGGTGCAGATGCTTCCATGTGAAAGCATGGGTTCCTTGTTATATCACCATATTTAAATGCTATTTAATTTAATGCACCTATATACTTGGTAAAAGGTGGAAGGCTCGGCCTTTCTAGCCTGGTGTTTTGTTCCACCTTTGCCCCCTTAGTTTTCGGCTACCGGTGTTATGTTCCATAAATGAGCGCTCCTAACACGATCGGGGTTGTTATGGAGACTCCCTTGATAATTCGTTTTAGATTAAGACTGGTCTGGCAAGGCCCAACTTTGGTACTACATTTGCCTAATAACCTAATAATAAATCATAGGGACCTGTCGGCACCCGAGGAAATTTAATCAACCCCCGGGCCAGTGCTCCTCATGAGTGTTGGTCCAAACTGGCAGACTACGGGGCCACCGCGGGGCAATCCGAGGTTTGGTTCTCCTAGTGTGACCCATCCGTCGTGTACTGAGAACGAGGTACGCGACTCCTATCGGGATCGTCGACACGTCGGACGGCCTTGCTGGATTAGTTTTACCTTTGACGAAATATCTTGTGTATCGGGATTCCGATGATGTTTTGGGTAATCTCAGAGTTGAGGTTTTCCACTAGGGAATCCGACGAGATCGCGAGCTTCGTGATTGAGGATTTCTATGTGGCTTGTGGTAATTTGTGATGGACTAGTTGGAGCACCCCTGCAGGGTTAAATCTTTCGGAAAGCCGTGCCCGCGGTTATGTGGCAACGTGGAAACTCTGTTTAACACTCGTTCTAGATAACTTGAAGTTAACTTAATTAAAATATGCCAACTGTGTGCGTAACCGTGACTGTCTCTTTCGTGAGTTCTTTCTCCGATCGAGGACACGGTGGTTATGTCTGACATAGGTAGGTGTTCAGGATCATTCATTTGATCATCAGTAGTTCACGTCCGTTATGCGTAGATCTTCCCCCCTCTTATGTCTTGTACTCGTAAGATTAGCCACCAAATGTATGCTTAGCCGCTGCTGCAACCTCACCACTTAATCATGCCTCACCCATTACGCTTTGCTAGTATTGATACCTTTGGAAATGAGATTGTTGAGTCCCCTGTGGCTCACAGATTACTACAACACCAGTTGCAGGTACAAGTAAAGGTTACTTGACACGAGCGCGTTGATTGTTCATTTGGAGTTGCTTCTTCTTCTTCTTCTTCATCGATCTAGGATGGGCTCCAGGCCGGCAGCCTGGGATAGCAAGGATGGACGTCGTTCTTATTTTTCTCGTTTGTTTTCGTCCGTAGTCGGACCCTGCTCTTACTCTTGATGTTTATGTAATGTACTGATGTGACTCTGATGTAGCTTGTGGCGAGTGTAAGCCAACTCTGTATATATATCTGTTCTTTTCAGTACATGTACTTGTAACGATATCCATTCTTGCGACACGACGAGATGCGCTTCTATCCGTGACGAGGCTTTCGTGCCAAATTGAGGATAGGGTCGCATCTTGGACGTGACATATAGTTTGTCATATATATATATATATATATATAGACACACACACACAACTCAATAGGCCTAAAATTGAGCCCATGAGGCTAAAAATATATGACCCAACGTGTTAAACGGACCAACATGCCGGTCCGTTTAGTAACCGGGTCATGCGTGGGCCTCAAGGCGCAGCCCACGGGCTTGACACGACACGGCCCGATTACTAAACGAGGAGTGCGGGTCGTGCCGGTTCAGGCACGTTTAGCACGGGCCGTCGGGCCGCCCGTTTGGCCAGGTATGGTACGAGGACGGTGCAAGAAACCGAATGATGACTACATCTCGATCCGGCTACCATGGACACCTTTAGTTGAGATGAAATCAATCGATTAACTATATGCAACTCTTATCTTTTTTCTGCCCCTCCCCTCCCGGGTCTCCCCCGCTCGAGCGGCTCCCCAAATCCCAACCGGACAGCATCCAAGGGCTAGAGATCTCCGACCGCTGTCGTTGCCGACCTCGGCAGCCTTAGCGGCGCCTTGCCCATCAAAGACGGAAGGCTTAGGGCGGGCCAGCATGGTAGGGACTCTTGTCTCAGTCGCCGGTCACCCGGATTGGAGGTGTGCCTAGCGGCGGGACCGTAGAGCCGTGGAGGGACGTCGGCGACGGAGAGCAGGGCTTGGCGGAGGGGTTGTGACACCAAGAACACCGGTGGCGACGCCTTTGATCTGGGGACGTGGCGGTGCATGTGGCTCCGATTGGGCCCGATCTGGGCTCGGTGGGCCCGGCCATCCAGGACGCGGACCGAGCCTTGCCCCTGATCAACAGGGCACACTCGACGCGCGTGGTGGTGGTGCTGCCTCGAGGGAGCAAAGCTTTCGAGGTGGTGGTGGTCGGTGGGGAGAGCCGAAGAGGAATGGCGCCACCGTCTTGTGTTCGTTGCATCCTTTGTTTTTAGGCCGGCACGACGTGTTGTGGTAGGTGATGGCGTGAGAGTATGGTGGCCGGCAGGGACTTCAATGGGCGTTGCATCCACCCGTCTGATGCGGGGAAGCGAAAGAAGGTTCGACAACAAGTCGGTTTGTCCTAGGTGTTGCTTGAGGTGGCCATCGTCCCCCTGCCAGTGGCATGGAATGGCCTTCCGGCGGTGGTGTGCTCTTGCTACTGGCTCTCAATGGCATGTCTGTGGATTGTGAGGATGATGTTGGGCTGGGAGAAATCTGATGCTTTGCGGACGATGGCGACGCTCGCGGGCGCCGTCACCTTCTCGAAGGCGTCGTCTAAGCCCTTATCATCCTCCTCCCATGCAACGGGGGAAACCCTAGATACAGCTTGCTGGTTCAGGCAATGGCGATGCTATGGCTTCGTTGCCTCCTTGAAGGCACTGTTTGGGTTGCTCGTGGAGTCCTACGATAGTGCTTGGTGCTAAAGTTGGCCTCCACTTAGAGCGTGGGCCTCTAGGGCACAATGTACACTGATGTGACATCTCTTCGACGACGCTTTCCTTAGGTCTAGTTGGGTCATGTTGTCCACTCGTCACTCTCTTCGACGTCAAGGGTGGATTGTACGTTTACACGTGCTTGCCTGGAGTTTGGGTTGTGCTTCGAGTTGTTTACTTTGGTTGTGAAGCGGTCTTGTGGCTGTGTGTCCTCGCCTCTCGTCATCTTGATGGGGTTTAGGCAAGGTGTGCCCTTTGTTATTGTGTGTGTCGTTGTGCGTTGTAAGCTGCACTTGTATAGTTTTTGGATTCGGTTATCTTTGTAAACTGGACCAATCTTCTATCTCTTCAATAAATTTAGAGAAGATCCTGCTAATATTCGTAAAAAAGATCCTAACTTTTTAATCTGTTGCATGCAAGCATAGCCATATCCCGAGACCCGAGAGAAGTCTATGTAGGTTTTCTCGAGAGAAGTCATATGTCTCATATGTAAAGAAAAGAGAGTAGGTGAAAAAGCCATAGCGGGCAGCAGCAGGCCATGCACCGCACATACTGTCACTCTGTGTAGTGTAGGAGGATGCAGCCGGTCGTGGCTAGTGGCCGCCTGCAGCACGCATGCACGTATGGCCTAGCAGCAGCGCCATGACTGAAATGCGCAGACTAGTCGTCGACCCGGAGCCCTACAACTCCAAAGCCAGGCAGTGCTACTAGTGTACTAGGCTTGCCATAGTACCAGCCAGTCTTTGTGCATGCGCTGTCCACTGTTACATCACGTACATACGCCACGTTCAGCGGCGGGCAGCCAGCCGCCGGCCTTTCGTCGGTGCCCGCTAGGTTAGGTGAACGGTGGCGCCCGCACTGTATATGTGTGCATTGGCCGGCCGAGCCCAGCGAGCTCCACTGCTGCTGCCTACGTAAACTGCTGCCACAGTACGTGCACCGCGGTGCGGCCACTGTGCACATGTACGCCGGCCGGCAATGGCAAGGCCATTTCATCGGTACGGTACCTAACCTGGGCACCACGGCACGGCGCACAAACGGGGAAGTTGGTAGACGCATGCAGCGGGTCTGGGTGCGGATGACTTTTCCTCTAGGCGACGGTGCTTTTCTTCTGACGATCCATCCAACTGGACACTCCATCACGAGCTAGGAAGATGTACAGCACCGAGCCGTCACGGTCGCATTACCGCGATGGATCGTCAATAGACTGAGACAGCACCCTGATCGCCGTTACAAGTTGACATGATGCATTGTCACCCTTATCTATATCTATACCTAATACTAAAACGGCTATTGCTTCCATCGAAAAACCCACCGCAACATTTTTATAAACAAATCCTGTAATTTTTGTTATTCAACCCGCGCTCCATCATTTATCTGCAACGTAAAAGAAAAAAAACGATTCGCTGCAAAAATTATACCCGTACGCAAAACAAACGATGAAGATTTATTACTTTAGAGTTATGTTTTTTGAACGGCCTAGATTTAACTGCCCACGTAATAAAATTATTTTTTGACCCCCCACGTGCTAGACTCAATCCTGCCTAAATAACCTGATCGTACAAGCTTTTTTTTGAAACAGAACCGATCATACAAGTCTGTTAAGTGTATTGTATAACCAAGATGATCAATGTGAGTCCTTAAAGGACACGCTGAAAAGGGAGAAAATAAGGGCACCAAGCCAACAGAACCACGTACGCTCCTAGAAACTTAAATGAAAAGCACCTAGGTACATGTAGGTTCCGAGAAAAACACCTACAAACTTCCCTGAAGGATCCAAATTTGTAAGAGGGCAGCACTTGTACGTAGAAAAAAAAAAGCAAATACGTGCATGCATGTAGAAAACTTTTTTTGCATTCACGCTTTAAAATATCCATGGATGGCTACAGGGACACATGGCATGTATTAGAAAAACTGATTGAACATGTTCGTCTACATCTATATCTATATCTATACCTAATAATAAAACGGCTATTGCTTTCGTCGGAAAATCCATCACGATATTGTTATAAAAAAAACCTGTAATTTTTGTTTTTCAACTCGCGCTTCATCATTTATGTGCAACGCAAAAGGAAAAACGATTCGCTGCAAAAATTATACCCGTACGTATCGCCTCCTCCCGTCGACCCTGGACCACCCTAGCCTGTGCCCAGGCCGCCGCCACACCACTCGCCGCCGCGGCCGACCTCAACCGCCACCGCTGCCGATCTCAACCCACCCGCATCCGCGGATGTACCTCTCCCCGCTCACTGCCCCCATTACGGCGCTCGAGCGCATCGCGTCGACCCTGGTCCACCATGGCCTGTGCCCAGGCCGCTGCCACACCACTCGCCGCCGCGGCCGACCTCAACCACCACTTCTGTCGATCTCAACCCACCCGCCTCCGCGGTCGTACCTCTGCCCGCTTGCTGCCCCCGTTTCGGCGCTCGAGCACAGCTTCTGGATCAAATCAACGCGACAGCTACAACGACTTGGGATGATGCGTCTGCTCGGTGCAGAACGGCGGCGGCGCGCGGATAAGGCGCGGCGAAGCGAGGTACTTGCAGGTGGAGACGGGCCTCCATGGCTCACACGGGGAACTCTAAGGTTATGGCGCGGCAACGGCGACTCCTTATGACCAGATAGAGGCGCCTAACCCTTGCTCCCCTCATCGTATCCCGTCCTCCCATAGGAACTCATCATCAGGTGAGATCCCTCCCCATGCCTCCAACCGTGTGCCAAGCACCGGCAAGAAATTTTGTTTTGTGGGAATTTGTTTGCTGGTGAATGAATGTATTGAATGTAAGATTGCATTGTTGTAGAGAGAGAGAATGGAACACCACCTTCAGTTTGTCATCTGATCCCACATTCTCTACCCCATGAGTGAAATAAGATAACAGTCCATTGATTAATTCACGTAGCCTCTTTGTTTTGCTTTGCTTGTCCCGCTCAATTTCTCATCATGATGGAATTAACAATGAACGGGTTGATTTCTCAACAAAATAGGATAGGACTGACTACATTAGTTAGTTAGCTTATTATTTTAATAAATCAAAATGATTATGAAAAGATTAAAAGCGTGTGGTATTTTTTTCTCCCGTTGCAAAGCACGGGCCCTTTTGCTAGTTAATAACAAAGGATGATAATTAAACGAGTCAGCGACTTTAAATCTATCATATGATAAGAGAAAACAGTAACCAAGTAGAGATTTTCCGATGAAGCATATATTTTATTAACTTAAAATGAAGTATCAAGAAGATACATGCACAATGACTACACACCCACATGTGCATAACTAGGATACACGCGGACAACATCAACGCTTACATAATTCACACTGATAAATAGCAAAGTCATACAAGACGAAGTTATACTAGTAATTGGAGTAAAAGGAAGGGAGGGGGGACTACACAACAATCGAAACATTGATCGGGAAGGTACACCATCAACCATACCCGCACCAAATACCTCTTGACATCACAACCACAACAAGAAAGACTTTTCAGCAGTAACGCCTTCAGAAAAGGAATAATGTTCAAGCACCATCGTCTCCAGTTCCAATCAACGAACGGTAGATCTTGATTTTTCACCCTGAATATCAAGTCCCTTCAACAAGATAACAAAAAAATCGTCATTGCCAGATATAGCCAACAAGGATCAAACCTCACGCTCGGGACTTGTACTTGAGAAGCATCACCAAATCGAAGGTATTATTCATACTATTTTTTTGTACGTATGTGAATGAAGGGAAGGTTGTGGAATGATGTATTTGCCTACACTACATCTCAGGCACTAAAGTTAGCTCTTGTAATGCTTCTTGATTGTCACTATACTAATGGTTTGCAAAAAAAGTTCTATATGAAAACCCTCATGCTTTCTACATCCATGGCTTTGCCCATCATTTTAGTTTTGTTCTATTTGTCATTGTAAGTCCTTACTACCCATATATTCATGATATCTTTGAGCATGTATCATTGTTTGTGACATTAACAACTTCATCTTGCAAGAGGATGATGGTATTCGTGGATGCATCTCACAAAGATATTTTGGATAGGCTTGAGATGGATCAAATATCTACAGGAAGAGGCTTGCATCAACAAACTAGTCTTGCTCGTTCTTATTGACGATAATTTAGATTAGTCATGCTAAACTATGCAACAAGATCGATGAAGAATGGTTGAATCATTTCATGATATGCCACAACACACCTAAAATATTAAAATCAGTCAACATGATGTTATTACTCAAATGTTTCGGGTCACGCAGACCCGAAAAGGAATTTTACCTAGGCTTCATTCGCACATTGTTGGTATCTTCCATGGTTTTCAATGTGGCTTAGTTTTTGCAACTCCACTACAAATTACTAGTTCTTGCTTTTTAGCCTTACAAGGTCTTTTTTGCACTGCTTCGTGAGTACAATTGATTATTAAGCTATCAATTCTCGTATTTTTTAGTTGTTTTAATATTATGTCTCACGACAATAAAATATTGGTTGTTTGACTTCGTAACTATTGCGAATTTATGGTTCTCCAGTTTAGTGTATTATACTTGCATAATATGTATCCAAATATACATTTGTCATGAGTGATATTTTACACTCATTTCACCCTTATTTAAATCGAGATGTTTCACTAAAAGAGAGATATTCACTCCGATATTGCCACTAATGACTAATAAATGCAAAGAACTCCACAAATCCTCTCCTTGAAGTTTTTCCACATGAAATGGGGTGAAAAGGGAAGAAATCACGTGGAGGAATGTAAAGGAAGGAAAATGGAGGAAGAAACAATTAACACGAGGCTCCAGAATGGAGCCACAACAAAAGACAGTGTTCCATACGGGTGCGTGCGCCCGTATGAGCGGTCGTTTGGTGTGGATTCCGAAGCGTCTCCTCTACCTAAACAATTTTTATAAAGGGGAACCTGTCGAAATGTCAAGAAAACAGCATCGAGCACAGCGAGAACCTCCTCATCATATTCATCATCCACAAACCCTAGCCGTCACCATTTTCCATCTCCATAACCATCTCCACCACCATAGTGCTCTATCATCTAGTTTATACTTGTAATCGTGCATCACACAAGGCATACATTGTAAGACATATTGCAATCAATCAATCCCGGGATTTTTTCTTTAATATTTTCTTTTTGCGATCTGATCTCCATGTGTGACTAGTATGATAAGATATGGGATGAGTCATGAGCATTGCAATCCGAGGTACTTGTTGAGGGTATCAATGGAAGTCTTTGACATAACGTCCCGTATGTGTGAAATAAGATTGTTTTGTGAAGCGTCTCTTGTATTGTCTGTGATCTTCATCCCTGCGGGTACCAAGGATCATGGAGATTGAGCATCGATGAGGCTAGTAGTAAGGGGACCGTGAAGTGTTATAGCGAACACCAATGACAGTAAGGTTTAGTAGGGTAACATGGATCGTATCCTTAGGGATTCATGATGTGTAGTTATTAAACACTCAATGCTTTTGTCTGATTTGATTATCTTAATTATCGAGGCAACCCCGCGAGAGGGATAGGGCCTTCGGTACGTAGGCAATTGATTCTTGATGCAGAACTTGTGTCGATCAAGATGTTATTTGAACACGTCCCCCACTCCGATATGCAACAAGCACATCTTGATGGGTGACTTACCGAACACAAACTAATATCCTTTTTTTATCCCAATGCAAAAACATGGTTGTAAGCATTAAGACCTCATACCCATACCTCTTTTTATTATAAGTATTTGAATCATTATTTGCTTGATGATCCTGTCAAAAGCTGAATTTGAGACTTTGGCAAAAACTTGCTAGAGACCATTGCTTCAAGGGAATCTTGCTCTCATGGGTTCAATACCAAGGTCACCCCAAGGGAAATACGCGTGGGTTGCCTTTTATATTCCAACTACGAATCAATAAAAAAGAGAGATCAGCTTGCGATCCTTGTCTAATTAGCTTGAAGCTTGCTCCGGCTCCTAATATTTTGTGGCTCTTAATATTTCGTTAGGGGAATAATTTGAACACTAGCCGTTGGATGCATATCGGACGGACAAGATAAAAAGTGGTTGGACTAGTTTTTTGAGTCATGTGATGCAGAGTCAACCCCGGTAGCTTCTCTTGTCCGTTGTACACTCTTATGAATCCAATTTTGACGAGGAAATTGCACAAACCACTAACTAATTTATTTTATTTTGCAAAGGACACTTATTATTCAAGTTTGTTGCACAAAACATCACCTATTGGCATAATTTGTTGCAACTGGCTCTAATCACCTATTGCGTAATCTCTTGCAGCTAGCTCTAATCCCCTAACACTTATTATCCGGGTTTGTTGCACAAAACATCACCCATTAGGATATTGTTTCATTTTTATAGGTTTATTCTAAGACAGTTTCTCTAGCGGAAAACTAGGATTTCTCCTTCCTCTTGGTGATGCACTAACGTTATTATGAGTCTACCCATCTTTCTTTGATCCAACACCCTCGATTCCTATAGGTCAAGAATGCGAGACTTACGGCTTTGGGTACTCATGCTCGAGACGCAAGTCATAGAGAACAGTGATGAGGACACCTTTACGAGTATGTGTTGTATGCTTGGGACAAAGCTATAGATAATTCGACTGCCGTTACGATATAGAAAAAATTGACACTTTGCAATGTCAATTTCATGACTAGGACTAGTGGGTTCTTAACAAACTGAAGAAAAGACTAAAAAGGCTCGAAGAAAACTTGGGAGAGCAATGAGTGGACCGATGAATGATGTTAATGAGGAGAAGAAGAAAAGACGGCAAACCTATTTGAATATGTGTTGGCGTTTGAAGAGATTCGGTGGATGTAAGGTCAAGAGTGAACAGGCAGAACACCATTTGGATACTTGGTTGGATGGTACGACAATTTTGGCTCCGCATACAATTATTTCTCTAACCTTTTCACTTATAAAGTTCAACAAACATGTCCTTCCCTATTGAAAAAGGTGGAGACAAAAGTCACAAAACAAATGAATGATATGTCGATAACTCTGTTTACTCCTCATGATGAACGCAAAGCTTTGTTTAGTATTGGGCATGTAAATGCTCCATGGCCTCACAGTGCTTTGTCCCGGATGAGATCACGGACATGACGAGGAGCTTCGGAATGGTCCGGAGGTAAAGTTTGATATATGGAAAGTTGGTATTCTAGTTCCAGAAGAGTTTTGGAAGGTTACCAGTTTTGTGACGAAGGTTACAAAAAAGTTATCGGGGTCCATCGGAAGGGTACACCTGCCCCGGAGGACCCCATGGCTTGTGAGAGGTGGTGCACCAGCACTTGGTGGGCAGGCCGCCCCTCCCACCTGAGGCCCATGCGGCCATGGAGGTGGGCTAGCCTAGATGTGTCTGATGCCCCTCCTTTCTTGAGGGCTAAGGCAGCCCTTGGTGGCCGCTTTCCCACCCTAGGGAAACCCTAGGGGCAGCCTCCTCCTCATTTCCCCTATATATACTTGAGGAGAGGGAGGGTATCCACACCCAAGAGCCATGGCGCAGCCCTCCTCTCTCTCTCATAGTTCTTCTCCACCGCCGTGATTGCGGGAGCGCTTCGCGAAGCCCTGCCGAGATCACACCACCACCACCGTCACCACACCGTCGAGGTGCGAGAGAACTCAATTACTAATTCGTCTATGCTTTTTGGATCGAGGGGGTGAAGGCGTCATTGATCCGAACGTGTGCTGAAAGCGAAGGTGTCGTCCATTCGGCACTTGATCGGGACGTTTGTGATTGGATCGCGAAGACATTCGACTACATCAATCACGTTTCTTAACGCTTCCGCTTAGCGATCTACAAGGGTATGTAGATGCACTCCCATCTTGTAGTTGTTGATCTCCATAGATTGATCTTGGGTCTTCGTAGGAATTTTTTTGTTTACCATGCAACGTTCCCCAACAGGCCTCGCCTAAAAAAAGCTTGAATCCATCATTTTGACTCTAATGACATGATTTGTGATGGATCAGTCGTGTTGTATGTGCATGTGGTAAAGAAAGCACCCACATGAGCTAATTAACACTTTTCTTTTCAAAACTCAATGTTTAAAAAATCTCAAAACTTTTAGTAAATCATCTATGTATCCTTGTATTATATTTTTTAGCTTACTTAGATCACTTGTTTGGGAGGTATTGGTAGTTTAGTGGTCAATCAATAAATTTATGAAAAGTCCCACATTTTAAAAAACATAGGAAGAAATCATGTAAAACATACATGTATGATGGTACCAACCTAAAAATGGATATTTTGATCACTGATTTTGTTGATATTGACTCGTTTAATGAGTCAACTGGTGTGGCATATTTTCTTGTCCCATATGCACTTACAAGCGGGACTCACCCGTCACGAATCATGTCGCATATAATTTTCATTATATATAAAATGTATATATAAAAACATTAAGGTTATTAATCAACCAATGCGAGTTTTAGGAAACCATACATCAACTAGTGTAGGTGTTGTTCAGTCCACGGCTTTGTCTTTTTTCTCTTTAGTTGACTTTGCTCTAATTTCTAATATAGATAGCCATTATTTAAGGAATAAATCCAACAATTTAAGTGTGTGGGTTCTTGGCAAAAAATCTTATCATTCTTGATAGACGAGATACTCGAGCAGCTCATCAAAATGACATGCACTGCAATCTTAGCTCAGATAAGTTGTGCCATCACACGAATCTCATAATAACTAGAGGTGCCTCTCTTTTAGTAGGAGCAAGGTATCTCTAGTAGTTCAATGCAAAATGGAAAATCCCAGAAAAGGTGTGTTAGGGTTTCTTCCACATTTTCACATTACAATACACAGTTATATCACTGAAGTTGCATGTTTTTCCTTTTTAGTAAATTTCTGGTGTTGACTTTATCATGAAGGAGAAGCTAGAAGAAGATTTTATGTTTGAGTCTGGCCAAACAAGGCCAAAGAAGTTTAAAGATGTCATGAGTCTTGGAGACCAATGATGGCATTGTACACCTTCATGGAGGAGATATCTGTAGCATTCCGTGTCAAATACCAAGTATCATTTTGGTCCCGTGGTTGTCTACTGTTGAGATCAGATTGGAGCTGCAGGAATTGAGTGTCAACTTGGGTGGATAGAGGCCTATGAAAGTTCTCTTCAAGTTCTTGTACTTCCATGATTTTTCGGAAGGGTGGTGTCCTTTCTGTTAGCAAAGGAGAAGAGCTCAAGATATTAATGGCTCAAGCAATGGTTATACCAGTTGTAATACCAGAATAGAATAGTGTCTCCCTTCCAAGCTTCGTATAAAGAGATATGTTTGAAGTTATGCATCAGTTTCAGAATATCTCTTCACCAAAAAGAGCCTACAATTATGTCACCAGGAGCTGCTTCTGAGTAGTAGGTTTCCCATATAATTTTGACCCATGTAATGTTGTCTTTGTCGAGAATTTTATGAAGGAATTTCATGACAAGAGCTTGATTGTGAGATGAAGTTTCTAAAATGCCCAATCCACCATGGCTCTTTGGTTGGGAAACTTTTTCCTAGGAGATCATGGCAAATCCTATATCACTAGTACCACATTTCTTCCAAAGAGAATGAGTGAAGAACTTGTTGAATTGGTTGGTCACGGACTTGGGAATGGCAGGGTGCTCGTGAAGAAGACGTGCATGCTAGCAAAAATTGATTTCACCACCATGATAGAAGAGTTGAGCGGCACAATAATAGTTTTTCAATTCTGCAAAGCATTGGAGTAAAGTATTCAAACTTACTTCTAGTAAGGCTTAAAGGAAATCCCACGTAAGTAATGGGCAATGCACCAATTTGGCATGACAGAAGTTCTGATACAGCTTGCATTTTTTGCATCATGAGTATTGACAAAGATCATTATGGATTTGGAGTAGTTCACATTTAGACTAGTGTATTTAGCATAATCAAGCAGTAAGTTTTTAATGCGATTGAGTTGCCTCTCATCAGCCGTGATAACAAAAGTTGTATCATCAACATATTGGAAAGGAGTTTCAATCATTTCAGAAAGCATAGCTTCACCGAGCATGGATTCCAATAGATCTAGAGAAAGCACAATAATGAGGGATGAGGGAGGATCGCCTTGCGTGACCCCTCTTTTGTGTTGGAACCGCTTTCCTCGAACACCATTGAGTAGCACAAGAGAGATACCTGAGCTATATATCATCTTGATCCAATTAACCACTGAACACCATTCAGTGTTACGAATCATCTCGACGGAATTAAACGGTGGATAAGAGCAAGCTGCAATATATATTACACCAATACACGACGTTTTTTTAACAAACCTGAATAATATGCGTTATATGCAAAATCAACCCAAAGTTCATGGTTTGCATAATTTCCTCAGTTTCGATAGCAGGCATCTCAAAATCCTTGGGACGGGAAAGTGGAGAGTAAATAATGCACATGAAAAAGCCGACATTTCTATTCACATATGTTGTTACAAGCGGGATTTGCCCGAATCATGTTAGCGGAATTAAAAGGTGGATAATAGTTACTTGCAACATATTACACCAATGGTGTTTCTCAATAATATTATAATATGCGTCTTAATATTGTGATGCTAGATTATTATTATTATATTATTATATCAATATTTTTACTAGTTATTATAATAATACTATTTTAATATACTTTTTACTAATATAATTTTTATCGAATAATCAATAAACTATTAATACAAAAAATATTATATAATTCTATTATTATTTTTATTTAAATAGGAATAATAATTCTTAAATAATATTTTTCATTTATAAAATAATAACTAACATAATAGTATTTTTTAGTCTTATTTTCTTCATGCATACTCCCTCCGTAAAAAAATATAAAAGCATTTAGATCGCTAAAATAGTAATCCAAACGCTTTTATATTTCTTTACGGAGTAGTACATATTTTTAATCTTCTGTTGGTAGCCTACCAAGCTGACCGTTTGGTATTCTTATTTTCTTTATTTATTGACCCAAAGTTGATGGTTTGTGCGTTTTCCCCAATTTCTACAGCAGCCATCTCAAAATCCCTGGAATGGGGAAAGCAGAGAATAAATAATACACATGTAAGCCCGCAAAACAAATGCACATGAAAAAGCAAGCCTGCCTGAAGTCACATTTCACATTACATACATGTAGCGTGTGTACCGGAGGCAGTCGAGTCCCCTCCTACAGAGGGTACATGCCACAGCGTTACTTTTATTTTATTTATCAACCCAAAAGTTGATGGTTTGTGCGATTTCCTCGATTTCGACAGCAGCCATCTCCAAAACCACCGGTATGGGAAAAGCAGAGAGTAAAAAATGCTCGTGAAAAAGCAAGCCTGAATTCACATTTACATGCACGGACTGTATCGGAGGCAGTCGAGTCCTCCTACAGAGGGTACAGGCCACAGCGTGTGTGAGTGCACCTACAGTCCTGGGCCCAAGCAGCATTGTCCGGGCCCCTGGGTCGTCCGCCCGGAGCTAGCGTAAGGACCGGACCGGACCGGACCAGGCGGGCCGCCCCACGTCACGCACGGCCGTAATTAATGCGGAAAGCACGGCAGTGGAGCAACGTCCCATTCCATTCCTTGCTGGTTTATCCAAGCATATCCAAAGCGGCGCTGGCCCCCCTCCTTCCTCCCGGCCGGCCCGTGTGTGGGCGCCCAGACGCCGGCAGCCGGCCAGGCGCCATGCCGCTGAATGCTAATCTACTCTAGGTCTTGCAGGCATGCATGCATGTGACTGACCCGGCAGCCGGCTCGTCCGTTGCGTTTGAACGCAGGGCTACTACGTATCAAGAAGGCCATGGTGGCGCCTAAGCTTAGGTTGTCATCTCGAGCTGTTCGGTTCGGGGTTAATACCAGGAGTAGATACGTGCATGGTCTGGGGGCTGGTCCAGGCGTCGGCACTGTTGAGTTTTCGTTGGCGTCTAGCAGCTCACTGGACGGGAGCTAGCGAGACGGAGATGGTATGATGAGGGGCGTGGCTGTCACTGTGGCTCGTTCCAGTGCGAGATGTGTGGGGCGGAGGGGGTCCGTCGCTGGCTGGTCCCGGAGGCGGAGGGGGTGGTGGTGGTCTCGCCTGACCTGACGGTGATGGTGGCGGACTGGTGGTGGTGTTGGGGCGCGGTCGCCTGGGGCAGGCGGGCACATGGCCGCGCGCAGCACCAGCAACCCCCTTGCCCTGCCTCTGTCTCTGCCCCTGCCCCTGCCCCTGCCCCGGCCTTCCCCTGCTCTGCTGCAACTACTACTACTGCAGCTGCTACGACCCCTACGTCCCGATTACTATAAAACCAAGCCCTATCCCTTTTCACAGACACCAACATCACGCGTCCGTTATTCAGACCAGACCGTCTTGGCCGCTGGACGGGTAGATGGGTACTAGGAGGAGTAGATATATGACGAGACACTCCACGGCATTTCCAAACTGAACCACGGGCAAGCACGCATGGAATGGAAACAAGGTGCCAAAATTAGCAGCAGCAGATGCGTCGCAAGCGTACGTGCACGTTTGGTAGAGCGCGCGACCACCGTTTGTTTAGGCAGAGGTAACATGTCCATTTTTTTTACAGTGCTAACTACGAGCTGTACTAGGCAAGTAGCCACACCACGCCGATGGAGCGCCCAGTAGCGGCGCTGCAGCAGTGCAGTAGGGCACTGCTGCGAACTGGCTGGCCCAGGCCAGGCGGCTAGCTAGCGTAGCCGCTGCTGCTGCCACTAGCCGCAGCATGCACCCCTAAAAAAAAACTACTAGCTGCAGCATGCAGGGGCAGCTAACCCGCGTCCGTCCGTCCGGCGGGGTGTGGGGTGTGTAAAATACCAGATAACGCTTGCATCTTGCTGGGACGCTCTACGTGTTAATATAGGTCACCGGTCAGGTAGTTATAAAGATCTACAAGATTAGTTGTTGGATTGCTATATAAGTTATATCTTTAACAACTAACTTAAACACAATCATATACCGTTTATATTATACGGATATATGTTACATCTTGTAACACTCCCCCTCAATCACAACTATCTAAGTTGACATTGTTTCTAAATGCTTCTAGCTGCCGAATGGTGAGTGGCTTAGTGAAGCCATCTGCAACTTGATCACCAGTTGGTACAAATCTGATGTTCAACAACTTGTCTGCCACTCGTTGACGAACAAAATGATAGTCAATTTCAATGTGCTTAGTTCTAGCATGAAAAACAGGGTTAGCACACATATAGGTAGCACCAATATTATCACACCATAGTGAGGCTGCCTTTGGATGACGTACTCCTAGTTCAGTCAACAAGTTCTGAACCCAAATAATTTCAGCAGTTGCATTTGCTAAGGCTTTATACTCAGCCTCAGTGCTTGACTTGGAAACTGTAGGTTGCTTGCGAGCACTCCATGAAACAAGATTACCTCCAAGAAACACAGCAAAGCCTCCAGTGGATCTCCTATCATCAGGACATCCAGCCCAGTCTGCATCTGAGAATGCACTTACAAGCATAGAATCAGTTTTGCTAATCTTAAGTCCATGACTCTTTGTTCCCTGCAGATACCTCAGTATTCTTTCCACTGCAGTCCAATGCACACTAATGGGAGCATGTAAAAACTCGCACACTTTATTAACTGAATATGAAATATCAGGCCTAGTAAGGGTCAAGTATTGTAATGCTCCTACAATACTTCTATACTTTGTCGAATCCTCTGCTCCTAACACTTCCCCATCATAAAGAGACAATTTTTCAGAGGTAGACAAGGGTGTGGGAGAGGGTTTGCAACCCGTCAGCCCTATGCGTTGAAGGATTTCCTGCACATACTTTTCTTGTGACAAAAGAATTCTAGTATGTGCTTGTTTTACCTCAATGCCAAGGAAGAAGTGCAAATCTCCAAGGTCCTTGAGTGCAAATTTCTTGCCGAGATCCTTCAAAAGAGCCTCAACCGCTTGGGGAGAGGAACTTGCAACTATGATGTCATCAACATAAATAAGCATAAAAATAGTGACACCATGCTTATGGTAGAAGAAAAGTGAGGTATCTCCTTTGGATGGGGCAAACCCAAGAGATTGCAACTTTGAGGACAACCGAGAGTACCAAGCTCTAGGTGCTTGTTTGAGCCCATATAGTGCCTTCTCAAGTTTACACACATGTCCATGTGAGTTAGAACTCTCATACCGAGGAGGTTGTCTCATGAACACTTCCTCTTCCAGAATGCCATGCAAAAACGCATTCTTCACATCTAACTGTCTCATGCACCAATTTCGAGAAACTGCAACAGAAAGGATCAACCTAATAGTAGCAGCCTTAACTACCGGACTAAATGTGTTCTCGTAGTCAATCCCATACCTCTGCTTAAAACCTTTCGCGACCAAGCGTGCTTTATACCTATCCACACTGCCATCAGCTTTCCTCTTGACCTTGTACACCCATTTGCAATCAATGATGTTTCTGCCCCCGAGCTGGAGGGACTAGGCGCCAGGTCTTGTTTTGCATAAGAGCACGATACTCCTCATCCATGGCCTCTTTCCACCGAGGTGAGGTAAGGGCTTCTCTCACGTTTCGTGGTTCACCTGTGGCACAAAAGGAGCCCCAACGAATGCAACCATCGTGATATACCTTTGGTTTGATGACGCCACCCTGGGACCTGGTGTGAGCACGCGCAGGCGGAGGTGGCGCAGGAAGCGAGAGCTGCAGTTGGAGTCGATTTGACGAAGCAGAACCAGATCCCGAGGAAGATTCCTGTGGGAGAGGCGGCGACGTCGGCAGCAGTAGCGTCTGCATGCGCTGCATGGGAGCCGTCATGGGAGTCAGCGCCAGATCCGTCGCGGGAGTCAGCGACCCATAGCGACCGCGTCTGGGAGTCCGAGGTCCAGGCAGCATCATGTGCAGGGGCCCCGCCTGTCCCCGCACCCAGCCCCGCGCCCGAGGAGCCGCCAACCGCTCGCCTCCCTAGCGTCGCGTTGGGCGCGCCACGTAGTGGATGTCGCCACGCCGCGCCGATCCCGAGGAAGGCGCGCCAACTGCTGGCCCGCCTGCGCCAACTGCAGGTCCGCCTGACGCCGCAATTCCCGAGGAGGATTCGCCAGCAGCTGGCCCGCCTGGCGCCGCAGTTCCCGAGGGAGATTCGCCTGCCGCGTAGTCTGCTGCACCGGATCCCGAGGGAGATCCTACCGGATTGTCGGCCCCGTTATAGAGCATGAAATCACAGCTGTTTTCAGCCGTTTTTGCACCGGTTCCTGCACTGTTTTCCTGCACACTTTCATCTGAGACATGATCAAAGGTAGTAGTATGAGGCATGGTCATGCTAGCATCAGTAGTATCTCCGCCGCGTAGGGAGGGTAGGGATGGAGGAAGGAGGTGAGGTGGCAACACAATAAGCTCTTTGCGAAGTTGGGCACCAGCATTTGGATGTAGTTGCGAGAAGGGGAATATTTGCTCATCAAACACCACATCACGAGACACATAAACCCTACCAGAATCCACATCAAGGCATTTGTAACCTTTATGCAACGAGCTATACCCTATAAAAACACATTGCTTAGACCGAAACGCAAGCTTGTGTTTATTGAAAGGACGTAGATTTGGCCAAACCGCACAACCAAAAATACGAAGGAAATTATAGTTGGGTTTAATGTCAAAGAGGCGTTCAAGGGGTGTTTGATCATTGATGACTTTGCTTGGGACACGGTTAATAAGGTATACGGCAGTGGCAAAGGCTTCATCCCAAAATTTCAAGGGCATGAACGCATGAGCAAGAAGGGAGAGACCAACATCGATAATGTGCCGGTGTTTTCGTTCAACGGATCCATTTTTCTGGTGAGCGTGAGGGCATGAGACATGGTGGATAATACCAATGCGCTCAAAGAAGGTGTTTAGGTGTTGATACTCTCCACCCCAGTCGGTTTGCATAGCTAGGATTTTGCGATCAAACTGACGTTCAACAAGTTGTTGAAAGAGATGAAATTTCTCGAAGACATCAGACTTGTTTTTGAGCAAATAGATCCAAGTGAACTTACTAAAATCATCGATAAAACTCACATAATACTTTTGTCTACCGACAGAGACGGGTCGAGGACCCCACACATCCGAGAAAACAAGTTCTAGAGGAAACTTCGACACACTACTAGATCGAGAGTATGGAAGTTGATGGCTCTTGGCCTTTTGACAAGAATCACAAACTAACAAATGATCCTTTTTATTTGATACTGGGAGAGAAAAATTACTAAGAACTTTCTCGACCACCGGTAAAGCTGGATGTCCTAAACGCTTGTGCCATCGCGAGGTGGAGGGTTTGACGGCGCCAAGAGCTTGGGGATGGGGGGCTTCATGATGACCAGAGACTGGGAACAAGCGACCCTTACTCTTGCTTTGAAGAATGGTTCTCCGAGTGTCCCGATCCTTAACAAAAACAATTTCAGGGTAAACTTCGAGAAACGCATGATTATCAAGCATGAGTTGCGAGGCGGAAAGAAGACTTTTTCGGCTTGTGGAGAGTGGAGGATGTTGTTAAGGCTGAGAGAACCATGCGGGGTAGATAAAACTGAGTGACCAACATGGGCAATGCTCATACCTTGACCATTGGCGGTGTGTATCTGCTCGTTGCCGGTGTAGCGATCGTGGACAGCTAGCTTCTCAAGTTCGCCAGTGGCATGATCGGTTGCACCGGTGTCAAGATACCAATTGGTATCTATCCCATAGAAGTGGGCGGCGTTAGCGGACTTTTGTCCACGTCCACCGGTACCTCCCCCTCCTGCTGGATTGCGGACATTGTTGTTGTAGTTGCGGTCGAAGCGCTTCGCACAACGCCACGCCCCATGTCCACTCTCCTTGCAAATTTGACAATTCTCAAACTTGCGATCACCGCGATCACCGCGGTCCCCTCCTTGACGTGGTGCGTTGTTGTTGTTGTCGGGGAAGCGTGCTCCCATGGTGTTGTTGTTGTAGCCACCACGGGAGGAATTGTTGTTGTAGCCACCACGGCCACGGCCACCTCCCCGAGCAGCTAAGTTGGCGGTGTAGACGCTGGTT
Organism: Hordeum vulgare subsp. vulgare; assembly: GCF_904849725.1. NCBI lineage: Eukaryota > Viridiplantae > Streptophyta > Magnoliopsida > Poales > Poaceae > Hordeum > Hordeum vulgare. The sequence goes on along the minus strand of NC_058523.1, from coordinate 535,980,459 downwards.
TGGGAGGTGATCCGTGCTTCGGCTGCGAGGAGGAGGGAGAAAAGCTCACCGAGGCCGATGGGTTGGTCGGTGACGGTGCGGGTGGTGATGGCGGAGACGAACCCGTTGTACTCAGGCTCGTGCATCAGCCCCTGGAGGATATGTGAGACGACGTCATCTTCGTCCAGGGGCTTCCCGGCTGCTGCGAGTTCATCGGCAAGGCCCTTCATCTTGGTGAAGTAGGCGGCGGCGGAGGAGTCACCCTTGCGGGTACTCCCGATCAGAGATCGTAGCTGGATGATGCGCGCCCGTGACTGGGAGGAGAAGCTCTCGAGGATCTCCTTCCACGCTGCCGCAGCCGTCTCGCAGTTGCTGACCTAGAGAAGGATGTCACGGGAGAGGGACGCGAGCAGGAACGTGAGCACGTGCTGGTCCTGCGTTACCCAAACCGCATGTTTGGGGTTTGGCGTGGCGGTGAGCTCCTTTTTCCCGGCGACATCTTTCTCCAAGATGAGCTCGGCGGGAGGAGCCCTGAGGGAACCATCAAGGTAACCCATCATGCTGGCAGCCCGGACATGAGGCAGCACCTGCGCCCTCCAGACAAGGAAATTCTCCCTGTTGAGTTTCTCGGCGATGGTGTGGCCGAGAGAAGCGATGGAGGGGAGGGCCATGACGACGACGGCGGTAGAGGATGAAGACATAAATGCGTTTGGAAGAGTTTAGGCTGTGTATACCATGTGGAAAATACGAGATAACGCTTGCATCTTGCAGGGACGCTTTACGTGTTAATATAGGCCACCGGCCAGGTAGTTACAAAGATCTACAAGATTAGTTGTTGGATTGCTATACAAGTTATATCTCCAACAACTAACTTAAACACAATCATATACCGTTTATATTATACGGGATATATGTTACATCTTTTAACATGGGGTGGCTGACGGCGGGGCCCAGGCGCGCGCGTACGTGCCTTCCGGAGCGGGACGCGCAGGGCGTGGCTAGTAGCGGCAGCACGTCGAGCCCCACGGTGGATACGTAAAATCCGGGGGAGTACGTCTTCCGATGCGGTCTCCCTCCCGCCGAGCCTCGCCTCGCCTCGCATCGCACCAGGCACCACCCCGGGGGCAGCCCCGTCATTTCAGCCTCCCCACGCCACCCCTGCCGCAGATCTAGGCGCCCTATTTAATTTCGGCCAAGCCGCCTGCTCAGTGTCACAGTGAGGTGTGGGGCGAGGGAAGCCGAACCAGCTCGTCCGTTTCCTCCGTGTGGATTGGACGTTTCAAAACAAGAAATCGCCAGCTTAGCTACACACAGAAAGGGCTCCAGTTTATATTCATATTCATATTCATATTCATATTCATATTCATATTCATATTCATAGAGAGAAACGAAGTAGCTGCACCTCCTGAGACTCCAGAGTGCGTGTGTGCCCAGCCTCCGGCGGCCAGCGGCCGAGGAAGACGAGGAGCAAAGATAAACAAGGTGAGGCCAACAAGCTCATAATAAGCACAGCCAGCCCTCGTGCTCGCTTTGGTGATATATTCAAGCTCCCGTTCATATGCGTTGGTGATTCCTCGTCTGCGCTCCCGTTCATATGCTTCGGTGATGCCTCGTCTGCGCTCTGCTGGGAGCATGTGCGTATGATCTTTTGGTCTAAAGCGAGGTCTTGTACATGCCGTCCTTGTATCCAGCACCTCCAATTTCTTTAGCATTTTCAGCCTCTGAAGTTGCTCTGGCTGCTCCAAAGCAGTCTAGCTAGTACTGCTACCACCACCATTGCCTTTTGCTTTCTTCCCGTTGGGGCCTCTCACGCTCACACGCACTTGCCTTTTCTTGCTGAGCAGGAGGTAGCAGCAGCGGCAGCAGCCGGGGGGCGCATGGAGGAGAGAGTGAAAAGAGGAGCAGAAGCCGAGCGCAAAGAAGCGAGCCTAACGGAAAGGAGCCTGCTTGGCCCGCCGGTGGGCCCGCCCCTGAGCTGAGCGGGAGGGTGGGAGGAGGAGGCGGAGGCGGAGGCGGAGGAGGATCTCCTCTCACGTCAAAGGTGGGGGAAAGCATAAAGGGGCGAGGAAGGAGGAGGAGAAGGTGGTCGAGAAAGCCAGCTGCAGAGAAGAAAGAAAGGCGAGCTTCAGTGAGTAAGCAAGGGATAGAGTGTGAGTGAGTGAGTGATACCTCTCCCCCATATAGCTGAGGCAGAGAGCATCCGGTTCTTCCACCACCACCAGCAGCACCACCGCATTGCTCCTCTCACTCCCCACTACAGTCAGTCAGTGTGCTGGTGAAGTCGAAGAAGAGCAGGCGCCGGCCATGGCATTGCAGGAGGAAGAAGACGAAGAAGGTGAAGAAGACGGTGGGGGAGGACGGGATCATGGGGGGGAGGGTGCAGCGGGGGAGCAAGGAGCTGCAGCTGATTTCCTCCCCTGACTGACCCGAGGCGCGGCTGCCTGCTCCGGAGTAGTAGTAAGATATTGGCACAATAGGCTCAATCACTTTTTCTTTCCCCTTGTTTTGCTGTTTTCGCGCTCCTTTCCCCCGTTCAGTCCCATTGATGATTGCATACTCTTCCCCGTGTAATTTCTTCCGTCCCTTTTCATCTGTTGTTGTTGTTGGTTTCCCCGATTCGGAATGCAAGAAAAAGCTTTGGCAAGCGCAAAAGAGGCACAGAATGGCGCGGCGGCAGTAACAATAAGTAGGCGTACCCCGGCTGCGCCCTTCGAGAGCATGGCACAAATCTGTCCCCGTCCCCTTTGTTTCTTGCGTTCGTTGTTCGTTCGTTCGTTCTCGTCCATGCCGGTCGACCGACTGTGCGCATGGCATGTACCGTGCTGCCGCTGTTCTGGATTCAACCCGCACAGTGGGTGATCGATAATAAATCGAGTGGGACGAATGAGTGAGCGCGCATTAAGTCTGGTCTGTTGCTGCTGCTGCTGCTGCCATGATGAGTTCGGTTCGAGGCTGTGGTGGTGGTGGTAGCGTGGCGTCCGTCCAGACGGCAACGCTCCAGGAGGAAGAAGACGGGGGGTGGCTCGGGCTGGAAACGGAGGTGGCGCCGGCCCTGCTTTCCTCCGCGCGCGCCCGGCCGTTTCCGCACGCGCGCCAGCACCACCGGCCGGTGGATGATGGACCTGCCTGCGTCGCTTGCTGGCTTGCTTGCTTGTTGAGCTTCCCAATCCCCTTGTCTTCTTCCCCATGTCGTCTTCTCGGGGCGTTCAACTTGTGTCATCCGCTTTCTGCGACGAGGGTGTGGGAGTGTGTGACAGGCGCAGGGCGTCAGCTATGCATGGCTACGGCCATGGCCATGGCTAGTTGCATTTACTACTCCACCTGATCCCTGGGACCCCGGCGCGGCCGTGGCCATGGACCGGACGGACGACGCCGTCTTGTTTGAAAAAGCGGGCAGCATGTGGATCGCGCCGCGCCGATCGAGATGGGCGCGCCGCGCTCCCGTTTATTTTTTTGTTGCTGGCAAGCACGAACCAGCCAAGGCAAAAACAAACTTGGAGGAGCGTATCCTAGGCCAGCAGCGTGCGTGCGTGCGTGCGTACATACGCCCTCGTCCGTGAGCGCGCCGCACGTACGACGTGTACGTACGACCGTATAGATACGGCCGAGAGAGCATGCATGGGCCTGTGTCGTGTCGACCGGCGTTGGTGTTTTGCTGTCCGGGACCGGGAATGCCGGCACCGGCAGCAGCGCAACTTGCGTCGCATGCATGGCGGGAGAGTAGCCAGAGATGCATGGCAATGGCGTGGTTGTGTGAGCTCGCTGCACGGCGCATCGGGACTCTGCTTCGACTGCAGCGCCTATGCTTCCGAGTTCCGACCTGTGTAGGGTTACGTCGGGCCGCGTAAACAAAGCGGAAAAGAAGAAGACAAGGAACGGACACGGGGAGATCGAGCCCCGTTCCGACCGAGATAGTTGTTGAGGCGTTGTTGGTCGTGTCGTGTCGTACCGTACGCGCGCGCGCGCACGGATCTGGGAGGGGTTTTCGGTGCTAATATAAAGCGATGGGACGTGGCTAAAGTTGCTGGAGAGCGAAGCTAAGCAGCCATCACCTGACTGACAAGCCGTGTGTGGCCTGGGGAAGCAGAAGAGGACAAGGTGCTGCCTCTTAGCAGCAGCCATTATTATTATCTGATGTGAATAGACCGGCGACGTTGCTCCCGTTGTAGTACTACCGTTTTGAGTGGTTTAGATTAGCCGGACGGAGCAGCTGGCTTGGCTTGATGGCGCGTCCGTCCGTGATCATGTCTGTCCGAGAGTCATCTTGGCCTGCGATGAGATCCTCTATCGGACTGGCTGCGCGGATTGGTTTCACTGTTTTCCTTCTGCAGTCGCGGCTCGGCGCACCGACGCGCGAGTTGTTAGGACGTACGCCCGCGCGTTGGGTCCGGTCATGTACTCATGTTAGTGGTGGCACGTACGTACGTACAGTAGTGGATAGGCTAGCGTAGCTGGGGACACGACGCGTCGGTGCGCATGGCCGGGCCGTGCAACAAACGCCCGCGAGCTGACGAGCTGCACCTACTAGCTAGCTACTCCTACCACTGTAGCGTGCACGTACGCGTGTAGCCTAGGCGTGTCGCCGAGCGGGGCGAGACCACGCTGAACCCCCTCGCCGCGCCTCGTCTTTCCCCTCGATCTGACCGCCGGTTTGTCACGCGCGCAGTACGTACTACTGCTACTACTACTGTTCGCCCTGCGCTATCGCGCATGCACCCGTCCGATCACCACCCAACTCACTTCAATTTCCATGCCCCGTGCACGCTGTTCATCAGGTCTCCCCGTCCATCACGCGTTCGAGTTCTTGACTCGGCTGAGTAAAAAGCCTACGCAGGTGCTTGTCAAATCTGTGCCGAGCTGGTAAAATGCATACCCGGTTGGAGGCCACCGGGCCGGCAGAAAGAGGAAAATACGCTCCTATCCTGTGGCCTGGGCGCGGTCACCACGGACGGAGCAGCAGCGCGATGGTCACCACGGTGACTGCGACCGAGGAAACCAGTGCTTGCGCGGCAGAAACAGCGCGCGCTGCCGACGCGCGCGTAGTACCATTGGATGTCATGCAGGCGGCGTCGACGCGGACGGGTCGATGTTGGCTGCCCGCCTGCCTGTCGCCTACCGGTACGAGACGGGACGACGGATCATGTTTGATGTACCCCCTAGAATAGATGCGATGACGGGCGACAGACAGATCGACGGACAACGCGGATGCTGTGGCTACAGAGAAGTGAGAGCCGCCGCGCTATGCATTTATGCTGCAACAGCTCGAGGGCGATGCATCGATGGGGTGATAATTGCGGGACCGGCGTTAACGAGCACAGTAATTAGAGGGTGCTTAAAGGGAAAAGCGTGGCCGTCGTGATGGAGCAATGATGAGATGAGGGGGCTGGGCCTGGGTCATCATGGATTTCTGGCCCTTCGTATTGGAGCAATGATGAGGGCTGGGCCGGCAAACTGCTTATAAATTGTGACGGTATCAAAGCATATTTTTTCCAGAAAAAAGTCAGAGCGCATCCAAAAATAATAATGAGCAAAGCATATTAGAGAAAAACAGATATTTTGAAAATGAAGGTACTCCTCATTTTGGGTTTATAGGATTCATCTAAAAAAATTTAAATTTTCATTATATTAGGCTCATGCTGAGTCTAATTGAGTTAAAAGCTTTGAGTCCCACGTCATATCTAATTCATAGAGTTTAGATAAAGAAAATGAATGGCTATGCATGTATCGTACATCCATCATGCAAGTCTAATAAAAAAAGAATGCTACATTTATTGCCTCAGAAATTAAATATGTAAGAAATATTTCATTGACTAGTTAAAACTAGCGTCATCTACTCATAATTCACCTTGATTGATGAGATTTCAGATTTAAGCCCTACAAACCAGAGAGAAGGGAGTAGATGCCAAGACTTTCAAGAAGTTATATGTAGATCAAGCGATCAGCTTCGTAATCTATCAACAAAAACTGCAATCAAAGAAGTTATATGTAAGATATACGCTTTCAGTTTCTTCGATTTTCGTATAATTTATGTAACTTACAATTTGTGTAGAATAACATGAGATTTACCTCCCTTGCAAAAAAAAGTAGGAGAATTACCTATCTTGCAAAAGAAACAGGAGAATTACCTTCTTGCTTGTCACGCCCAAGATGCGACCCTATCCTCAATTTGGCATGAAGGCCTCGTCAGGGATAGAAGCGCATCTCGTCGTGTCGCAAGAATGGATATATCGTTACAAGTACATGTACTGAAAAGAATAGATATATAATAGAATTGGCTTACACTCGTCACAAGCTACATCAGAGTCACATCAGTACATTACATTATCATCAAGAGTAAGAGCAGGGTCCGACTACGGACGAAAACAAACGACAAAAGAAGAACGACGTCCATCCTTGCTATCCCAGGCTGCCAGCCTGGAACCCATCCTAGATCGATGAAGAAGAAGAAGAAGAAGCAACTCCAAATGAACAATCAACGCGCTCGCGTCAAGTAACCTTTACCTGTACCTGCAACTGGTGTTGTTGTAATCTGTGAGCCATAGGGGACTCAGCAATCTCATTTCCAAAGGTATCAAGACTAGCAAAGCTTAATGGGTGAGGCATGGTTAAGTGGTGAGGTTGCAGCAGCGACTAAGCATATATTTGGTGGCTAAACTTACGAGTACAAGAAATAAGAGGGGGAAGATCTACGCATAACAGACGTGAACTACTGATGATCAAATGAATGATCCTGAACACCTACCTATGCCAGACATAACCCCACCGTGTCCTCGATCGGAGAAGGACTCATGAAAGAGACAGTCACGGTTACACACACAGTTGGCCCATTTTAATTAAGTTAACTTCAAGTTATCTAGAACCAGTGTTAAACAAAGTTTCCACGTTGTCACATAACCGCGGGCACGGCTTTCCAAAAAGATTTAACCCTGCAGGGGTGCTCCAACTAGTCCATCACAAATTACCACAAGCCGCATAGAAATCCTCAATCACGAAACTCGCGATCTCTCCGGATTCCTTAGTGGAAAACCTCAACTCTGAGATTACCCAAAGCATCACCGGAATCCCGATGCACAAGATATTTCGCCAAAGGTAAAACTAATCCAGCAAGGCCGCCCGACGTGTCGATGATCCCGATAGGAGTCGCGTACCTCGTTCTCAGGACACGACGGATGGGTCACACTAGGAGATACCAAACCTCGGGTTGCCCCGCGGTGGCCCCGTAGTCTGCGAATTTGGACCAACACTCATGCGGAGCACTGGCCCGGGGGGTTGATTAAATTATCCTCGGGGTCCGGAAAGTCCCTATGCAATTTTATTAGGTGTTTAGACAAATGTAGTACCAAAGTTGGGCCTTGCCAGACCAGTCTTAATCTAAAACGAATTATCAAGGGGGTCCCCATAACAACCCCGCTCGTGTTAGGAGCGCTCAATTATGGAACATAACACCGGTAGCCGAAACTAAGGGGGCAAAGGTGGAACAAAACACCAGGCTAGAAAGGCCGAGCCTTCCACCTTTTACCAAGTATATAGGTGCATTAAATTAAATAGCATTAATATGGTGATATAATAAGGAACCCATGTTATCACATGGAAGCAACTACACCTGCAACTAGCAACGCTAACACAAGGTTAAGCAAGCGGTAACATAGCCAATCAGTGGTTTGCTAGGTTGAACAGTTTGAAGGTTTTCATGGCATTGTTGAGAGGCTCATATTTAACATGTGGTAGGCAATGAGACATAACGATAGAAGCGGTAAAAACTAGCTTGGCAATGATAGTAATGGTATCTGGGGAAATGGTCATCTTGCGTGAGATCCCGCTTGGAAGAAGAATGACTCCGTGAAGGAGACGAACCGATGTAGTCGAACGGTCCTCACATCCGACACGCTTGCGGAACTCTATCGAGACGGAGGGAAACGGAAACAAGCATCAACACACGATATTCACCACGGCAAATGCAAGACATGATGCATGATCAGATCAAAATGCAAGGGATGGCATGGCAATTCACCTCACGCAAAAACTACACATTAAGTGAAGCTCGATATGCAACGAGTTGCATATCGACAAAACCCCACAATTAATTATTTAGTTCACTCCGGGTATTTACACGCGATATTAAATGTTGCTTACATGGCACGGGGTGAAGCACAAATTAATCTACCTAGCTAGGCATTTTAAATGAGGCCGGAAACGACATATAGCATCTCCGAAATGACCCCACGCGTTAAATTCTAATTCTGTCCAGATTTGTCCTAATCACATTTTAAGTTTGCTAAACGATGAAAGAAAGTGGTTCACGTGAAACTACACGTCGTTCTAGCCCGTTTACATATATGGCTCATCTCCAACAGAGCTACGGTTAAATAGCTATGACCTAAATCGTTTCTATTATGTCAACATGCAAACCGATGCAAACAACATGCTAACAGCCTTAAGCATGCATGAGAGTTGGAAATTGTTAATCTACACGAAATTCTAGCTAAGTTACATATCTAACTCGTCGAAATCCGACACACGGAATAGAATCTACGGGCGTTTGAAAATACACCTATATCCTAATATAGCAAAAATCCTAGCGTATAGAAAAAAGAAAGGACGATGGAAAAAATTATATGGGAAACAACTGGGACTTGAACACCAGATCTCCACAATGCCAATGCGTTGGGTTAACCAGCAGGTCTCGAAGTGCTCTTGTGCTTTGTGCATATGGTTATTGAACATAACAACGAGGCTGATAAAAGACAGAGCAAAAACAATGACAAAAAGTATATTGGAGCTGGTGGGATTTGATCCCTGGTCTATTGGGTGGAGGACCAATGTCGTGACCAGCTGGGCTACTAAGGACTATTGGTAAAAATGGATGCCTTCTGCAGATGAGCACACAACCACGCTAAAACTGAACCTGAACAAAATTGTAACTGATAACGAGACAGATCTTCAGCTGTCTGAAACCAGCAGGCCTGGCTGTGCAGCACCGGCGGATGGTAGTGCCCCTGAAGCTTGTCGTCGCCATGGGAAGGACGGCGAGGTGAGGAGCTCGATGGGGGCTTGGATGTCTGCGCTGCGGGCCTTGGCGGAGAGTTGCCCGTGCGCAGGTCAAGGGAGCAAGGCACGGGCTGATCTCTTCTCCTCTTCCCTGGCTGCACGCACAGGAGGCAAGGGACCTCGGCCACACACTATTATCCGGTGACGATAGCGAGCACAGAGGCTGGGAATGGATACGGGGGGTACCCTGGTGCAGATCCGGCTAGAAGGAGCCCCGGCGACGAGCTCGTGCTACACCGGTGAGGCGTCCATGGCAACACTTGGTGCGGTGGAGCTTGCTGCACAGAGAGACACGGGGAGATTAGAGAGATATGGGGGAAAAGGGGGAGAGGGGAAGAAGGCAGGGGCGAGGTGCTGGCCTAGGTCACGGAGACGCCCGGTGAGCTGCAAGGCGGCGAGATCCGACCATGACGGCGTTAGCTGCAGAGGTCCGTGAAGAAAATAAGACGAACAGAGACTTCAGAGAGGAAAATTTTGGGGAAGGAATAAGAAGAGAGAGAGAGGGAAGGGCAGAAGAGCAAGGGGAGGACCGGATCTGGAGAGAGGAGGTCGCCGGAGCTCGGTTTTTCAACCGACAGGGGGCAGGCGACCTGCGGGGGTGGTGGTGCTGCTTTGGGTCGACCATGACCCTGCTCCTGTGGCTGCGAGCTGCTGGACCTGAAGAAAGAAAAAGACAGAGGGAGAGAGAGTTCAGAGAAGAATTAGGAAAAAAAGGGAGAGGGATTCGGGCATGGCCGTGGACCTGCAGGTGCCTGGCGAGCTGGAGACCGAGCCTACTCCTCGATTTGGGGATCTGGGGAGAAAATGGAGGCTGCAGGTTGGCTCGGCGCTGATTTCAAGGGGGAAATGACCGGCGGCGCCGCACGAGGGAAGATGGGACAGTTCCCTAAAAACTAGGGTTGGGGTCTGTTTATAACATGTGGGATTGGGGTAGGGGTATTTGCACCCTTCCGATTTAGATCGGACAGGCGGGATAAATAGGTTAGGGCGCCCAATGGACAAACCGATGACGGTTTGCGGTAAAACGGGGTTGATCCGGATCCAACGGTCACGACCGTCGGGTTCGGGTTCCGGGAGGTTTTTGAACTAGGCTGCGGGTAGGTCAGTGCACTGTGCAGAGGGGCTAGGCGGGGATGGGAGGGGAAAAGGCAACCCGGCGATGCGATTTAAAATACCGAAAAACGTCCGACGATAGACCGAATACGGTGCCGCTACGGTCGACCGTTCGGGTACCAGACGGGCTCTGATTGCAACGAAATTCGACAGCGGCCTAGATATAACTAATCACGACCGCATGCCAAGTTTCACCCCGATCAGAGAAAGTTTTAAACGCACTTTAAATACAGGGTTTCGACGATGCCGCGGGCGCGTGCGAGTGCGGTCGGGCTCAGAACGGACAACGACGAGAACCGGCAACTAACAACGGATGCAACTTTTGAAAACGGGCGGCAACGGGATGCTGATGCAATGCAGATGATGCGCATGATGCGATGATGATGCGACAAAAGAAAATAGACACCCGACGAAAATGGAAAGAGAGGGGAATCTTCTGGAACGTCGGCATCGGGCTGTCACAACTCTCCTACACTACAAGAGGATCTCGCCCCGAGATCCAAGAATGAAAGGGGGGGAGGATGAGAAAGAACAAGGTAAAATTTAGTCGCTTCTTGACAAACGAGTGAAACCAACGATCCTTGAAGGTTGCGAAGAGATGAGGAATGGAATGAGAAAGAAGCAAGAATTCACGGAAAATTTCGGCAACACTTCGGTAGGAAAATGGGACAAAAAATTCGATAAGATGAAAGAAATAGACAATATTCATGACAAACAACTAAATAGAGCAAGGGAACACCATGATCTTGATAGAACAACAAGATTGACCCAAAAGAGCAACAACACAATGCCCCCGGAACAATAGAATAGGAACTAGCTCATACGGAAGAAGAGAGTGAAGAGAGAATGACAAATACTAACTCCAATGAACTTGGCAAGCATCCTTGCAAGAAGAATTGGACGAAGTTGTTGGAAAAACAACAACGAAAAGAACAAGATAGTAGTGGGCTTACGAAAATCATCTCAACAAATATGAGGTGACAACCAACCACTAAAAGAACCAAGGATAGATTGGGAGCAACAAGATATGAACACTTACTTACACCAAGAGGATGCATTGAGAACTTAGATTAAAGACAAGCACCATGCTAGCACAATCCATAGGACAAGCTTTAGGTGAAATCCAAACCAAGATAGCTCAATGAAGAAACCATGAGTTAAGAATAATCTCATGATCAAAGGATTGGTGGGTTTAATTATCTCATTCTTGAAAGGATATCTCTTCGAGGCTCCTACACAAACAAGAATGCTATAATACCACTTCAAAGGATAAAGGAAGAACAAATGCACTTGGGAATGCAAGAGAACGGATACTTGAGGTTCTCCAACAAGAATCTTGAAGAACACTTGAGAATGGATTGATATCATGAACTGCTCCGGAAGAAGAATTCAAAATACTACAAAAAGAATAAGAATTATGTTATGCTTATCCTTCATCAAGTTAAATTGATGACAAGCAATGGATTTAGCATATCACTTATTCTACTAGAAATGAATCTTGAAGAGGCAGAGAGATAAGCACCACTTGAGGCATGATAGAAGGACGCACCGATAAGAATTCACAGTTGAAATGGAACATCACGAATTAGTGGATATACAAGAGAATGAAAAGATCATGAGCCACCTAACAGAAAACTTGAATAAGGCACCGGAATAATCGAGAGACGAACGAAGAGGCAACAATTGAGAAGATTTGCGGATGAAAGCTGAAAGCTGAGAACGAAGAAGTCTTTTGAAATGATGGCCTTCGGAGGAACGAGAATGAAAACAACTCAGAGAAGCACCAGATAGCACAAAAGGGAATACTCATGATTGACAACAGTTAAGATGATGGCACAAGGCTGAAATGACGACTACCCAAGAGAATAGACCAAGATTGTGAAAAACACTCCTTCAAATTTGCAAGCTGAGAATGATGACGAGAACAACACCACCAAATATTAATGAGACACTCCGGGATAAAGAAGAATGAAAGGTTGAACCAATATGAGAATTAATTCAAATAGATCTTGACGAAGGGATAAGACTGATGGAAATCATACTTACGTCATAGTTGAAAAGAATTAATGATCTCCGGAAAGATTACAAGAGCTAAAAGATCCTGGGAAAAACCTGTGGGTTATGGGCTCACTCAAAGAAATCACCGTTGAAAAGATTGCTAGCAAGAGGGATATTGCACCGGTATGAAGAGAACTAGATGAGGTTGAGAACCTCGAAATAATTAAAAGAATTGAGAACAAGAATTCTGAGATAACTTCAACGCTCCAGATAGAATAGAGAGAAACGACAACAAGAAGATAGACTGATAAAAATTTCCAACCTAGGAAAGAATTACAAGGATGAAAAGGATATGATGAACACGGATAACTGCATTGAATTCACCGGAGAAGATAACACGGCTGAATAAGGTTGAACACGAAGCTCCTGAGAATCTTCACAATGAAACACCGGGTAAGAGAGAAAAGAACAGACAGCGGAAGCAGAATGAAAAGAAAACTCCTGGATAAAAATTGAATCACTGAGAAAAAGGGTGGGAGGGTGGGGAAAAACAAAGACAACTTGGGCTAGATGAGACAACTCCTGAAAGAATTCAGAGAATGATCTTGCAAAAACTGGAGAAGATTGAATTTAGTTGCAGAGAAGCACACTGGTTGAATGAAATTAAACATGACGACTCCAGTTGACAAGAATTGATATGACAATTGATTGAGCAAAGAATTTGCATTCACATAAAAATTATGAGAACACCTCTTGGAAAGATCTGAAATCACCACTTGACATCGAAGCAAGCTGAATTACCATATTCAACAAAACAAAGGATGAGGCTTATGAAACAAGCCAGAACAAACTCATGAGAAAGATTTCGTCCGATATTTTCATGGACAGGAATCCACTAGATGTCGAACCCCAACCTAACATCATGCATTTGTTGGAAGATTGTCCTATAAGCAACTATTTGAATTCCCACCTATGAATTCCCGAAATATCTGGTCATGCAATTTGGTACACGGATACAAGGAGTAATATCACACAACTCCTATACTAACGCGTCACCTGTATCACATCCGTCAACACACAACCAGAATCTCGGACCTTCATCTACAACAGACCCTCGTGATCACAACAATACAAAGTATGGCAGTACTCCCAAACAATCTGCACCAGTACTAGGGACATCGGGGTTATCTCGCCACTACTAGTATTGAAGAAATTACGAACATCCTTCGTTCTGAGATACTAAGAAATCTGAATGATAACGATGTGCTCAAGAATCTCCTCGAGCTCAACTCCCCTAAAACTCAAAGCAGATAGGAGGCACCAAGACAGAACTCCGTCACATCGGCATCATATAGATCCCAAGAATATCCGCGTGATCCTAAAAAAAATTTGACTGAGAAGAGGAGTATAATTAAATTATTACGTCAAGATTCCTCACCAGAGCATAGAAGAGGAGAAAAAAGAATCCTACTTTCCGATATATAACTAGACTCAAAGTAGTTTTTCACTAGACTCGACTCGGCCAAGTTCGATCAATCAAGGGGGCTCCTAGGTCGGTACTGCTCTGATACCAACTTGTCACACCCAAGATGCGACCCTATCCTCAATTTGGCATGAAGGCCTCGTCAGGGATAGAAGCGCATGTCGTCGTGTCGCAAGAATGGATATCGTTACAAGTACATGTACTGAAAAGAAGAGGTATATAATAGAATTGGCTTACACTCGTCACAAGCTACATCAGAGTCACATCAGTACATTACATTATCATCAAGAGTAAGAGCAGGGTCCGACTACGGACGAAAACAAACGACAAAAGAAGAATGACGTCCATCCTTGCTATCCCAGGCTGCCGGCCTGGAACCCATCCTAGGTCGAAGAAGAAGAAGAAGAAGAAGCAACTCCAAATGAACAATCAACGCGCTCGCATCAAGTAACCTTTACCTGTACCTGCAACTGGTGTTGTTGTAATCTGTGAGCCATAGGGGACTCAGCAATCTCATTTCCAAAGGTATCAAGACTAGCAAAGCTTAATGGGTGAGGCATGGTTAAGTGGTGAGGTTGCAGCAGCGACTAAGCATATATTTGGTGGCTAAACTTACGAGTACAAGAAATAAGAGGGGGAAGATCTACGCATAACAGACGTGAACTACTGATGATCAAATGAATGATCCTGAACACCTACCTACGTCAGACATAACCCCACCGTGTCCTCGATCGGAGAAGGACTCATGAAAGAGACAGTCACGGTTACACACACAGTCTGCCCATTTTAATTAAGTTAACTTCAAGTTATCTAGAACCAGTGTTAAACAAAGTTTCCACGTTGCCACATAACCGCGGGCATGGATTTCCGAAAAGATTTAACCCTACAGGGGTTCTCCAACTAGTCCATCACAAATTACCACAAGCCGCATAGAAATCCTCAATCACGAAACTCGCGATCTCGTCGGATTCCTTAGTGGAAAACTTCAACTCTGAGATTACCCAAAGCATCACCGGAATCCCGATGCACAAGATATTTCGTCAAAGGTAAAACTAATCCAGCAAGGCCGCCCGACGTGTCGACGATCCCGATAGGAGTCGCATACCTCGTTCTCAGGACACGACGGATGGGTCACACTAGGAGATACCAAACCTCGGGTTGCCCCGCGGTGGCCCCGTAGTCTGCCAATTTGGACCAACGCTCATGCGGAGCACTGGCCCGGGGGGTTGATTAAATTATCCTCGGGGTCCGGAAAGTCCCTACGGAATTTTATTAGGTGTTTAGGCAAATGTAGTACCGAAGTTGGGCCTTGCCAGACCAGTCTTAATCTGAAACGAATTATCAAGGGGGTCCCCATAACAACCCCGATCGTGTTAGGAGCGCTCAATTATGGAACATAACACCGGTAGCCGAAACTAAGGGGGCAAAGGTGGAGCAAAACACCAGGCTAGAAAGGCCGAGCCTTCCACCTTTTACCAAGTATATAGGTGCATTAAATTAAATAGCATTAATATGGTGATATAACAAGGAACCCATGTTATCACATGGAAGCAACTACACCTGGAACTAGCAACGCTAACACAAGGTTAAGCAAGCGGTAACATAGCCAATAAGTGGTTTGCTAGGTTGAACAGGTTGAAGGTTTTCATTCCATTGTTGAGAGGCTGATATTTAACATGTGGTAGGCAACGAGACATAACGATAGAAGCGGTAAAAACTAGCATGGAAATGATAGTGATGGTATCTAGGGAAATGGTCATCTTGCGTGAGATCCCGCTTGGAAGAAGAATGACTCCGTGAAGCAGACGAACCGACGTAGTCGAACGGTCCTCACATCCGACACGCTTGCGGAACTCTATCGAGACGGAGGGAAAGGGAAACAAGCATCAACACACGATATTCACCATGGCAAATGCAAGACATGATGCACACCCTAACATGATGCATGATCAGATCAAAATGCAAGGGATGGCATGGCAATTCACCTCACGCAAAAACTACACATTAAGTGAAGCTCGATATGCAACGAGTTGCATATCGACGAAACCCCACAATTAGTTATTTAGTTCACTCCGGTTATTTACACGCGATATTAAATGTTGCTTACATGGCACGGGGTGAAGCACAAATTAATCTACCTAGCTAGGCATTTCAAATGAGGCCGGAAATGACATATAGCATCTCCGAAATGACCCCACGCGTTAAATTCTAATTTTGTCCAGATTTGTCCTAATCACATTTTAAGTTTGTTAAACAACAAAATAAAGTGGTTCACGTGAAACTACACGTCGTTCTAGCCCGTTTACATATATGGCTCATCTCCAACGGAGCTACGGTTAAATAGCTATGACCTAAATCATTTCTATTACGTCAACATGCAAACCGATGCAAACAGCATGCTAACAGCCTTAAGCATGCATGAGAGTTGGAAATTGTTAATGTACACGAAATTCTAGCTAAGTTACATATCTAACTCATCGAAATCCGACACACGGAATAGAATCTACGGGCGTTTGAAAATACACCTATATCCTAATATAGCAAAAATCCTAGCGTATATAAAAAAGAAAGGACAAGGGAAAAAATTATATGGGAAACAACTGGGACTTGAACACCAGATCTCCACAATGCCAATGCGTTGGGTTAACCAGCAGGTCTCGAAGTGCTCTTGTGCTTTGTGCATACGGTTATTGAACATAACAACCAGGCTGATAAAAGATAAAGCAAAAACGATGAGAAAAAGTATATTGGAGCTGGTGGAATTTGATCCCTGGTCTACTGGGTGGAGGATCAACGTCGTGACCAGCTGGGCTACTGTTATTGAACATAACAACCAGGATGATAAAAGACAAAGCAAAAACGATGAGAAAAAGTATATTGGAGCTGGTGGGATTTGATCCCTGGTCTACTGGGTGGAGGATCAACGTCGTGACCAGCTGGGCTACTAAGGACTATTGGTAAAAATGGATGCCTTCTGCAGATGAGCACACAACCACGCTGAAACTCAACCTAAGCAAAATTGTAACTGATAACGAGACAGATCTTCACCTGTCTGAAACCAGCAGGCCTGGCTGTGCAGCACCGGCGGATGGTAGTGCCCGTGAAGCTTGTCGTCGCCATGGGGAGGACGACGAGGTGAGGAGCTCGATGGGGGCTTGGATGGCTGCGCTGCGGGCCTTGGCGGAGAGTTGCCCGTGCGCAGGTCAAGGGAGCAAGGCACGGGCTGATCTCTTCTCCTCTTCCCTGGCTGCACGCACAGGAGGCAAGGGACCTCGGCCACACACTATTATCCGATGACGATAGCGAGCACAGTGGCTAGGAATGGATACGGGGGGTACCCTGGTGCAGATCCGGCTAGAAGGAGCCCCGACGGCGAGCTCGTGTTACACCGGCGAGGCGTCCATGGCAACACTTGGTGCGGCGGAGCTTGCTGCAAAGAGAGACACGGGGAGATTAGAGAGATATGGGGGAAAAGGGGGAGAGGGGAAGAAGGCAGGGGCGAGGCGCTTGCCTAGGTCACGGAGACGCCCGACGAGCTGCAAGGCGGCAAGATCCGACCATGACGGTGTTAGCTGCAGAGGTCCCTGAAGAAAATAAGATGAACAGAGACTTCAAAGAGGAAAATTTTGGGGAAGGAATAAGAAGAGAGAGAGAGAGAGGGAAGGGCAGAAGAGCAAGGGGAGGACCGGATCTGGAGAGAGGAGGTCGCCGGAGCTCTTTTTTCAACCGACAGGGGGGAGGCGACCTGCAGGGGTGGTGGTGCTACTTTGGGTCGGCCATGACCCTGCTCGTGTGGCTACGAGCTGCTGGACCTGAAGAAAGAAAAAGACAGAGGGAGAGAGAGTTCAGAGAAGAAATAGGGGAAGGAAGAGAGAAAAAAAAGGGAGAGGGATTCGGGCATGGCTGCGGACCTGCACGTGCCCGGCGAGCTGGAGACCGAGCCTACTCCTCGATTTAGGGATCTGGGGAGAAAATGGAGGCTGCAGGTTGGCTCGCCGCTGATTTCATGGGGGAAATGACCGGCGGCGCCGCACGAGGGAAGATGGGACAGTTGCCTAAAAACTAGGGTTGGGGTCTGTTTATAACATGTGGGATTGGGGTAGGGGTATTTGCACCCTTCCGATTTAGATCGGACAGGCGGGATAAATAGGTTAGGGCGTCCAATGGACAAACCGATGACGGTTTGCGGTAAAACGGGGTTGATCCGGATCCAACGGTCACGACCGTCGGGTTCGGGTTCCGGGAGGTTTTCGAACTAGGCTGCGCGTAGGTCAGTGCACTGTGCAGAGGGGCTAGGCGGGGATGGGAGGGGAAAAGGCAACCTGGCGATGCGATTTAAAATACTGAAAAACGTCCGACGATAGACCGAATACGGTGCCGCTACGGTCGACCGTTCGGGTACCAGACGGGCTCCGATCGCAACGAAATTCGACAGTCGGCCTAGCTATAACTAATCACGACCGCATGCCAAGTTTCACCCCGATCAGAGAAAGTTTTAAACGCACTTTAAATACAGGGTTTCGACGATGCCGCGGGCGCGTGCGAGTGCGGTCGGGCTCAGAACGGACAACAATGAGAACCGGCAACTAACAACGGATGCAACTTTTGAAAACAGGCGGCAATGGGATGCCGATGCAATGCAGATGATGGGCATGATGCGATGATGATGCGACAAAAGAAAATAGACACCCGACGAAAACGGAAAGAGAGGGGAATCTTCTGGAACGTCGGCATTGGGTTGTCACATTGCTCTTGCTCCATTGTGTTAACGATGAGAACCGTGATCATTCCACTTCAAAAAGTCTGAAGAAATAGGGAGAGAGAGCAAATCGGACGTAGGAAAACATAAAGAACATGTTTGGTTCCTTGCATTAGGTCGGGTTTAGCCCACGCGGAAAGAATATGGCCCGTTTGATTGCCTGGGTCGCATCCAATTCGTGGTCCGTACGAATCTCAAAGTAGCCATGGCCCTGGCTCTAGAAGAACGGCCGAATCGGCAGTTTTTGCGAGCCAGGCTCGCTCGAGCCATGCATGGGGAGCGCCTGCACGCCTTGGAACACGCGGGAGACGGCGCGACTCCTCATAACTCCACACGCCCTCTCCAGTCACCTCCCTTGCTAGTTCACACCAACTCCCTCTCTCTCATGTCACCGCTCCCTCCCCTTTCTGCACCATGCCGCCGCCCCGTGCCAATGCAGTGTCGGCGATGGTCGCTTCGGCTACGCCTTCGGAGCCGGTGGTCCTCTCCATCGGCTCAAACATCGTAGGGATCCAATACCCGCCGACGCCCTCCGTTGCAAGCCCCTCTTATGGGGTATTTTTACCCCTGTGCGAGGGCTTTCTCCTCTGCGTCTGGTGCAAGGGGAGGGGAGCTCCAGGACGCTGTCGTCATCTTCGAGCCGACGCAGGACGAGGTCCATGGTTGTGGCCCTCGGAATGGTCGGGTCCTGTTCATCGGCGGTGCGAGCACCCCTCTTCCCGCCAGGGTTTTCACCACGGCCGACATACGCTACATTAGAAACCCCCACTGTAAGCTCTCTAATCCCCCTCTTCTTCTTAGTTAGGGTTCTTAGGGTAGTTCATAGTGTGTTAGATTAGATTGTGGCCCGTACATTTGACCCGATTCTTCAATTGGATTCTACTAGATTCGACCGAATTCGATGAGAATCCACTGTTTTGGGGATGAATAAGAGTGCATGTGAAAGGATCGATATGGTTGACTAGGGGGGGGGGGGTGAATAGGAAACGACCACTTTTTAATTAATCTTAGCAAGTTAGGGTAAACAACATACGGGTTCACAAGAATAACAACAATGGGGTGAACCGTAATGAAGCTAACAACAAGAGCTACTAAGACAAGTAAGAGATAGACAACAACATAAGCATACACAAAGTAAAGGTTAGAGATAACCACAAGTGGAACCAATGAAGACGAGGATGTGTTACCGAAGTTCCTTCCCTTTGACAGGAAGTACGTCTCCGTTGGAGCGATGTGGAGGCACAATGCTCCTCAATAAGCCACTAAGGCCACTATATTCTCCTCACGCCCTCACACGATGCAAGGTACCGTGATTCCACTATAGGTGCCCTTGAAGGCGGCGACTGAACCTTTACAAAAAGGTTGGGGCAAACTCCACACAAAGCTTGGAGGCTCCCAACAAGACCACGAAGCTTCACCACAATGGAATGTGGCTCTGAGGTGACCTCAACCGTCTAGGATGCTCAAACACCCAAGAGTAACAAGATCCGCAAGAGATTGGTGGGGGAATCAACTTTTCTCTTGGTGGAAGTGTAGATCTAGGCCTTCTCAACCAATCCCTAAAGAATCAACAAGTTTGATTGGCTAGGGAGAGAGATCGGGCACTTTTGAGCTTAGGGAGCAACAATGGAGCTTGGGAGGGTAAGAGATAAGGTTTCGCAGCTAGAAGAACCCCTTATATAGTGGGGGAGGGAATCCAACCGTTTTCCCACTCATAGCCCGTGCCTAGCGGTACTACCGCTGGCTGCAGCGGTACTACCGCTGGGCCCATGGTAGTGCATAAGCACTACCGGGCCAACCACCGCCAAGAAAGTCTTCGCAAAAAGGTCTGTCGAATTACAACCGCTAGGACTGCGGTACTAAGCTCCTGGAGCGGTACTACCGCCAGCTAGCGGTACTACCGTTGGCTGCAGCGGTACTACCGCTAGCACTCCAGCTGTACTACCGCTAGGCACAGCGGTACTACCGCTAAGGGACCATTTGCTTAGATGAGATAAACATAGATGCGGGAGCCACTCCAAAGTTGCAGGTAAGGGGAAAGGAGATAAAGTGTGTGCGTTTAAAATTGATTCCACCCAAACCTTTCCACTACGGGTCCCCTCTTAATAGTACGACGTTCCTATGACTCAAAGAAAGAGAATCGTAGAGTACACCGAGCTTCTGTTCCATGGAAAGAGGGGGCGAGTCGTCTTGTGCCGTTGACATGTGTTATTTGAAATCTTAGCACACACGATTAGTCCTTTGCGGTACTGTCATCAATCACCAAAATTACTTAGGCATAAACTATTCCCTAACAATCTCCCCCTTTTTGGTGGATTGATGACAATACCGGATTTGTACACTGAATAACATGTGAACAAAAAGAAAGAGATATATAAAAATAAGGAGCATATGACTCACAACATATGATGGAAATAAATCTCACACTAGTTCAAGTATCACATCACACAAAGCAAAGATAGCAAATAAAAGCAAACCAAGTTCAAAGCAAACACGAAAGATAAGAAAAGCTAAGCAAAGTTCAACTCTCAAATCCAGCTCCTAGACTCTCTCCCCCTTTGGGACAAGACACCAAAAAGGGGCACACCTAAAGACGCAGGTGGACACTCCTCATCCTCATCATCCCCAGACCCATCCGTGGCATCCGGATCGTCCTGCTCCTCCTCATTGTCCTCCTCAGATGCCTCCTCCTCTGCATCAGACCACTAATAACCTTGAGCCCGCATCCAAGCAGACTCTGGAGTGATGTCGTCCTCTGAGCCGCTGGAGATCTCAACATCAAGTGTCCCCAGGACACGCTTGTGCCTCTGACGGTTCTCCTTCTGGGCCACATGAGTCTGATGCTGTCCCTTGG
This sequence comes from Hordeum vulgare subsp. vulgare, assembly GCF_904849725.1. Classification (NCBI taxonomy): domain Eukaryota; kingdom Viridiplantae; phylum Streptophyta; class Magnoliopsida; order Poales; family Poaceae; genus Hordeum; species Hordeum vulgare. The sequence goes on along the minus strand of NC_058523.1, from coordinate 535,959,225 downwards.
CCTGCATACAGAAGAGAGTCTTCATTTTATCCTGCAGTTTCACTGCCCAAGATGGCATAACAGAGGAGCGGGACTGAGAAGCGGTGCCTCTGTCAGCAGCAGTCTCTGTGTCAGTGTCCATGTGCTGAGATGAAGTTGATGGGTTGGCCCATTTGTCCTTGATGCGGAGCCTGATAGGATCGTGCACAAAGTAATCAGCCTGAAGGTGGAACTCCTCAAGCAAATAGGTGCCGTGCCACTTCTGGCAAATATAGGCAAACAAGCAGGGCCCGTAGATGGGAACCTTGCGCATCATGATGCAGTTCCAGAGCTCAGTGAACATCACGTCAGAATTATTGAGAGGGGTAGACTCCTTAGTCATAGCCTCCTCACAAAGCAGAAGCATCTCAGCTAGAGAACCATGCACCTCGTCGAAGTTGCCAATGCGAGGAAAGAGGGTGTTGCGGAAGATCCGATGCATGATATCCAGATGCTTGGGGAGCACACCTTTCTTCACATAAAGTTGCTGCAGCCTGTCCTTGGCGGGGGACCTATCAGTGGAAGCTGGAGCATGAGGACGCGACCCAATAGGATTGTCAGCTCCCTGAAAGTCGACCTTGAGAAACTCCATGAATTCACGCCAGAAACCTGTCATCTTCTGAGTACCAGTCATCCAAACCATGGTGCGCTCGTCATCAGGCGAGAAGTGAACAGTGACATAGAATTGGGCGACAACATCTGGATCAAAGTCTTTCTTGAAGGAGATGATCTCCTTAATGCCAAGCTTGTCAATCAAAGAGAGAGCGTCACCAAAGTAATCCAGGTTCCGCTGAAGGTGAGCCAAGTCAATCCACTGAACTAGAACAAAACTCTTCTTGAAGTGCTTGATGATGTCGCGATAGATCCTGCGGTGATCCGTTGACCAAACATGCTCGACATCCTTGATCACAGCCTTCTCTTGGAGATAGTGATTTTTGGCGTGGAACCGCAGAAAGTCCTTAGGGGGCATAGTGCGAACGTTGACCCCCTTGTCCTTGTGAGCTGCCTTCTTGAAAGACTTCTTTCTAGGTTGCTGACTGGAAGTGGCGGAGCCCTCTGGAGCCTCTGGATTGCGATACTGTTTCGACTGGGTGTCCCGTGGGGGATTCGAGCGGCGAGCACCACCTGTGACACACAATACACACACCGAAAAAGAGAGACAGAAGGATTCAAGGCAATGAACACAAAGAGTTATAAAGTAAACTCACATTGCCAAAAAAAATGAAAAGGAAAAAATATCCTCCTGGCGGTAGTACCGCTACCCCTGGCGGTAGTACCGCTGGGGTCCTAGGGGTAGTACCGCTACCCCCGACGGTAGTACCGCTAGGGTCCTAGTGGTAGTACCGCTACCCTCTGGCGGTAGTACCGCTAGGGGGTTGACTTTCAGATCTGAATAAGAAAAAAAAGGACCCATAGGAACGGCTAGATTAGTTTTACGAGGGCCATGGGTACTGTATATACTTACTACAAAAACCACCATAGCCCTAAACACATGAGGATCTCAAGAATCATCTAAATAACGACATGCCTAGTCAAGAGGATTCAAGTTTTAGATCTAATCCAAAATAAGAGAAGAAGTGTTTGATCTAAAACATGAAGAACCTAGGGTATGGCAATATAAACGCCATGAATCATAGGACCTACACTCCCCTAGAATATCTCCTTCGTGCCCTCCAAGAACAAAGCACAATACCATAGCCATGGATCCAAATCCAACGCTCCTAACCCTAGAACAAGAAAACATCAACCAAGAGAATAAAGGGAGGAGCTTTACCGGAGTCCATGGCACTTGGTGGAGGAAGGAGGAGTGGAGCAAACCCTCTAACTCAACGGAGAGAAGGGGCTCCACGGATAGAGATCCAAATAGGGGGAGTTCGGGGTTGGGGAGGGAAGAGCCACGAGGAAGAAGAAAGAGGCAGGAAAAACGGGCTCCCCCTCCTTTATATAGCCCAAGGTGTACGGGCCAGCGGTAGTACCGTTGGGGTCCTGGCGGTAGTACCGCTCCCCCTAGCGGTAGTACCGCTCCCCCTTGAGACAGCCCTAAAAAGTCCTAGTCAGGTCATGGTAGATTGGGGTCCTGGCGGTAGTACCGCTATCCCTAGCGGTAGTACCGTTGGGGTCCTGGCAGTAGTACCGCTACGCCTGGCGGTAGTACCGCTGGGGTCCTGGCGGTAGTACCGCTATCCCTGGCGGTAGTACCGCTGCAAATGGCTCAACGAGACATAGGAGATTAGAAAGACGTGGGCACACGACAAGTCAGTGTAAAAAGAAGATAGCACCAGTAAAATAAATTGACTCGTCATTTTGTATCCTTTCTTCCATATGAGAGAAAGGTGGGGGGGGGGTGGCCGAGGCCACCTATGTTTGAGACAAAGGTATGACACCGCGAAGAATTATCCTTGAGTTCATGACCAAAGCTCGTCTTTGAAGCACAAGTACCATTTGGTAATGGCTAAAGTGAAAGACTAGATCAATTTATGCATAATGGGGGGAGGAAGAGTTCATTGAGAGAACAACACTCCCCCTATGTCCATGCCTACATCTAGAACAAGATCGAATGCATAGTAAGGTGCAACGTGCCTAGCTTCAATCCACATTACTTGAATCAATGATATTTAGCTCATGCCTTAACTCCCGGAACCTTACTTCATCTAGGGGCTTAGTGAAAATATCTGCAAGTTGCTCTTCAGTGTGGATGAAGTGAACCTCAATATCACCTAGCTTGATATGTTCAGGAATGAAGTGATGGCGAATATCAATATGCTTGGTCTTGCTATGTTGCAGTGGGTTGAGGGAAATCTTGATAGCACTTTGATTGTCACATAGAAGAGGCACTTTGTCACAAGTGACACCGTAATCCTTTAAAGTTTGCCTCATCCATAGCAATTGTGCACAACAACTTGCAGCTGCCACATACTCAGCTTTGGTGGATGATAGTGAGACACAATTCTGCTTCTTTGAAGACCAACTTACCAGTGAGCGACCAAGGAATTGGCATCCTCCAGAAGTTGACTTCCTCTCCACACAATCTCCTACCCAATCTGAGTCAGAATAGCCTACTAGGTTGAAGTTTGCTCCTTTGGGATACCATAGGCCAAAGTTTGGGGTATGAGCCAAATATCGAAAGATTCGCTTAACAGCCATATAATGACTTTCTTTTGGTGCGGATTGAAACCGTGCACATATTCCTACACTCAACATAATATCTGGTCTAGATACACAAAGGTAAAGGAGGGATCCAATCATGGAGCGATATACCTTTTGATCCACTGCTTTACCATTTGGATCACTGTCAAGCTTGCATCTTGTTGGCATGGGGAACTTGACCGGCTTGACATCTTCAAGCTCGAACCGTTTGAGCATGTCTTGAGTGTACTTGTCTTGTTTGATGAAGGTCCCTTCTAGGCCTTGTTTAATCTCGAAGCCGAGGAAGAACTTCAACTCTCCCATCATGGACATCTCAAATTTCTCGGTCATTAGTGCAGCAAATTCTTCATTGAATGAAATGTTAGGAGAACCAAAGATAATATCATCAACATATAGTTGGCATATGAACAAATCCCCTTTAACCCTCTTAATAAAAAGAGTGGGATCTATCTTCCCAATTTCAAACCCACGATCTTGTAACAACTCAGTAAGATACTCATACCACGCACGTGGGGCTTGTTTAAGGCCATAGAGTGCCTTATTAAGTTTGTACACATGATTGGGGAGCTTGGGATGTTCGAATCCCGGGGGTTGTTTGACATAGACCAACTCATTTAAATGGCCATTAAGAAAGGCACTTTTCACATCCATTTGCTGTAATTTGAAATTATGATGAGAAGCAAATGCAAGCAACATGCGAATAGATTCTAGACGAGCAACAGGGGCAAAGGTTTCACCGTAGTCGATACTCTCGACTTGGGAGTAGCCTTGAGCCACCAATCTTGCCTTGTTTCGAATCACAATCCCATTGGCATCTTGCTTGTTTTTGAATATCCATTTGGTCCTGATGACATTATGTTCCTCCTTTGGCCCTGGCACTAAATCCCAGACTTGGTTACGCTCAAAGTTGTTAAGTTCTTCATGCATGGCCATAAGCCAATCCTCATCATCGAGCGCTTCCTGTACCTGTTGAGGTTCACAATATGAAACAAACGCGTGATGCTCACAATAATTCCAAATCTGTTGACGGGTGGATACTCCCTTTTTTAAACTGCCAAGTACATTCTTCATAAGATGTGACTTGACTCTCAGCTTCTTCGCAATCTTGGCTGCTCGACGCTCCAAGAGTTCTTCATTGGACAACTGGGGAGCATCGACTTGTTTACTTTGCTTGCCCTTGCGTCTTGATCCTCCCTTGGCACCGGCTGTTGGTGCTGCAGAAGGGAATTGCGAGACAGTATCCTGATCATCTTGACTTTCGACTTGAGCAGGTTCACTTGTTTGTCCTTGTACTTGTGGTTGCTCTTGCTCTTGATCTTGTGCTTCTACTTGGTCTGGATCATGTGGTTGCACTTGATCTTGATCATGAGTAGGTTCGGAACCTTGGGTAAGTGCTTGAATATCATGGGACACATCATCATTGTTGGGCAATTTATCTTGACCTTGAGCTCGTTCATCTTGTTGAGAGTCTGCTCTTTGTTCATCGGAAGCATGTGGGGCTTGTGGGGGTGATGGATCCACTTGAGTAGAGCACCGTCCTTCTCCTTCGGCCACAAGGGGTTCCTCAATAGGGAGTATTTGACCAATCCCCATTCTTCCTATGGCTTGGGGAGGAATTTCATCACCTACGTCACAAAGACCACTTTGCTCCACTTGGGAGCCATTATTTTCATCAAACTCCACGTTACACGTCTCCTCAATGAGTCCGGTGGACTTGTTGAGGACACGGTAAGCATGAGAGTTTGTAGCATAACCAACAAAGATGCCCTCATGTGCTCTAGAATCAAATTTAGCTAAACGTGCACCTTTCTTGAGAATGAAACACTTACCACCGAATACCCGGAAGTACTTGAGATTAGGTTTGTTTCCAGTGAGAATCTCATATAGAGTCTTGTTCAAGCCTTTGCGAATATAGAGCCGATTGGACGCACGACATGCTGTGTTGATGGCCTCTGCCCAAAAGTTATATGGAGATTTGAATTCCGCCATCATTGTTCTTGCAGCGTCCATCAAGGTCCAGTTCTTCCTTTGTGCCACGCCATTTTGTTGAGGGGTATATGGTGCTGAATATTGATGTTTTATTCCCTCATCACCTAGAAACTCATCCAACGTGTAGTTCTTGAACTCGGTGCCGTTGTCACTTCTAATCATCAAGATCTTTGCTTCATGTTGACGTTGAGCTTCATTAGCAAAGTTGATGACAGTTTGTTGAGTCTCACTCTTCCTTTTGAAGAAATATACCCAGGTGTATCTTGAGTAGTCATCAACAATCACCAAGCAGTACTTTCTGCCTCCAAGACTATCAAATGATGGAGGGCCGAAAAGATCCATATAGAGGAGCTCTAATGGCCTCTTGGTGTAAATGAGAGTCGTTGGACGATGAGCAGTTTCATGAATCTTTCCTTCAATGCAGGCACTACAAGCACGATCTCTAGCAAAACTCACATTTGTTAGTCCACGAATATGGACCCCTGTTATAAGACTTTGCAAAGATCTCATATTGACATGAGCTAGTCGGCGATGCCAAAGCCAGCCCACATCAACTTTAGCCATTAAACACGTCGCGGTCTTAGTGGGTCGCTTTGAGAAGTTCACCACATAAAGACCATTTTCGACATATCCAACATAGGCTACTTTAAGAGTCTTGCTCCACAGGAGGACCACAGTATCAAGATTAAAGAATGTGGAAAAACCCATAATTGCAAGTTGACGAACCGAAAGTAAATTGTAGGCAAGAGACTCAACAAGCATGACCTTCTCAATAGATAACTCTTGAGAGATGACCACCTTACCAAATCCCAATACCTTTGACGAGGATGCATCGGCGAATTGGACATGGGTGGGCATAGATGGAGAAGGATGCACATCCACCACTAAGTCCTTGCTTCCGGTCATATGATTTGTTGCTCCACTATCGAGCAACCATGACACCCCATCGGAAGCAAATTCCTGCAATAGATCAAGGCTTGGTTTTAGGTACCCATTTTAAATGGGTCCTTTCATGTTAGAGACAAGGGTCTTAGGAACCCAGATAGCCCATTCAATGGACTCATAGTAGGAACCAACAAATCTGGCATAAACATGCCCATCACTAGCACGACATAAGACATAAGAAGAATTGAGTTTGTCGGCTGTGTTAGTAGGAATGGTTTTGCCCTTCTTGATGTTACCATCGTTCACCTTGTTCCTATTCACCTCCTGAGTCCCTTCACCCTCCTTGACAAAGATGTCCATGAGGGTAGGAGATCGTTTGTTCTTGTTCCTCCTTTTTCCTTTTGACTTGGAGGTAAGTCCAAGTTCCTCCTTTCCTACAACACCCTTTTGAGTGCTCAAGAGGTCGTTCAGGCTCTTCTCACCTTGTATGCATGCCACAAGACCCTTCTCAAGTTTCTCCTTTAACTTGGCATTTTCCTTCACAAGATGTACATGCTCACAACAAGGATTAGTTGTACAAGCATTATCAATTAATACAAAGGGAGGACAAGTAGAGATCTCCTTGGTAAGCTTTGCTTGGAGTTGATCATGAGACTCTTTCAGAGAGAAATGAACACCTTTCAAGACCTTGTGAGCCTTGTCAAGTGTGTCAAACTCCACTTTGAGTCTGTCATGGCCAACCCCAAGAGCATACTTCTCAGACTTAAGCATATGAGTAAGAACAGTATCATGATCTAGTTTCTTTTGCATTTTAGCGCAGTCATCGTTGTATGACTCCTCAAGAGCCAAACGAAGAGTGCGCTCCTTTTCTAGAGCAATAGATAATTCAGCAATTTCATCGGCATAGTCACGACTGTGTCCCTGAAGCTCGGAGATGGTCTCCTCATGAGACTCGATGAGGTCATTGGTCTCACCCAGTTGTTCCAAGAGAGCAACAAAGTGCTTCTTGGATTCTCCCTTAATAGTGCACAGAAACTTGTCAAGATCATGCTCATTAAGTTCCCCAACATCACTATCATCAACACAATTTAGCAATGAAGGAGCAGTAGCGATGTTGGTCTTAATGACGGGGGTTACCTGATTGATAACTTTTGCCATGAGGCACTTGGTGATGTGGTTCTCGTTGGGGGCGTTGAAGAGAGACACCTTCTGGAGAGAGGGAGTGGCAATAGCAACTGTTGCCGTTGCCACTGTATCATCATCATCATCGTCATCGGAAGGGTACTCTACAAGGGCCACCATCCCCTTTGGGTGAGGTTTATTCACAAAGTTGTTCTTGATTAGGAATGACTTGGTTTTGTCTTTGCGGATGAGCTTGCCCCCGTTGGCTTCCCTTTTCTCATAGGGACATTCGGCCACGAAGTGACTCACGTTACCACAGTTATAGCATGTCCTCACTCGTTGCTTGGGTTTGAACCCACTCGAGTTGTTCTTGGTGAAGGTGGGTCTTGAGTTCCTCTTGTTGCCCTAGAATTGCCTTGATGCAAGAGCCATGTGCTCATGATAGGCATACTTCGTGTCTTCAGGGCAGCTCTCCTCTTCCTCATCCTCTTCTTCTTCTTCAAACGTTGCTTTTGCCTTTAACGCAAGGTTGGGTGACGCTGTCTTTGAGCGAACACGAGCAAGTGTATTGTCAGCTTTTCGTTCATGATTGACATTGCAATGAATTCATCCAACACCTCACTGGAAGACAAGGAGTGGAAGTCTGGTCACTGATGAATGACAAATGACATGGCTTTATTGAAAGGCATGATGGCTTTGAGAAACTTGCGCTTGACCCATGTATCATCCACATCCTTGCTCCCATGGTCCTTGAGTGCCACAACAATAGCAGTCACCCTCCGGTAGAGATCACGAGGGTCCTCGTCTTCCTTCATCGCAAACTCATCGGCCTTATCAAGTATCACTTCATAGTTGGACCGTTGAATGCTTGAGCTTCCCTTGTACAACACCATAATGTGCTCCCAACAATCCTTGGCCAAAGTGAAGGGACGCAAGTGAGGAAGATCTTCAGGTGGCACTGCGGACTGGAGAATAAACAAAGCAGAGTGATTGTATTGATTGTCCGCATCTTCTCTTGGAGTGAGGTTGCTTGGATCATGGGGATAATATCCTTTCTCGATGGTTCTCCACAAATTTGTTGAGCTGTGATTCAAATGAGACTTAATAGAAAATACCCAGTTAGCAAAATCACCTTTCACAAGCTTAGGAGGAGGACCAACATGATTAAGACGCGGTGTGGGAACCGGTCCTCCATAGACTACGAGTGGTGGAACAGATGCATACGTCCCATTCCCATCATTTTCGAGAGGTTGGGAAGGTTGCATACCTTTAGCCGTTTCCCTGACGGAATTGGCCTCCGAATCCGTGGTGGTGGGTTTAACCACCAATGCCGGTTCGGGAGAGTTTTTAATTCCCTCCATTAACTCTTTAAGCATGGTCTTGACCTCGTTCGTCATGGACGTCTTGAGTGCGGCCATAGCCGTATTCAAGTCGTCCCTTGTGATCGAAGTCAATTCCATGCCCTCGGTTTGTGCATGGGGAACTACCTCATCATCTTCCATACTCTTCGGGTGGTTAAACCCTTAATAAAGAGACGTGGCTCTAATACCAATCGAAAGGTCGATATGGTTGACTAGAGGGGGGGGGGGTGAATAGGCAACGACCAGTTTTTAATTAATCTTAGCAAGTTAGGGTAAACAACATACGGGTTCACAAGAATAACAACAATGGGGTGAACCGTAATGAAGCTAACAACAAGAGCTACTAAGACAAGTAAGAGATAGACAACAACATAAGCATACACAAAGTAAAGGTTAGAGATAACAACAAGTGGAACCAATGAAGACGAGGATGTGTTCCCGAAGTTCCTTCCCTTTGACAGGAAGTACATCTCCGTTGGAGCGGTGTGGAGGCACAATGCTCCCCAATAAGCCACTAAGGCTACCGTATTCTCCTCACGCCCTCACACGATGCAAGGTACCGTGATTCCACTATAGGTGCCCTTGAAGGCGGCGACCGAACCTTTACAAACAAGGTTGGGGCAAACTCCACACAAAGCTTGGAGGCTCCCAACAAGACCACGAAGCTTCACCACAATGGAATGTGGCTCCGAGGTGACCTCAACCGTCTAGGATGCTCAAACACCCAAGAGTAACAAGATCCGCAAGGGATTGGTGGGGGAATCAACTTTTCTCTTGGTGGAAGTGTAGATCTAGGCCTTCTCAACCAATCCCTAAAGAATCAACAAGTTTGATTGGCTAGGGAGAGAGATCGGGCACTTTTGAGCTTAGGGAGCAACAGTGGAGCTTGGGAGGGTAAGAGATAAGGTTCCACAGCTATAAGAACCCCTTATATAGTGGGGGGGGGGAATCCAACCGTTTTCTCACTCACAGCCTGTGCCTAGCGGTACTACCGCTGGATGCAGCGGTACTACCGCTAGCACTCCAGCGGTACTACCGCTGGCTGTAGCGGTTCTACCTCTCGCACTCCAGCGGTACTACCGCTGGGCCCATGGTAGTGCATAAGCACTACCGGGCCAACCACCGCCAAGATAGTCTTCGCAAAAAGGTCCGCCGAAGTACAACCTCTAGGACGGCGGTACTAAGCTCCTCGAGCGGTACTACCGCTGACCAGGGGCGGTACTACCGCTAGCTAGCGGTACTACCGCTGGCTGGAGCGGTACTACCGCTACCACTCTAGCGGTACTACCGCTAGGGCTAGTGGTACTACCGCTAGGGCTAGCGGTACTACCGATAGGCACAACGGTACTACCGCTAGGGCTAGTGGTACTAACGCTAGGGCTAGCGGTACTATCGATAGGCACAGCGGTACTACCGCCGAGGGACCATTTGCTTAGATGAGATAAACACAGAGGCGGGAGCCACTCCAAAGTTGCAGGTAAGGGGAAAGGAGATAAAGTGTGTGCGTGCAAAATTGATTCCACCCAAACCTTTCCACTACGGGTCCCCTCTTAATAGTACGTCATTCCTATGACTCAAAGAAAGAGAATCGTAGAGTACACCGAGCTTCTGTTCCATGGAAAGAGGGGGTGAGTCGTCTTGTGCCGTTGACATGTGTTATCTGAAATCTTAACACACACGATTAGTCCTTTACGGTACTGTCATCAATCACCAAAATTACTTAGGCATAAACTATGCCCTAACAGCATGCTTACTTTGTTTATCCCAAATGTCTAGATTGTTCATAATGTAGTGGTGGTTTTCATTTGTTCTTACTGCCAAATTGTTAGTTTGTAGTGCCACATTGTTAGTTCTTGGTTTTATTACTAGTGTATATGCTACTGTTGTTAGTTCTTACTGTTGTTTGTTCATGCTACTCTTCTTGCTGCTGTTGTTGATGCTACTCTTCTTGTTGTTGTTGTTATGTTGCTCTTGTTGCTAGGGTACGTGAGTTTTGGATTCTGGGTTCAGATGTTCAAAGACCACATGGTGGTGGAGCACGACTCGAAGTATTTCTACGGCCGACACAGGATCGTCCCCAGCGACCTTCTTGTCTTCAAGCTCTCCGGCCTGGGGCTCACGGTGCAGATCTACAACGCCAACAACTCCATCACCTGCACAGTCTGGTGCACGAAGCAGCATTGCGTCGGCGACATCGCTCAAGCCCTCTTGTTCGTCTGTCTAGTGTGAACCTCTCAACCATGCGTAGTCGTGTGAACTGAAGTAGTGTAGGGTTGAACTGAACCCCGATCGTCTCTTTTGCTGTCAACTGTCCATATTTTGCCCAGGGAGGAGCACCTTGGTATCCAGCAGGGGAATGGGATACCCTGCTGTTTTAAACTTATGTGTAGTAGCTTATGATCTGCCTGTTATTTGCTTGTTCTTGCTGTTTTTGTGCTCCTCTTGATCATAGTGTGTAGTGTGTGTGTGTTGACTGCATATCAAGTACTTGCACATAATCAAACAACTCTGCTTTGCATCTGCTCACACCTAAAGCACAAACACAGGCAACCAAACAAGTTGCAACCATCTAGGCCTTGATGCAATGCAGGCAACCAGTCAGCATGCACATGTGCTCGGCCAGGCTCAGTTGTGACAAGTATGCAAAGTGCCTAAAAACGATGTAGCTAGGTAACCAAACACACCCAAACATGTGAATTTTGATGAGATGATTGCATTGGAGCTACGTGAATTAGGCTTATGGGCAAGTATAATTGCGCGAAACTGCAAAATGCAATCGGGGTAGAGGATGGGTGATGAGGGGACATAGGCCGAGGCGGGATCTAAGTGAATGTGATATGCCAGGGCATGGGTCGCAAAGCCGACAAAGTCCCCCCCTCTCTCTCTCTCTCTCTCTTATTTTGTCTCTGATTTACGAAAAAAGCGTGTGAAGACCCGACCTGTAGATCAATGCAACACCATATTGGATGACAATGCACATCCAGTCCGCGAGGTCTAGACGGTTGGAGATGGTTTGAAAGGTCAGCGTTATGTGAGAAACCTTGCCTTGAACAATGCTAATAACTTTAGTCCCACCTCGATACGCTTACCTCGGATACCGAAGGAGATGCCCTAAAATGTGTACACGTATGCTATATGGAATAAAGATGCAACGTCCTCATCTACAGGAACGACCAAAGGAGTGATATGCATCTTCATTCAACCAGATGGAGAATATTAAACCCCCGCAAAAAAGAAGAAGAATACTCCATTAAGGAGTCATTTACATATTGGTGGCTGGTGTGGGTGTTTGATTTACATGCAGCACACCATCGCCACTCGTTGCAGGACAGGCAGCCATCATTCAGACGAAATGCCTCAAAGCAACGACAATCAAGGTGTTGTTTCAATCTACCGACGACCCATGGCGGTAATGCGACCGTGACGTCAGAGTACATCTTCCTAGCTCGTTATCGAGTGGTCTGCGGATGGAGCGGCAGAAGAAACGCACCGTAGCCTAGAGAAAACGTTCGTCACGCACCGCGACCTGCTGCATGCGTCTCCCACCTTCCCTTTTGTGGGCGTGTCGTGGTTCCTTTCTTATATAGGGAGCTCCTTCTCCAATTTCTATTCAAAGAAATCACAATGTCTTTCTAAAAGCATCTACGGCCACATTTTGCAAATCTGACCATCAAACACCAACAGACGCGTCCGGGCACGTCCGTAAACACTGACCGAACACTCCCTCTCCTCCACACCCATGTATCTCATATTCGGGACCATACATGCATACAAATGGGTGTAGAGTAGTACTTAGATCATCAAACGATCAAAATCGTGGGGAAATGATCATCTAAACCAATACCAAACGGACATAATTCACATAAAGATCGCCAAAAGGGCATAATTAACATAGTTCAACGCCACGACACATTCTAAGTACATACTAATAATAGATTATGTAAGAGGAGAGGGATCACCACTTTCTCGCCTCACCTTTACCCTTCCAGTCGTCGATGATGTTGTAGCCATCTATAACGGGAGGTGGGTCGACGTCGGAGCCGTCGGAGTAAGCCCCGTGGGAGGAGGAGGAGGAGGAGGAGATGACGATGTAGCCTTGCCAGCATCGGACGATGCGGTCTTGCTTGCGCTTGAGCTTGGCCACCCTTGCCGCCTTCGCCGCCTCCCGCTCGGATTGCTTAATGCTGAGCCGGAGCTGTTCAACGTTATCCTCCGGAGACGTCGGGCGTCCACCTTCGTCGTGGTTAGTGACCGACGATATACCTACTAGAGGTGATCACGCGACAGCGTGGGGGCAAACTGAGCAGCCTCGTTGGACCCGTGTGGCAGCCCGATGCTGACGTTTCCGAAGATTCCCCTTCTATTCTGTTTTCGTCGTGTGGTTCTTTTGTCTGTCGCATCATCATTGCATCATGCGCATCATCTGCATTGCATTGGTATCTCCGTTGCCGCCAGTTTTAAAACTTGCATCCGTTGTTAGTTGCCGGTTCTCGTCCTTGTCCGTTCCGAGTCCGACCGCACACGCACGCGCCCGCGACACCGTCGAAACCCTGTTTTTAAAGTGTGCGTAAAACTTTCTCCGATTGAGCTGGAATTTGTCGTGCGGTATTATTTATATATAGGTAGGTCGTCTGTTGAATTTCGTCGCGATCGGAGACCGTCTGGTACCCGAACGGTCGACCGTAGCGGCACCGTATTCGGTCTACCGTCGGACGTCTGTCGGTGTTTTAAAATTCGTTGCCGCGCCGCCCGTTCTCCCTCTCGTCTCCGGTAAACCACCCTACACGGCCACGTACCCGTTCCCGCGTTCGGAATCGTCTGAATCCAACCCCGCGGTTGGATCCGGAACGAAATTCCGGCTAACCTAGCCCCCCCTTTGCCTATATATAGACCTCCTCCTTAATTTTAGGCAGCAACCCCTCTCTACCTCGGGATCCGTGCGAAACCCTAGCCTCTCCCACTCTCTCTCTCTCCTCCCTCCCTTCTCTGCGCAGCCGCCGGCCCACCCCAGCCCGGATTGGGCCCTCTCGGGCCCATCTGGCGAGCGCCGCCGCCTGCCCGGACAGCAGAGCCCCGAGCTCCCCCAGCGAGCCCGTGCCCCGCGCCCCCAGCGCCATGCGCGGCGACCGAGCTGCCCCGCGACCCTGTCCGGCCCCGCCGCTGCGCCACTCCGGCGAGGTCCCGCCGCCGGCGAGCCTCGCCCCATTCCTCTCTCTAGTCTCCTCTCTTTTCTCTCCCTGACCGGCTTCTCTTTCTTCCCCCCGCAGATCCGACGAGCCGCCATGGCAAGCTTCGCCGCGCCCCTCCGGTGATCCTGCCCGCAGCCGGTCGCGACCACCCCGCCGGAGATCCGACCAGGCCGCCGTTCAGAGCCGCCTCGCCGCGGGATCCAGAAACGGATCGAAGTCGAGACCGCCTCGTTCCTCGTTGACCCGCGCCGACGAGGGCAACGCCCGCTCGAGCGCTCCGCCTGGGCCTCCTTTGCCTGGGCCCCGAGCCGGCCCAGGGTCGCCAGGCCTCGCCCCGACCCACCTCCAGCGCTGGCTGGCCAGCAAGCCAGCTCCACCAACCGGCCAAGAGGCTCCCACTCAGGTGAGCTTATCCCTCGCCCTCAGCATCTTAGTTAGGTTGCGCCCCTGTCCGGCCCGTTAGCTATTTAGTTTTTTTTGGAATAAATTAAATTCCAAAAAAATAGCCGATTTTATAACGTCCGTAACTTTTAAACCGTGTAACGGTTCGCGACGTGTAGCATATGTATTTGATGTAGAATTTCGCGTAGTATCCGAATATTTAACTTGCATAGTTGTTTGATTTAGTTTTGCGTGCCGTATGCCTAGGAACACGTGCTGTCCCATTATGTTTTGCCCGTAGTTTAGTTTTCGTGCGTGCCCGAATAGCTCGAATGCCGTAATAGAAATGTCCATGTTTTAGGAATCATGTTTGCATGTATTTTAGAGCGGTCATTTGTATTTTTATGTGTAGGGATTTGCCGGTAGTTTATTTTCCCGTGTATAGGTAATTATCTTGCATTTATGGGTGCTTTATTTTGTTGTGCAACCCCACATATTTTATATGTTTTGAGGGTGGATTTTTCTGTGCAATTAGTTTTAGCTTTTGAGTAAATTAGTTCGCGCGATATTTTGCCGTGATGCCCTTTTGTTTATTTCGTAGGATATATTCCGTGCGTCGTGTGACGGAGTTGTCAACTAGGAAGTTGTTCTTGGGTGTTTAGACTAGCCCCTGGTATTTTTAGTTGCAATAGAAATGCATGTTTAGGTGTGTTTTGGTTGCCCTCAAGTTGCTAGAAATAGTGCTGTTTTGGACGTGCTGAAATATTTCTAAGTCTGAGATCTGTTATATTTTGTTGCTGTCTTGTCTTGCTTGCATCTTGTGATGTGTAGCTCTTTTGAGGTTGGTCCAATGGAGTTAGTTGTACCACTTGTGTTTCTCTAGTAGTCTGTAAAATTTCATGCCATTCGGAGTCCTGTAGCTATAGATTTTGCTGCTTTCAATATGGCTTCAGATCAAAAACTGCACTTTCATGAGGTGTAATTTTCACTAAGTCTGAAATAGTGTGTGGGATGCCATTTTGTGTCTTCTTTCCCTAGTGACCCATGATGCCATGCTAGATGTTGTTAGTTGTTTGTAGCAGTGCTTCTTGCCCTCTTCCGTGACATGCCTTGCTTGAGCATATCGGAGTTGTGTAGCTCGTAGTTGTAGGGCGTAGAATATGCTGTGTGGCTGATTTTGGCAGATTGTAGGCATTTCTTATTTTGCTCGTAGTTGTTGAACCGTAGCTCCGATTTGATCGTGTCCTATATGAAACTTGCTTAGAATCTCGTGTAGTTTCATGTTCTCTTGCTGTTTCTATGTTTTGAAGTGCTCGTGGCCGTCGTTGCACACATATTGCATTCATGCCATCATATCTTGCGATGCTTGTAACTTTTGATCCGTAGCTCCGTTGGAGATGTTCTTTATGTGTAGATTGCTTGCCTTGACGCGTAGAATCACGTGAATCTATTTATTTTGCTGTTTAACAACCAGTTAAATGCATTAGTTCAGATCTGGACAGAATTGTAAATTAACTTGTGAGGTCGTTCCGGAGGTGCTATATGACATTTCCGACCTCATTTAAAATGTCTAGATAGGTAGTTTAATTACCGCTTCACCTCTTGCATGTTTGACAACATTAAAATTGCCGTGTAATTAACCGGGAGTGAACTAAATAACTCATATGTGGAGTTTCATCAATATGCAACTCGTTGCATATTGGACTTCACTTAATGTGTAGTATTTGATTGCGTGAATTGGCAGGCCGTGTCTTGCATGTATTCAGCTGCTCATTCATCATATGTGTTGTGCATCGTGTGGTGAATTCCGTGTGTTGATTTGTGTTTCCGGTTTGCTTCGTCTCGTTAGAGTTCCGCAGCGTGCCGGATTGTGAGGACCCGTTCGACTACATCGGTTCGTCTGCTTCACGGAGTCATTCTTCTTCCAAGCAGGATCTCAGGCAAGATGATCATTTCTCCAGATACCATTACTATCATTGCCATGCTAGTTTATCGCTTCTATCGTTTATGTCTCGTTGCCTACCACATGTAAAATATCAGCCTCTCAATCATGCCATGATAACGTTCAACCTGTTCGACCTAGCAAACCATTGATTGACTATGTTACCGCTTGCTTAACCCTGTGTTAGCGTTGCTAGTTGCAGGTGCATTGCGTCCATGTGAAAGCATGGGTTCCTTGTTATATCACCATATTAAATGCTATTTAATTTAATGCACCTATATACTTGGTAAAAGGTGGAAGGCTCGGCCTTTCTAGCCTGGTGTTTTGTTCCACCTTTGCCCCCTTAGTTTCGGCTACCGGTGTTATGTTCCATAAATGAGCGCTCCTAACACGATCGGGGTTGTTACGGGGACCCCCTTGATAATTCGTTTTAGATTAAAGCTGGTCCGGCAAGGCCCAACATTGGTTCTACATTTGCCCAACATAATAATTCTGTTAACATTGAAATGCATAGGGCGTCATGAACCCGAGGAGTAATTTTACATAAACAGGGGGGGCCAGTGCTGATGGTGTTGGTCCCAAACGGTCTGCCTGCGGGGCCACCACGGGGAAACTCGAGGTTTGGCACCCGTAGCTAGTTCCATCCGTCGTGTCCTGAGAACGAGATACGCGGCTCCTATCGGGATCGTCGACACGTCGGGCGGCCTTGCTGGATTAGTTTTTACCTTTGACGAGATATCTTGTGCATCAGGATTCCGGTGATGCTTTGGGTAATCTCAGAGTTGAGGTTTTCCACTAGGGAATCCGACGAGATCGCGAGCTTCGTGATTGAGGATTTCTATGCGGCTTGTGGTAATTTGTGATGGACTAGTTGGAGCACCCCTGCAGGGTTAAATCTTTTGGAAAGCCGTGCCCGCGGTTATGTGGCAACGTGGAAACTTTGTTTAACACTGGTTCTAGATAAGTTGAAGTTAACTTAATTAGAACTTGCCAACTGTGTGCGTAACCGTGACTGTCTCTTTCGTGAGTTCCTTCTCCGATCGAGGACACGGTGGGGTTATGTCTGACGTAGGTAGGTGTTCAAGATCATTCATTTGACCATCAGTAGTTCACGTCCGTTATGCGTAGATCTTCCCCCTCTTATTTCTTGTACTCGTAAGTTAGCCACCAAATAAATGCTTAGCCGCTGCTGCAACGTCATCACTTAACCATGCCTCACCCACTAAGCTTTGCTAGTCTTGATACCTTTGGAAATGAGATTGCTGAGTCCCCTGAGGCTCACAGATTACTACAACACCAGTTGCAGGTACAGGTAAAGGTTACTTGACGCGAGCGCGTTGGTTGTTCATTTGGAGTTGCTTCTTCTTCTTCTTCTTCATCGATCTAGGAGGGGTTGCAGGCCGGCAGCCTGGGATAGCAAGGATGGACGTCGTTCTTTTTTTCTCGTTTGTTTTCATCCGTAGTCGGGCCCTGCTCTTACTCTTGATGTATATGTAATGTACTAATGTGACTCTAATGTAGCTTGTGGCGAGTGTAAGTCAATTCTATATATCTCTTCTTTTCAGTACATGTACTTGTAACGATATCCATTCTTGCGACACGACGAGATGCGCTTCTATCCCTGACGAGGCCCTCGTGCCAAATTGAGGATAGGGTCGCATCTTGGACGTGACAACCCGCCCCCATCGTTCTTGCCCTCTGCCTCTCGCGGCGGGCGGCGCGTGCCTCCCACTCCGGACCCCGCATCTGCGGCGTCGAGGAGCAGGCACTAGAACCCACCGCTGCCCGCGCGGATCAACGACCGAAGGCGGAGGAGGTCGTCGGGCGGGCGGAGAAGAATGCGCCGGCCTCACAGATCCGTGCACGGGGTTGTAAGGGTCCGCGTTGGCGCTGTGCCAACGGCCTACACGAGGCGTCGAAGTGGCTGCTGGTGCCGAACATGCTCGTCGGCGCTACAAATTGGACGGATTGGAGGATGGGGAAGTCGGGGAGTGCTGCGAAGCAGAGTGAAATGTCTAGGGTTTGCTCTGAAGGGGGATTTTGTGGGGTCGAGGCAGGCCAGCGAAGGTCGGGCTGACGTGATGGACGCGACCGGGCGCGTCCGGGCCGCCTCATATTCGCCATATATTTAGATTGGATATGAGGGGTGCCGGTTAGTCCGGACGTTTGTCCGGTTTGTGAGCTTCGATTGGATCGATTTTTTGTGACCGGTGAGTGACCGGATGACCTGACCGGATGTTTGAGACAAATATGAGGGATTCGGTTGTAGAATCTATAAATGCATCTCCAACACACGCGTGGGTGTGCGACGCATAAAAAAAATTGAGCGTCAAAACAACGTTTTAGAGTGCGTGCGTGTGGTAGTTTTCACGTTGCAAAATTTAACGCGTCGGAGTAATATACAAAATACAAAATACTAAATCAACAAAAATAGTTCATGGCAAACCCTAGTTAGACATTTACGTGATAAAAATTTCATTGGGAGCAAAATAGTTCATGGCAAACATAGTTCAACAGATGTGATAAAAATACACGACGGGGGTCCAAACATATACAAAATACTAAATCAACAAAAATAGTTCATGGCAAACATTAAAATTAAAATTCAAACTAACAAGGAAATTCAAATTCAAAGAACATGCTAATAAAACAAAAATACAGCACACAGCAACTTCGTGTAAATACAGCGCACAGCAAATTCAAATACAGAAAATACTAAAAATACATCTGACCGACTGCCCTACCTACGTCACACAGCAACTGCGCGAACAGCAGCGTGTTCTTCACGGGGAACCAGTTCGTTGCGGGATGCACGTGGGTAATCAGCTGAAATACATATAGTACCTTTTTTACTTTATCCCATGCGTTCCGTATGTTTTTTAAAACTACACTAATGTTAAAAAAATCCTATATTATGACATGGAGGGAGTATGTACAGTACATTTTACTCCCTGAAAGATCACTGTCTGTGTCGTGACAGAGACATCATGTTACACAAGTGTAGCCAGGCCATCGATAATCGGATAATTAATCGTTCCTACGGCTGGCTAGCCGCCGATCGAGCTCACGGCCCCGCTCGAGCAGAGAGAGCAAAGGCACGGGGCGCATGAACGTGACACAGGGACTGAGAGAAAAAGCACTTCTGATTTCTGAAGTGAACGAGCATACCGAGGCCCGACCGAGCCACGCATCGCGAGGTGGGCCTGAGACTAATATAGCCCTCTGGGTTTCCACTGATAGCTTTTCGGCTCGCACACGAGTCAAATTTCTGATTGATGAGTATTTCTTTAAAAAATATTTTAACCTTTTTAGGTTAAAACAAGTAATACATTGCATGTGTGTCATTTGTTGTAACCTGAGAATTATTTTTTCATAGATCTATATTTTTAAAACATTTTATCTCTCAAACCGTACGTTCAAATCTTTAACTATTTTCATCGTTGGATTTCTCGCGTCAAGATCTTTAAAACTAGATCCTATGTTCATAGGTTGTGGTGAACTTAAAAAAAAAACGAACGGAAAAACCATGCCTCTCGTGATAGAAAAAAAACAGAAAACACATTCTTTTTCGTTTCTGAGAGGCACGGCCGTACCTTTCACGAAGACAAAACCGTGTCTTTTGTGAAAGTAAAACCGATGTCCTCATTAAAAAAACAAAATCATGTTTTTTTCTTCCCAAGAGGCACCACCGTATCTCTCACGAAGACAAAACCGTGCCTCTTACGGAAGCAAAACCGTGCCTCTCGTGAAAAAAAAACGTGTTTTTTTATCTCCGATAAGCAGGGCCATGACTTTCGCGAAACCAAAACTGTGTCTCTCGAAGAAGTAAAATCATGTATCTCTAAAAAACAGAAAGCATATTTATTTTCGTTTACAAAAGGCACGACCGTGCCTCTTATGAAAGAAAAACCACGCATCTCGCAAAAAAACAGAAAACAAGTTTTCTTCGTTTCCGAGAGGCACGGTCATGCCTCTCGTGAAGGCAAGATCGTGCCTCTCACGAGAAAAACAGAAAACGCGTTTTTTGCACAAAAATATATTTGAGTTTTTTTTGTTAATAAGCTAAGAAAGACAGGTGAAAAACTGAAACACCAAAAAAAAACCAATCTAAAAAACCAAAAACGCGTGCGAAAAAAAATCCAAAAAAAGTTCAGAACGCGACACATGACGACGACTGACAACGCGCCAAACGACGACGCATGAGAATGATTGCTGAAGGCTCTTGAAGGATCGCTTGCTAACTAGTTGCTTTCCCACACTAACGTTTGTGTATGGGATCGTGTGTGAAAGTCCATGCACATGTCTTTTTTTCTTTTGAAACCTAAATTAGCGAGGAAAGACATCATATTCGGTCCCGTGTGATCCTAATTCACGCGTGGTTGTAATTTTTTTAACACATTACACAAACATGTGTTTATATATACGTGCATACACTCATCCATATCAACACATATATATGTATCCTATTTTTATAAGCACCTCCGAAAGACTAAGTCGGCATATAATCTTGGGATTTACAAAGTTACTGTAGGCACCTCGTAGTCGATGACAACGTCTCCATGCACTGAAAGCATATCGTCGAAAATCCTAAAATAAATTCAGGAATAATGTAAGCATCCGGATTTGAACCCTCGTGAGTTAGGGGGGGTCACTTTCCCTCTAACCATCCAACCACAAGTTGGTTTATACGTGTGATTGCACTTGTATATACGTGTACGTACACGACGCGCAACCTCCACGTCGTGTGCAAACAAAATTTCATCAACCTGGCAATCATCCGCGTCACGGTTCGGACATTGAATTCCTCCTCTTTTTTCCCTAGAAATACAAGGAAAGGATCCTACATCAAATTTTATAGGAAAACACTAGTAAAAGTGCCCGTGCGTTGCAACGAGCGAACACCAAAAACTCATAAAAGTTATAATGTCCATCAGAAAACAATTTAAGTTCATCAAATTGCACCAATCTGATGTAAATCCTACAAATCATTTGGTTGATGCAAAAGTGGAGGATTACGGTCTGGTTGATGCAGTGTTATATTTAACAATTGGACATATCAAGAAGGCCACAAAATCTCTTGAACAGAAAAAATTACTAACATAAACTTCTTTGTTCCTCCAGTATGCTTGACATTAGCTAATTGTATGTGCACATCTTAGTTCCTATGTCAACCATGTACCGGATTGGTAAAATTTAAGCTAGCCAAGGAATGAAAAGACAAATATGATCATTGTAGTCTACGACAATTTATCGTGTTTCAACAAAGACCATGGAAAAGATATGTAAATGAAAACGAGCAATACCCACCCAACTGGAAATTTCTGCCAATTAAAGAAAAGATTGTTTGTTAGCATTGAAGTATCGAGTGAAAGGGAAACTGAAAATAGTTCAAGTCTAGCAGAATAGCGAGATATTCGAACAAAATTTAGGAATAGTACAATTACTATTTTAAAAACTGAACTAAGTTTTCTCTCTACTCATAAATCATCAATCAGATGTCCACTTATTAGTTGCCAATTAAAGGTTGAACTTAGAATTATAGACCTTACAATTACTCCCTAACAAGAAAATGGAAAGCTAAAAACGAATCCAACCAGAATCTTTGTATATTGGCATGACATGCGTGGAGCACAATGTTACTTTATTTTTGCCACATACCAAAGCTTATGCCAATAACTTAGCATACCCAATAAAACAACAACAAAGTATAGCCTCATCACCCCACAAAAAAGTGTTTCCTCAAGATATACATATTGACTATAATCTTTTTATTTCCAAAGATATATCTAGGATAACTGCCACATAGGTTAATAAGAAAAATAATCGCCAACTTGTACCAAGCACACAGGTAGAAAATGAAAACCAAGAATTCTCACGTGAGATCGTGTTTCCCGTCAGCAACGTTGGTTTGGTTGGAAACTGTCTAAGATGTAGAGTCAACTTACTGCTCTGATTCAAAAACATTTGGTGCCTCCAAATGGTAACCATAAGTAAGCTCAAATAAGTCATCAGTCCTGGTGTCATCTATATTGAATGGGTTCTTGGTAGAAGACACTTGATCCGTTAGCAATGTGACATGCTCCTGACTTGTAGACACTTGATAATTTGTAGGAACCTCAGTGGCACTTTCCCTGTTGCAGATGTCCTCTTGTTGTTCAGGCCTCGCCTCGCATGAAAAATCAACCGCACTGTCCTTTACTAAAATGTCTTTACTGCAGTTGTCTTCAGCAATGGACTTGAGCATGATATCGACATTAGTAACAGCAAGATCATTCTGATAACCAGGTACAGAGCATACTTGCGGGCATTCTGTGCCTTGGGGCGGGTCGCTGACGCCGCCATGGTGCTCGATGAAATGCCGGATTGGGGGGTTCATAGGACGGTGGTCAGCTTCAACACGCTGATCGCTGCTTATTGCAAGGAGCATGGTGGTCTGGAACATGCGCTGGAGCTGAAGAAGAGGATGGAGCTGGAGGGACTAACGCCCAGTGAGTTGACCTATAACACGATCATCCATGTGTTGGCTTTTGAACGTGTGTATGGAGCTGTACAGGCGTGGCTACGCGATTCTTGCTTCGGCCGGCTACTTGACGGAACTTGCGTAACTAGCGACACGAATAAAACTGATCGATGGATTTGATGGTTAAAGGCCCGTCTCGAGCCTTTGCTTTTGTATTGCTTTTCGTTTTTCTGGTGTTACAATCAACACCCCTAGGGTGTCTTTTATACACGTCCACAAGGGACTATGAAAATAGACTAGGACTAGGAATCCTAATACTAGTAGGACCCGGTTTGGCTTTCTTTCCTAATCCTAAAGAAACAATATGATTAACTTCTACATTCACCTCCTTAATCTTGTTGCTTGACTTCACTTCTTGCACTCCGACTTTCCTCCTCATCTCGATGAACTTTTGTTGACCGAGGGACTTGGTGAAAATATCGGCAAGTTGGTCTTTCGTGTTCACATGTTGAACCTCGATTAACCCTTCTTCAATGCACTCCCGGATATGGTGAACCAGGTATCTATGTGCTTGCTCCTTTTGTGATGAACCAGATTTTTGCACAACGAGATTGCAGCTTGGTTATCGATCTTCAGTGACACCTTCTGCGCCTCCCGCTTTGCAAGAATAGCTAGGAGTCTTCTCAGCCACACTGCTTGACAAGCCGCCGTGCTTGCCGCTATGTATTCCGCCTCGCCTGAAGACAGTGCCACCACCTTTTGCTTCTGAGAATTCCAGCTAATCGGATTCCGGCCAAGGTAGAAAACCATGCCCGTTGTGCTCTTTCGGTCATCAACATCACCTGCCATGTCACTATCTGAATATCCACGAAGGATCAATCCTTCCTTTCCCTTTCTGTACGTGCAACCAAGATTAATGGTGCCTTTCACATAGCGCAAGATTTGATTGACAGCGCTCATGTGCTCGGTTGTCGGATTCTCCATGAAACGACTCACGACCCCGACTGAATAAGCCAAGTCAGGTCGGGTATGCACCAAATATCTTAGGCTGCCCACAACGCTTCGATACATTGTGGTGTCCACCGGCGAATTTGAGCTACGCTTGCTCAACTTGTGACATTGGTCCATTGGAACTTGTGTCTCGTAGCAATCTGACATGCCACACTTTTCCAATAACTTGACCGCATAAGCCGATTGACATAGGGAAATCTCTCCGGAGCTTTGCTTCACTTCGATGCCCAAGTAATAGCTGAGTAATCCCAGATCGCTCATGCTAAACTTGTTCTTCATTTGCGCCTTGAAACGTTCAATTTCTTGTATGCTATCTCCGGTGATAATCAGATCGTCGACATAAACTCTAACTAGCAGGTTTGAGCCTTTGGAGTTCTTTGTATAGACTGCGTGCTCGAGGGGATATCTCTTGAACCCGAGCGAGACCAAACTCCGGTCTAACTTTGAGTTCCAAGCTCTTGGCGCTTGCTTCAACCCGTAAAGTGCCTTCGTGAGCTTGTAAACTTTCCCTTCTTCACCTTTCTTCTCGTAGCCGAGGGGTTGTTCCACGTACACTTCTTCTGTGAGATCGCCGTTGAGGAAAGCGGATTTAACATCCATATGATGAACCTTCCAATCCTCTTGTGCTGCCAAAGCTAGGAGCACTCTCACCGTCTCGATTAGAGCAACCGGTGCAAACACCTCATCATAGTCAACTCCTTGACGTTGTACGTAGCCCTTTGCAACGAGTCTTGCCTTGTACTTCACAATGGCACCTTGTATGTCCTTCTTTAACTTGTAAACCCACTTCAAACCTATTGCCTTTTGGTTTGGAGGACGGGTTACCAAGGTCCGTGTGCCATTGCTCTCAATTGCCTTCATATCCTCATCCATGGCGTGCGTCCAGCTAGGAATTTTGCTCGCCTCTACGAAGTTCGCCGGCTCCTCAACTCCGAAAAGACATAGTCCAGAGTATTCGAGCGTAACTGGCTTTGTGTACTTGTAGACTTTCTTGAGGGTCTTGTAGCGACGAGGCCCTGAGGAATCCGTTGTGGCTTGCGAAGGAGGTGACACAAATTGTGTCGATGTTGATGCACTTGAGGAAGATGGCTGAGTCTCGGGCGTGTCATCGACATCCGCGTCGTCGGCGTAGTCATCGTGATCATGATCATCATCTTGATTGTCATCGTCACTATGCGCCTCGTTGTCGATGTTGTCGTCGAGATCTCCACCCGTGCCGTGCGCTTCGTTGTCGCTATCTCCTTGCGACCTATGCACGTCGTCGTCAGTGTCGGCAACATGATGATCACTACCATTGTGGTCACCTTGGTTGGGCGTCTTATCAAACACTTGGACATCCTCCCCTGCATCATCATCTGTTGGAAATTCAACCGTGAATAGGTTACAGTTTGGAGCATTGTCGACTGCGGCGCTCCAATTCCACGCTTGGTTTTATTCAAACACGACGTCGCGTGAAATCCGTAGATGCTTGGTTTGTGGATCATAGAAGCGGTATGCCTTGGTGCCGGAACTCCTCTCGTATCTGATGATCACCATCTTGGTGCTACGATCGGCAAGCTTTGAGAGGTGCGGATCTGCCGTCTTCACATTGCCACGCACCTGAACGTCCGTAGATGAGACACATTCGGCTTACGTCTGTAAATTGCTTCATACGGAGTCTTGCTGACCACCGCCTTCGTTGGAGCCCGGTTGAGAAGATAGACCGCCGTCGAGACAGCTTCTCCCCAAAAAGTCCCCGACAGGTTCTTGCTCTTGAGTAAACTCCTTGCCATGTCAACGACGGTACGATTGCGTCTTTCAACGACCCCGTTCTGCTGCGGCGTGTAAGGTGCCGTGAGGAACCTTTTTATGCCAATCTTCTCGCAGTAATCGTTGAATTCGTTCAACGTAAACTCTCCGCCGCGATCTGTCCGTAGAGCGCGAACCTTCAACTTGTGTTCCATTTCCGTTGCAGCCTTCATCTTCTTGAACGCTTCAAACGCCTCATCTTTAGATCGTAGGAGAACGACCCACATATATCTCGAGTAGTCGTCTACCACGAGGAAGAAATACTTCTTTCCCGCATGAGTTGCTGGGGTGATAGGGCCACATAGATCACCATGGAGCAGCTCGAGTGCATCACTTGCACGATAGGTAGACTGAGCAGGGAATGACGTGCGGTGCTGTTTTCCAACCAAGCACCCATCACATACTCGATCAACATGGTCGATAAATGGCATCCCGGATATCATCTCCATCTTTGACATCTTCTTCAAGGCGTAGAAGTTAACCTGTCCAAATCTAGCATGCCATAACCACGAATCATCATCACTCTTGGCGAGCCAACACTCTGGTTGAGATTGATCAAGGTTGAGGATATAGAGCCTATTCCGTGTGCGATTAACACAAGCTAGCACGTTTCAGAGGTTGTCGAAGATTGTCATCACTCCGTTCTCGATATTCACCTTGCATCCATTCTCGTCAAACTTCCCAATAGAGATAATGTTGTTGCGAAGCCGTGGGATGTAGTACACTCCCGTGAGTATGCGATGTTCGCCTGTGAGACCCTCGAAGAGGACAGATCATTGTTGGGGAACGTCGCATGGGAAACAAAAAATTTCCTACACGCACGAAGACCTATCATGGTGATGTCCATCTACGAGAGGGGATGAGTGATCTACGTACCCTTGTAGATCGTACAGCAGAAGCGTTAGTGAACGCGGTTGATGTAGTGGAACGTCCTCACGTCCCTCGATCCACCCCGCGAACAATCCCGCGATCAGTCCCACGATCTAGTACCGAACGGACGGCACCTCCGCGTTCAGCACACGTACAGCTCGACGATGATCTCGACCTTCTTGATCCAGCAAGAGAGACGGAGAGGTAGAAGAGTTCTCCGGCAGCGTGACGGCGCTCCGGAGGTTGGTGATGACCTTGACTCAGCAGGGCTCCGCCCGAGCTCCGCAGAAACGCGATCTAGAGGAAAAACCGTGGAGGTATGTGGTCGGGCTGTCGTGGAAAAGTCGTCTCAAATCAGCCCTAAAACCTCCGTATATATAGGTGGGAGGAAGGGGACCTTACCTTGGGGCTCAAGGAGCCCCAAGGGTGTCGGCCGAGCCAAGGGGGGAAGGCACCCCCCCCAAACCGAGTTGGACTTGGTTTGGTGGGTGGGAGTCCTTCCTTCCCTTCCCACCTCCTCTTTTTTTTCTTTTCTCTTTGATTTTCTTTCCTAGGAGCATAGGGCCCTTTTGGGCTGTCCCACCAGCCCACTAAGGGCTGGTGCGCCACCCTCAAGGCCTATGGGCTTCCCCGGGGTGAGTTGCCCCCCCGGTGAACTCCCGGAACCCACTCGTCATTCCCGGTACATTCCCGGTAACTCCGAAAAACCTTCCGATAATCAAATGAGGTCATCCTATATATCAATCTTCGTTTCCGGACCATTCCGGAAACCCTCGTGACGTCCGTGATCTCATCCAGGACTCCGAACAACATTTGGTAACCAACCATATAACTCAAATACGCATAAAACAACGTCGAACCTTAAGTGTGCAGACCCTGCGGGTTCGAGAACTATGTAGACATGACCTGAGAGACTCCTCGGTCAATATCCAATAGCGGGACCTGGATGCCCATATTGGATCCTACATATTCTACGAAGATCTTATCGTTTGAACCTTAATGCCAAGGATTCATATAATCCCGTATGTCATTCCCTTTGTCCTTCGGTATGTTACTTGCCCGAGATTCGATCGTCAGTATCCGCATACCTATTTCAATCTCATTTACCGACAAGTCTCTTTACTCGTTCCGTAATACAAGATCCTGTAACTTACACTAAGCTACATTGCTTGCAAGGCTTGTGTGTGATGTTGTATTACCGAGTGGGCCCCGAGATACCTCTCCGTCACACGGAGTGACAAATCCCAGTCTTGATCCATACTAACTCAACTAACACCTTCGGAGATACCTGTAGAGCATCTTTATAGTCACCCAATTATGTTGCGACGTTTGATACACACAAAGCATTCCTCCGGTGTCAGTGAGTTATATGATCTCATGGTCATAGGAATAAATACTTGACACGTAGAAAACAGTAGCAACAAAATGACACGATCAACATACTACGTCTATTAGTTTGGGTCTAGTCCATCACGTGATTCTCCTAATGACGTGATCCAGTTATCAAGCAACAACACCTTGTTCATAATCAGAAGACACTGACTATCTTTGATCAACTGGCTAGCCAACTAGAGGCTTGCTAGGGACGGTGTTTTGTCTATGTATCCACACATTTAAATGAGTCTTCATTCAATACAATTATAGCATGGATAATAAACGATTATCTTGATACAGGAATTATAATAATAACTATATTTATTATTGCCTCTAGGGCATAATTCCAACAGTCTCCCACTTGCACTAGAGTCAATAATCTAGCCCTCACATCATCATGTGAATTACATTGTAATAAATCTAACACCCATACAGTTCTGGTGTTGATCATGCTTTGGCCGTGGAAGAGGTTTAGTCAGCGGGTCTGCTACATTCAGATCCGTGTGATCTTTGCATATATTCACGTCCTCTCCCTCGACGTAGTCGCGGATGAGGTTGAAGCGTCGTTTGATGTGTCTGGTCTTCTTGTGAAACCGTGGTTCCTTTGCTAAGGCAATGGCACCCGTGTTGTCACAGAACAAGGTTATTGGATTCAGTGCGCTTGGCACCACTCCAAGATCCGTCATGAACTACTTCATCCAGACACCCTCCTTAGCCGCCTCCGAGGCAGCCATGTACTCCGCTTCACATGTAGAATCTGCTACGACGCTTTGCTTGGAACTGCACCAGCTTACCGCACCCCCATTAAGAATAAATACATATCCGGTTTGCGACTTAGAGTCGTCCGGATCTGTGTCAAAGCTTGCATCGACGTAACCTTTTACGGCGAGCTCTTCGTCACCTCCATACACGAGAAACATCTCCTTAGTCCTTTTCAGGTACTTCAGGATATTCTTGACCGCTGTCCAGTGATCCACTCCTGGATTACTCTAGAACCTTCCTGCCATACTTATGGCCAGGCTAACATCCGGTCTCGTGCACAACATTGCATACATGATAGAACCTATGGCTGAAGCATAGGGGACGGAGCGCATATGCTCTCTATCTTCATCAGTTGCTGGGCACTGAGTCTTACCCAATCTCGTACCTTATAAAACTGGCAAGAACCCTTTCTTGGACTGTTCCATTCTGAACCTCTTCAAAACTTTATCAAGGTATGTGCTTTGTGAATGTCCTATCAAGCGTTTTGCTCTATCCCTATAGATCTTAATGCCTAGAATGTAAGCAGCTTCTCCTTGGTCCTTCATAGAGAAACTTTTATTCAAGTAATCCTTTATGCTCTACAAAAACTCTACGTTGTTTCCAATCAGCAATATGTCATCCACATATAATATTAGAAACGCCACAGAGCTCCCACTCACTTTCTTGTAAATACAAGATTCTCCAACCACTTGTATAAACCCAAATGCTTTGATCACCTCATTAAAGCGCTTGTTCCAACTCCGAGATGCTTGCACCAGTCCATAAATGGATCGCTGGAGCTTGCACACCTTGTTAGCATTCTTAGGATCGACAAAACCTTCGGGTTGTATCATATACAATTCTTCCTTAAGGAAACCGTTAAGGAACGCCGTTTTGACATCCATCTGCCAGATTTCATAATCGAAAAATGCAGCTTTTGCTAACATGATTCTGACGGACTTAAGCATCGCTACGGGTGAGAATGTCTCATCGTAGTCAACTCCTTGAACTTGCGAAAAACCCTTTGCCACAAGTCGAGCTTTATAAACGGTGACATTGCCGTCAGCGTCCGTCTTCCTCTTAAAGATCCATTTGTTCTGAATAGCCTTGCGGCCCTCAGGCAGTACCTCCAAAGTCCACACTTTGTTCTCATACATGGATCCTATCTCGGACTTCATGGCTTCTAGCCATTTGTTGGAATCCGGGCCCACCATTGGTTCTTCATAATTTGCAGGTTCATTGTTGTCCAACAACATGATTGACAAGACGGGATTACCGTACCACTCTGGAGCAGCACGTGGTCTCGTCGACCTGCGTGGTTCGACGGAAACTTGAACCGGAGTTTCATGATCATCATCATTAACTTCCTCCTCAACCGGCGTCGCAACGACAGAGGTTTCCCCTTGTCCTGCGCCACCATCCAGAGGGATGAGAGGTTCGACAACCTCGTCAAGTTCTATCTTCCTCCCACTCAATTCTCTCGAGAGAAACTCCTTCTCGAGAAAAGCTCCGTTTTTAGCAACAAACACTTTGCCCTCGGATTTGAGATAGAAGGTGTACCCAACTGTCTCTTTTGGGTAACCTATGAAGACGCACTTTTCCGCTTTGGGTTCCAGCTTTTCAGGCTGAAGCTTTTTTGACATAAGCATCACATCCCCAAACTTTAAGAAACGACAACTTTGGCCTTTTGCCATACCACAGTTCGTATGGTGTCGTCTCAACGGATTTTGATGGTGCCCTATTTAAAGTGAATGCAGCTGTTTCTAATGCATAACCCAAAACGATAACGGCAAATCGGTAAGAGACATCATAGATCACACCATCTCTAATAAAGTACGATTACGACGTTCGGACACACCATTACGCTGTGGTGTTTCAGGCGGTGTTAACTGTGAAACAATTCCACATTGTCTTAAGTGAGCACCAAACTCGAAACTCAGATATTCACCCCCACGATCAGACTGTAGGAATTTGATCTTCTTGTTACGATGATTTTCAACTTCACTCTCAAATTGCTTGAACTTTTCAAATGTTTCAGACTTGTGCTTCATCAAGTAGACATAACCATATCTACTCAAATCGTCAGTGAAGGTGAGAAAATAACGATATCCGCCGCGTGCCTCCACGCTCATCGGACCACACACATCGGTATGTATGATTTCCAACAAGTCACTTGCATGCTCCATTGTTCCGGAGAATGGAGTCTTAGTCATCTTGCCCATGAGGCATGGTTCGCACGTGTCAAGTGAATCAAAGTCAAGTGACTCCAAAAGTCTATCAGCATGGAGTTTCTTCATGCGCTTTACACCAATATGACCTAACTCTAACTCTTTTGGTCTCAATGTTATGTATGTGTGTATTGCTATCAAGATTCAATATGAACAATCCTCTCACATTGGGTGCATGACGAAAAAAGATGTTACTCATAGAAATAGAACAACCATTATTCTCTGACTTAAAAGAGTAACCGTCTCGCAATAGACAAGATCTAGATATAATGTTCATGCTCAACGCAGGCACTAAATAACAATGTTTTAAGTTCATCACTAATCCTGATGGTAACTGAAGTGAAACTGTGCTGACGGCGATTGCATCAACTTTGGAACCATTTCCTACGCGCATCGTCACTTCATCTTTCGCCAGCCTTCGTCTATTCCGCAGTTCCTGTTTCGAGTTGCAAATATGAGCAACAGAACCGGTATCGAATACCCAGGCACTACTACGAGACCGGTTAAGTACACATCAATAACTTGTATATCAAATATACCTGATTTTTCTTTGGCCGCCTTCTTATCTGCCAGATACTTGGGGCAATTGCGCTTCGAGTGACCCATACCCTTGCAATAGTAACACTGCGTTTCAAGCTTAGGTCCAGCTTTGGGTTTCTTCGTCGGATTGGCAACAGGCTTGCCGCTCTCTTTTGAATTACCCTTCTTGCCTTTGCCGTTTCTCTTGAAACTAGTGGTCTTATTCACCATCAACACTTGATGCTCTTTACGGAGTTCAGACTCTGCGACTTTCAGCATCGCAAACAACTCGCCGGGAGACTTGTTCATCCCTTGCATGTTGTAGTTCAACACAAAGCCTTTATAGCTTGGCGGCAGTGATTGAAGGATTCTGTCAGTGATAGCCTCTTGCGGGAGTTCAATCCCCAGCTCAGCTAGACGGTTTGAGTACCCAGACATTTTGAGCACATGTTCAGTGACAGACGAGTTTTCCTCCATCTTCCAAGCATAGAATTTATCGGAGGTCTCATACCTCTCGATCCGGGCGTTCTTCTGAAAGATAAACTTCAACTCCTGGAACATCTCAAATGCTCCATGACGCTCAAAGCGACGTTGAAGTCCCGGTTCTAAGCCATACAAGACTGCACATTGAACTACAGAGTAGTCCTCCTTACGTGCTAACCAAGCGTTCTTAACATCCTGATCAGCCGTAGCGGGTGGTTCATCTCCTAGCGCAACATTAAGGACATAATCCTTCTTCCCAGCTTGTAAGATTAGCTTAAGATTACGAGCCCAGTCTACAAAGTTGCTTCCATCATCTTTCAACTTAGCTTTCTCTAGGAACATATTAAAATTCAGGGTGACTGTCGCGTGAGCCATGATCTACAACATAAATATATTCAAAGTGGACTTAGACTATGTTCAAGATAATTAGAGTTTAACTTTAATCAAAATTATACGCTAAACTCCCACTCAAAAGTACATCTGTCTTAGTCATTTGAGTGGTTCATGATCCACTTTACACTAGCTCAAGTCCGATTATCACGTGAGTTGAGTATAGTTTCAGTGGTAAGCATCCCTATGCTAATCATATCATCTATATGATTCATGATCGACCTTTCGGTCTCATGTGTTCCGAGGCCATGTCTGCACATGCTAGGCTCCTCAAGCTTAACCCGAGTGTTCCGCGTGCGCAACTATTTTGCACCCGTTGTATGTGAACGTTGAGTCTATCACACCCGATCATCACGTGGTGTCTCGAAACGACGAACTGTAGCAATGGTGCACAGTCGGGGAGAACACAATTTTGTCTTTAAATTTTAGTGAGAGATCACCTCATAATGCTACCGTCGTTCTAAGAAAAATAAGGTGCATAAAAGGATTAACATCACATGCAATTCATAAGTGACATGATATGGCCATCATCACGTGCTTCTTGATCTCCATCACCAAAGCACCGGCACGATCTTCTTGTCACCGGCGCCACGCCATGATCTCCATCAACCTGTTGCCATCGAGATTGTCGTTCTACTCATGCTATTACTACTAAAGCTACATCCTAGCAAAATAGTAAATGCATCTGCAAGCACAAACATTAGTATAAAGACAACCCTATGGCTCCTGCCGGTTGCCGTACCATCGACGTGCAAGTCGATATTATCTATTACAACATGATCATCTCATACATCCAATATATCACATCACATCATTGGCCATATCACATCACAAGCATACCCTGCAAAAACAAGTTAGACGTCCTCTAATTTTGTTGTTGCATGTTTTACGTGGTGACCACGGGTATCTAGTAGGATCGCATCTTACTTACGCAAACACCACAACGGAGATATATGAGTTGCTATTTAACCTCATCCAAGGACCTCCTCGGTCAAATCCGATTCAACTAAAGTTGGAGAAACTGACACTTGCGAGTCATCTTTGAGCAACGGGGTTACTCGTAGCGATGAAACTAGTCTCTCGTAAGCGTACGAGTAATGTCGGTCCAAGCCGCTTCAATCCAACAATACCGCAGAATCAAGAAAAGACTAAGGAGGGAAGCAAAATGCACATCACCGCCCACAAAAACTTTTGTGTTCTACTCGAGAAGACATCTACGCATGAACCTAGCTCATGATGCCACTGTTTGGGAACGTCGCATGGGAAACAAAAAATTTCCTACGCGCACGAAGACCTATCATGGTGATGTCCATCTACGAGAGGGGATGAGTGATCTACGTACCCTTGTAGATCGTACAGCAGAAGTGTTAGTGAACGCGGTTGATGTAGTGGAACGTCCTCACGTCCCTCGATCCGCCCCGCGAACAATCCCGCGATCAGTCCCACGATCTAGTACCGAACGGACGGCACCTCCGCGTTCAGCACACGTACAGCTCGACGATGATCTCGGCCTTCTTGATCCAGCAAGAGAGATGGAGAGGTAGAAGAGTTCTCCGGCAGCGTGACGGTGCTCCGTAGGTTGGTGATGACCTTGTCTCAGCAGGGCTCCGCCCGAGCTCCGCAGAAACGCGATCTAGAGGAAAAACCGTGGAGGTATGTGGTCGGGCTGCCGTGGAAAAGTCATCTCAAATCAGCCCTAAAACCTCCGTATATATAGGTGGGAGGAAGGGGACCTTACCTTGGGGCTCAAGGAGCCCCAAGGGGGTTGGCCGAGCCAAGGGGGGAAGGCTCCCCCCCAAACCGAGTTGGACTTGGTTTGGTGGGTGGGAGTCCTTCCTTCCCTTCCCACCTCCTCTTTTTTTTCTTTTCTCTTTGATTTTCTTTCCTAGGCGCATAGGGCCCTTTTGGGCTGTCCCACCAGCCCACTAAGGGCTGGTGCGCCACCCTCAAGGCCTATGGGCTTCCCCGGGGTGAGTTGCCCCCCCGGTGAACTCTCGGAACCCATTCGTCATTCCCGGTACATTCCCGGTAACTCCGAAAAACCTTCCGGTAATCAAATGAGGTCATACTATATATCAATCTTTGTTTCCGGACCATTCCAGAAACCCTCGTGACGTCCGTGATCTCATCCGGGACTCCGAACAACATTCGGTAACCAACCATATAACTCAAATACGCATAAAACAACGTCGAACCTTAAGTGTGCAGACCCTGCGGGTTCGAGAACTATGTAGACATGACCCGAGAGACTCCTTGGTCAATATCGAATAGCGGGACCTAGATGCCCATATTGGATCCTACATATTCTATGAAGATCTTATCGTTTGAACCTCAGTGCCAAGGATTCATATAATCCCGTATGTCATTCCCTTTGTCCTTCGGTATGTTATTTGCCTGAGATTCGATCGTCAGTATCCGCATACCTATTTCAATCTCGTTTACCGCAAGTCTCTTTACTCGTTCCGTAATACAAGATCCCGTAACTTACACTAAGCTACATTGCTTGCAAGGCTTGTGTGTGATGTTGTATTACCGAGTGGGCCCCGAGATACCTCTCCGTCACACGGAGTGACAAATCCCAGTATTGATCCATACTAACTCAACTAACACCTTCGGAGATACCTGTAGAGCATCTTTATAGTCACCCGGTTACGTTGCGATGTTTGATACACACAAAGCATTCCTCCGGTGTCAGTGAGTTATATGATCTCATGGTCATAGGAATAAATACTTGACACGTAGAAAACAGTAGCAACAAAATGACACGATCAACATACTACGTCTATTAGTTTGGGTCTAGTCCATCACGTGATTCTCCTAATGACGTGATCCAGTTATCAAGCAACAACACCTTGTTCATAATCATAAGACACTGACTAGCTTTGATCAACTGGCTAGCCAACTAGAGGCTTGCTAGGGACGGTGTTTTGTTATGTATCCACACATGTAAATGAGTCTTCATTCAATACAATTATAGCATGGATAATAAACGATTATCTTGATATAGGAATTATAATAATAACTATATTTATCATTGCCTCTAGGGCATAATTCCAACAATCCTTGCCCGCAAATCTCCACAGATGAACCATCACCGAACTCGACCGAGCCTTGAACATCATATTCCAGTTCGAGAAATTTCTCCTTGCATCCCGTCATGTGGTTACT
Source organism: Hordeum vulgare subsp. vulgare (assembly GCF_904849725.1). Taxonomy (NCBI): domain Eukaryota; kingdom Viridiplantae; phylum Streptophyta; class Magnoliopsida; order Poales; family Poaceae; genus Hordeum; species Hordeum vulgare. The sequence goes on along the minus strand of NC_058523.1, from coordinate 535,924,159 downwards.
GGCACCCGTGTCGAGATACCACGACACATTGTGATCCCCGGATAACTTAGGTGTCACATTCTTCTCATGAAGTAGCACCTTCCGGGTTGGTTTCACAACCACCGTTTCAGCGAGATCACAAACTTCGGCCATCAGAAGACCTGGACCTTCGTCTTCCTGCTTTGCCAAATTTGCCTTGATCTCCCGCTTGTTAGGCTTCGGACAATCCTTTGCAAAGTGACCCATCTCGTTGCAGTTATAGCACTTAACCTCGGATAAATCCAAGTTCCGTGGCTTCCGCCCTTTAGATTGGTCAGCCTTACCACGACCTTGTGGCTTGCCTTTTCCTTTGCCTTTTCCGGTTTGTCCGTCGCGCTTCATGTTGCTTGAGCCTTCGCCATCATCACGCCTTCCTTTGCTACTTGGGGCCTCCCAATCTGCGCGTGAGTACATGAGTTGGTCGCTACCTCCTCCTTTGCCTTTCCGACAACCACGAGCATTCTCTTCCCATGTCCGCAAGCGTCTGATTGCCTCCGTTATGGTCATGTCGTCGATGTCGTAAAGCTGCTCGAGCGTGCCGATGATGTACGTGAATTTATCAGTCACCGAACTGAAAATTTTCTCCACAATCTCGGTCTCATCAAGATTTGCACCAAGCGCGCGGATCTCTCCCACCAAAGTAGTAAGACGCATGGCATAGTCGTTCACCGATTCAGTTTCCTCCATCTGCAACTTCTGAAATTGGCGCTTCAGCACTTGTGCCCAAGCCTTGGTGACGCGATCTTCTCCGATCCTCATCTCCTTGAGTGCGTTCCACGCCTCTCTTGTCGTCTTGAACTCCGCCAATGTCATTAGCACGGAATCCGGCATGGACTGGGCTATGGCGGCCATGGCACCTTCGTCGGACTCGTCATCGACGTCGTTGTCCGTGATTGCCTGCCACACTCGAAGGGTTCAGAGAATAATCTTCATCTTCACCGCCCACACGCCGTACTTGGCGTCGGTGAGCATCGGGTACTGGATGGGGATGTTGCGATGCGCCTGGACGTTGGCGCCGCTCGTTCCTCGACCACTGGTTGCTGACTTGACGCCCTTCTTCACCTTGTCACCGTTCTTGTTCGCCTTGGCACCGCCCTTGCCGGACTTGACTGACTCAGCGTCGCTGTCTGTCATCGTAGATCGTAGATCATCGAGGCTCTAGATACCAATTGTTGGCTTTTGAACGTGCGTATGCAGCAGTACAGGCGTGCCTACGCGATTCTTGCTTCGGCCGGCTACTTGACGGAACTTGCGTAACTAGCGACACGAATAAAACTGATCGATGGATTTGATGGCTAAAGGCCCATGTCGAGCCTTTGCTTTGTATTGCTTTTCGTTTTTCTGGTGTTACAATCAACACCCCTAGGGTGTCTTTTATACACGTCCACAAGGGACTATGGAAATAGACTAGGACTAGGAATCCTAATACTACTAGGACTCGATTTGGCTTTCTTTCCTAATCCTAAAGAAACAACATGATTAACTTCTACACCATGGGTTGTGCAAGGAGGGGAGGATGCGGCAGGCGAATCGTTTGTTGAGCGAAATGAGGGCGATGAGGGTTGTGCCGAACACAGTAACTTACAATATGCTGATTTATGGGTATTTCATGCATGGTGATAATGGGACAGCGTTGAGGGTTCATGAAGAGATGGTTAAGAACGGAGTTGAGCTTGATACTGTAACTTACAATGTGCTCATTCTCGGTCTTTGCCGGGACGGGAAGATAAAAAAGGCCGAGCACTTGTTTCAGCAGCTTGACAAGCCCAAGCTTGAACCGAATGCTTCAACTTTCTCAATGTTGATTCTTGGGCACTGCAAGACGCAGAATTCAGAGCGAGCACTGCAACTGTTGAATGTGATGAAAAAAATGTGGCTTCCTTCCGAATTATGACACATATAAGATTGTTATATCTACTTTCTGCAAGAATAAGGATTTTGAAGGAGCAGTGGATGTGATGAAGGAGCTTCTTGAGATGCGCATGGCTCCTGACAAGGTCTTATTGCATGAATTTTTTCAAGCTCTCTCAAAGGCTAAAAAACTCCACCTAGCAGAAGATCTGCAGTCAGCTGATAAAAGTGGAAAGTTTATTCCATCTATCTACTATACTGGTGATTACAGGAACAAGGGCGAAGAGTAAACTGCATGTTAACACGGATAGACCAAAATGGTGCCTCGTGAGAATGTACAATTTGTTTGTTTGGAGAACAATATAAGTTAAACCCTTCTTCTTGTACCAATTTGGAATTTGCATTGACACATGCCTATGAACGGTTCTGTTTGGATTAAGTGAGCACAACCTGACAACTATTCTTGCATGTAGGTAGCTGAATTGCTTGTTCTTGCGAGAAGATGACTGTAGCAAATGGAGCACTATATACTACGTGTCTACACAAATATGCCAACCGAGAATTCTCCATAATCAGATGCTTATGGAGTTACAGGCTTGTACTTTTCTTGCAACAACTTTTGTTATTCCATTGACAAAGTATCAAATGTAACTCCACTGGTGAAAATTTGAATTGATTTGTGCTGGTTCTGGCACCAGCACCATATCAGATAGTTCTTACTTCAAACATCTACTCGAAACCATCTAAAAGACCATCTGTTCGGAAATTCAAATTCAAATTCAGTTTGTATTGGGGGGGAAATTCGGTGAGCAAAGCAGTTAACAGTGACTTCCCCATTTTCTTTAGTTTTTTTAACATAGCTTATAAGGTGCCGTGGTTCTCCTCTTTTATATGCCTCTCCACACAAATTTGTATGAATATGTATGCTGCAAGAGATGTTTGATGAATTAACAATTACCACAAAAAGTATTTTTAACATAGCTTATAAGGTGTCGTGGTTCTCCTCTTTTATATTTCAGCCACATAGAACTATTCCAATCGAGGAAGGAGTTTGTGGACACAAAGATGCACATATTAACTAATTCAGGATGAACGTGATTGAGATCTTTGCAGGATCAGGGTGAAGGAGATTCAGGATGGACACAAAGATGCACATATTAACTAATTCAGGATGCACATATTCAGGGTGAAAGAGATTCACCTCACCCTACCCCCGATCTCAGCCAGATCGCTCCGGATCCCCGCGATCCCCTCCCCGTCCACATAGCCCACCTCTCCGTCCGCCTCTGCGGGCGCGGCGAGCGGGGACAAGGACTTCGGCGGGGGAGGTGGAGGAGCGAGGAAGGATGCCACGACCCAGATGCGGCGGGTTAGGGTCTCAGTGAGCTCGGAGATGTCGTCTATGACGCCGCGGCTCGGGGTGTGGTGAACCCTGCCTTGCCTCCCACCTCCGGGTCCGTCTCCCTTGCCCCCTTCGCGCTCGGATCTAGCCCCTGCACACCGGCCGCCGCCGTCGTTTTGTATCGAGTAGCCACGCCACTCGAGAAGATGCGCCGGAGTGGCAGAGCTTGGTGACGGGAGGGGAGTGACTCTGCCCAGGGGCTTTTTTACAAAAAAACAAAACGTTTTTTCCACTTACTATAGGACTGCGGGTTGATTTTGAAGGAACAGAAGGACTTTTCTGCAAAAACGCTAGCAACGGACGACGGAAGCGATCTGTGCTTTATTATTAGGGAGAGACTTAGATCCGGCACGTCGGCCGAAGATCGGGCTGGTCACGTGTGAGCCGTGTGATCAATCTTTATAGTTTATCTTCCATAGCGTACTCTACCATATCTTTTTTTCTCAAAACGAATCCTTTTTTCTCCTCTGCCTTTCTTCTACCCATGACGCGACGCACGATGCCGTTGCAATTGCTCCCGTCCTCCAACTCCGCCCACCGCATCGGACCGACATGGGGGGGCCTTGCTGCTAGCGTGAGCCGCGGTGGAGGGAGAAGACAGCGACGACCAGGACGCTCTTTCCTCCCCTTGTACCCTATCAAACCCCCTACGAACCATCAACTCCCCTGCACGAGCTCCAACCGACATCTTGCAGAGCTACAACCAACTTAAAAAATGCTACATCCGACTACTTTTTTTGCTGGAACCAACACCCTGTCGATGGTGGAGTTGTGCTTCACACAAAAAAGGAGTTGCATCCAGTGGTTTAAAATGTTGCATCCGACTTCTGTTTTTGCTGGAACCACATAGAGAGAGGTGAGCGTGGTGACCGCGGGCGGCGATGACATGAGGTGTGACTTTTTTTGCTTCATACAACTTCATTTTTTGCTACAACCAACACTAGCGAGTGTGGTGAACGCGGCCGGCAAGGACGGGAGACATTTCTAAAATCAACAATCAACGCCACGAGGTTTTGCTACATGTTACAACCGATGTTGCAAATTTCTACTAGTCGTGTCCCATCTACTACAACTGCTATCACGGTTTGTTGTATTGCACAATTGCATGTATTTTTGCTGGAATAGACGCTCTAATTTGCTAGAACGGGCCAAGCGATTTGTTGCAATGGTGAGGTGCGACCGACGAGATGGAGATGGATGGGCATGACAAGCGACGACTGCACTGGGAGCAGTTGTCGTCGCCACCGAAACTACAACCGTCTTCGCGCAAAGCTACAATCGCAGGCGCACCTATTGCATTGGCGAAGAACGACGATGGGGATGACCGCCGAGGGCGGCAACCAATGATAGAAGGCGGCAAGCACGGGTGCGCTCGGGGGTGAGATGGGGAAGCGTGCACGAGCGAGATTAGCACACCCGGGGATGGTGGGGGCCATTGTCGCTAGTGGCTGCGAGGAAGGGGACGATGGAAGGGCGTGATATAATGGCCCCAGACGAAGCAATCGAACGATGGGCAAGCGATAGGTCGCATTATTCAGTTGGTGCACCCGCGCAGATCACTACCCCTATGTACTAGGATGTCCATCGTTGCTCTAGGATCATAAAAATACAATGAGTTAAGCCACCCGTTTGAAAATGGTTAAAAGGCATTACTGCCTTGCAGCCGTTGCACAATTCACAACTAAAAAGAGGGCAAAAATACAATAAGCGAGATCGATAGACGTCACAAAATCATAAATGATCATAGTAAGTACTTTGCAAGATTTAAATTGAGACAACATTTCGAATTTTAAAATATGGGAGGATGAACAGGAGGGTGCCTTGCCTCCTCCTCCAAGGAGGAGGCTTCGGCCGAAGCAAGGAGGGAGGAGTCCTCCTCCAATTAGGTTTGATGGAGGACTCCTTCCTATCTTGTCCACCTCTTTCCTTTTTTTTCCTCTTTATTTTTGCCTTGGCCGAAATAGGCTTATTGGGCTGGCCTCACCAGCCCACTAAGGGTTGGTGCGCCACCCATGGGCCTATTAGGTCCTCTCCCGGGTGGGTGGCCCCTCCCGGTAAAACCCCGGAACCCATTCGTCACTCCCGGTACTTTACCGGTAATGCCCGAAATCTTTCCAGAAGCCAAATGAAACAATCTTATATATCAATCTTTGTTTCCGGACCATTCTGGAGACACTTGTGACGTCCCGGATCTCATCCGGGACTCCGAAAAACATTCGATTACCAACATCAATAATTCAACTATACCTAAAACGTCACCGAACCTTAAGTGTGCAGACCCTGCGGGTTCGAGAACTATGTAGACATGACCGAGACACTCTCCGGCCAATATTCAATAGTGGGACCTGGACGTCCATATTGGATCCTACATATTCTACGAAGATCTTATCGGTTGAACCTCTATGTCGAGGATTCATACAATCCCGTATATTATTCCCTTTGTCCTTCGGTATGTTACTTGCCCGAGATTCGATCGTCGGTATTGCCATACCTATTTTAATCTCGTTACCGGCAATTCTCTTTACTTGTTCTGTAATACAAGATCCCATGGCTAACTCTTTATTCACATTGCTTGCAAGGCTTGTTTGTGATTTGTATTAGCGAGTGGGCCCCGAGATACCTCTCCGTCACACGGAGTGACAAATCCCAGTCTTGATCCATGCTAACTAAACGGACACCTTCGGAAATGTCCGTAGAGTACCTTTATAGCCATCCAGTAACGTTGCGACGTTTGATACACACAAGGCATTCCTCCGGCGTTAGTGAGTTACATGATCTCATGGTCATTGGAATGTATACTTGACATGCAGAAAACAATAGCAACAAAATGACACAATCATATGCTACGTTTATAGTTTAGGTCTTGTCCATCACATCATTCTCCTAATGATGTGATCCCGTCATCAAGTGACAACACTTGTCTATGGCTAGGAAACCTTAACCATCCTTGACCAACAGGCTAGTCAACTAGAGGCTCACTAGGGAGATTGTTTTGTCTATATATCCACACATGCATTTATGTTTCCATTCAATGCAATTATAGCATGGATAATAAACGATTATCCTGAAACTATTACCTTGAAACAGGAAATATAATAATAACTATTTTAGTATTGCCTCTAGGGCGTATTTCCAACAACCTCTTCATGCAACAATACCGCTGAATCAAGAAAAGACTAAGGAGGGAAGCAATCTGAATATCAACGCCCACAAACTCCTTTGTGTTCTACTCGAGTTGTCATCTACTCATAGACCTATCTCATGATGCCACTCTTGGGGAACGTTAAATGGAAAACAAAAAAAATTCCTACGCACATACAAGATCTATCCATGGTGATGACCATCTATGAGAGAAGAGATCAGATCCACATACCCTTGTATATCGCTAAGAGAGAAGCGTTAAGAAACGCGGTTGATGTAGTCGAACGTCTTCACGATCCAAATCGCAAGTTGTCCCGCGATCCAATCACGATCTATTGCCGAATGGATGGCACCTCTGTGTTCAACACGTGTACAGCTCGATGACCATCTCCGCCTTCTTGATCTAGCAAGAGTGAGCGGAGAGGTAGATGAATTCTCCGATAGGACAACGCCGTGGTGGCGGTGTTGGTGGAGCTGATCCCGCAGGGCTTCACCGTGCACTACCGAATCGATCTAGAGGTGGAACGAACTAGTGGAGGGAGAGAGAGCTGCGTCGTGGCTTGGGGTCGGCTGCCTCTCTCCTCTCCACTATATATAGGAGGGAGGGAAGGGGTGGCGCCCTAGGAAAAACCCCTAGCGTTTAGCCGGCGGCAGCCCAGGAGGTGGAGTCCTCCTCCGATTGAGGAGGCGAAGGTGCAAGGAGGAGTCCTCCTCCAATTCGGACTCCCTTCCCTCCTCACATTTTTGCGCATAGGCACATAGAGGTTGGCCGCGCAGCCCACCAGGGGCTGGTGCGCGACCTCTTAGGCCTATGTGCCCCCCGGGGTGGGTGGCCCCTCCCGGTGAACCTTTCCGGAACCCATATACCTCTTTCCTATATATCAATCTTCGTCTCTGAACCACTCCAGAACTCCTCATGACATCCTGGTTCTTATCCGTGACTCTGAACAACCTTCGGTCACCAACATACATAATTCAACTATACTGAAACGTCACCAAACCTTAAGTGTGCAGATCCCGCGGGTTCGAGAACTATGCATACATTACCAAGACAAGCTCCGGTCAATAACCAATAACGGGACCTGGATGCCCATATTGTTTCCCACATATTCTACGAAGATCTTTATTGGTTGAACCTCTATGTCAAGGATTTAGTTAATCCCGTATGTTCTTCCCTTTGTACATCGGTATGTTACTTGCTCGAGATCTGATCGTCGGTATCTCCATACCTAGTCCAATCTCGTTACCAACAAGTCTCTTTACTCGTTCATAATACAAGATTCGGTGACTAACTTCTTAGTCACATTGCTTGCAAGCTTCTTGTGATCTTGTATTACCAAGTGGTCCCTAGAGATACCTCTCTGTCATACGGAGTAACAAATCCTAGTCTCGATTCATGCCAACCCAAGAGACACCCTCAGAGATACCTGTAGAGCACCTTTATAGTCACCCAATTACGTTGTGATGTTTGATACACACAAGGCATTCCTCCGGTGTCCGGGAGTTGCATGATCTCATGGTCATAGGAACAGGTACTTCACATGCATAAAACAATAGCAATAAACTAGCATGATCATATGCTACGTTCATAGTTTGGGTCTTGTCCATCATATCATTCTCCTAATGATGTGATCCCATTATCAAATGACAACTCTTGTCTATGTCCAGGAAACCTTGATCATCTTTGCTCGACAAGCTAGTCCATTAGAGGCTTACTAGGTACAGTGTGATGTCTATGTGTCCACACATCTATTTCATTTCCAAATAATATAATTCTGGCATGGCTAATAAACAATTATCTTGAACAAAGAAATATAATAATAACTATTTTATTATTGCCTCTAGGGCATATTTCCAACACCCTTGGGATACCATATGCCAAAGTTTGGTGTATGTATTAGGTATCTCACAAATCTTTTAACAGACAATAGATGACACTCTTTAGGTGCCGCTTGGTATCGGGCACACATGCAACCACTCAACATAATGTGAGGACGGGAGGCACAAAGATATAGCAATGAACCAATCATTGATCGATAAATTTTTTGATCAATTGGTTTGTCCTCCTTAGTGCGGTCAATATGTCCACTAGTAGGCATGGGGGTTCTCATACCTTTGAACTCTTGCATATTGAACTTCTTGATTAAGTCCTTGGTGTGCTTGGTTTGAGATATAAATGTACCTTCTCTTGATTGTTTGATTTGCAATTCAAGGAAGAATTTCAGCTCACACATGATTGACATCTCATATTTCTCTCACATCAACTTTCCAAACTTATAACTAAAATGTGGGTTACTAGAACCAAAAATAATATCATCCACATATATTTGGCACACAAATAGTTCTCCATTAACTATTTTAGTGAATAAGGTTGCACCAATTTTACCAATTTCAAAACCCTTTTCAATGAGAAACCTTGTTAGACATTTGTACCAAGCTCTAGGGGCTTGTTTAAGACCATATAAATATTTACAAAGTTTATAAACATGATTAGGTTTCTTGGGGTTCACAAAGCCAGGAGGTTGTTTGACATAAACCTCCTCCTCAATTTCACCATTTAGAAAAGCACTTTTGATATTCATTTGGTAAAGAGTTATATCATGGTGATTGGCATAAACGAGAAGAATGTGAATGGCTTCAAGTCTAGCAACGGGGGCATAAGTCTCACCATAGTCCATACCTTTGACTTGCGTGTATCCTTGGGCTACGATACGCGCCTTGTTGCATACAACTTGTCCATCTTCATCTTGCTTGTTCTGAAACACCCATCTTGTACCGATGATGTTTTGCTTGCCTTCGGACTTTTCAACAAGTGTCCACACTTGATGCCTCTCAAAGTTGTGTAGCTCTTCGTGCATCGCATTCACCCAATCTGGGTCTTGAAGGGCTTCTTCTACCTTCAAAGGCTCAGTGCTAGAGATGAACGAATAATGCTCGTAAACGTTAGCTAAACGAGATTTAGAGCGAGTGATTCTCCCGGTTTGTATGTCACTGAAGATTTGATTCAGCGGATGATCTTTGTCCACACTTGCTCGAACTCGTGACAACTTCTTCTTGTTGGATGGTGGAGCTTCTTCATCATCATGTTCTTGCATGTTGTCATTAACGGTGTCATCTCCTTGAGGTGGTGGTTATGAAGGTTGAGGTGGATCATCACGATGTACTTCTTCCTATTCTTCATCATGTCGTGTATTGCTTGTGGATGCCTCCATATAATTTTGTGGTTCGCATTGATGCAGTGTAGGGGCTTCCACTTGAATTGATGAAGTACTTTCCTTCACCTCCATGGGACGAATCTTCCCGATAGGTAGATCTTGGATGGCTTCCGAAGGTTCCTTATCTCCTACATCATTTGGCAATTATTCGACTTGTGAACCATTAGATTCATCAAACTTCACGTCTACTGTCTCTTCAAATTTTTGAGTGAAGTTTTTGTAGACACGGTAAGTGTGAGAGTTCAATCCGTAACCAAGTAGGAAACCTTCATGAGATTTAGGAGCAAATTTAGTGCTGCGATGGTTATAAAAATGTAGCACTTAGAACCGAATACTCGAAAGTATCCAACTTGGAGTTTGTTACCGGTGAGTAGCTCGCATGCTCTTTTACCGAGAAGCTTGTGTAAGTAGAGTCGGTTTATGGCATGGCAAGCTGTTTCAACAACTCCATTTTGTTGAGGTGTGTACGTCGCCGAGAACTCATATGAGATACCTTCTTCGTCAAGAAAGGTATCCACATTTGTGTTCTTGAACTCCGTTCCGTTATCACCCCGAACTTTCTTCATCTTCACTTCAAACTGATTTTGAGCTTTCTAAGCGAAGTTCTTGAAGATCATTTGTACCTGCGACTTACCATCAAGAAAGAATACCCATGTAAATCTGGAAAAATCATCAACAGAGACTAAACCATAAGAATTTCCACCGAGGCTCTTGTAAGCATTGGGACCAAAAAGATCCATTTGTAGAAGCTCGAGTGGCCTTCTTGTAGTCATGATGTTCTTCACGGGGTGACTTCCACCAACTTGCTTTCCTCCTTGACAAGCACTACAAAGTCTATCTTTGTCAAAGATAACATCTCTAACACCAAGAATATGATCACCTTTGATAAGCCTGTCAAGGCTACACATACCTACATGTCCTAACCTTCTATGATATAAAACCATCCTTTAGAAGATTTAGCAATAAGACATGTATGGGGTTTGGATTTTTTTAGTGAAATCGACAATGTATAGATCACCTCTATGGAAACCAGTAAAGAGCATGTTATAATTGTCACTACGAAACACTTGGCAGTCAACTTTCATAAATAGCACATTGAAACCAAAGTCTGCTAGTCTAGATATGAAAATAAGATTGTAGCCAAGAGATTCAACAAGCAAGAGATTTTGATTGGAACTACCATGAGATATGGCCACCTTACCAAGATCAAGTACCATACCCTTGGAGTTGTCTCCAAAAGTCACATACCTTCGAGGTCCACAGTTTGGTGTGATCTCATGGAACATGTCTTTATCTCCGGTCATGTGATCGGTGCATCCACTATCGAGAACCCACTCCTTTCCTCCGGCCATGTAGTATCTAAGCTTCGCCATAAGACTAAGGTTACTTATGGTCTTCCCGTACTCGATGTCAAACTCTTCATATTCATCGTAGTAGCCATGCTCCACAATGTCGCCGTCGGACGAAATATCCTCGTCATAAGAAACAAGAATTTCGTCTGAATTTTGACTATGACAATGTTCATATTTATGCATGCAAACGGCTTCAACAATGACATTGTTAATGGTAATGACATCTCCTTTAGCACGTATGAGGTCACGAAGCTCAAATAGGCATTTATGAAAATTAGGATCGGTTGGCTTCATTTTGTGAAAGGCAATGCATTTATGGAAAATGATCTCAAGATTTTTCAGTGAATAGTCGGGATATCTTTTCTCTAAGTCTTTTCGTAAGGTGTGAGCACACTCAAAATTCTCCAATTGATTAAGCACATTTCTTGGCAGTCCTCTAATGATTAGATTTATAGTTTTGAGATTACCAAGCATATCAAGTTCTTCATAATGCGAAGGATGCAAAGGATCAATGGGAGGCTCATAGGGATATTTAACATATTTGCACAAATGGAATTTATCAAATGTATCAAGCATTTCATCTTTCCATTTTCTAAAATACCCCCCATCAAGAGTAGACACTCCACAACAAATATTCCCCAAATTAGGCACATCCATCTTCATCCAATGGTGTTTACACCAAGGTTTTGGAGACCTTGCTGTGATACCAGTTGAGATATTGATAGAAGAGGTGTCTAGAGGGGGGGGAGTGAAAAGACTCCTTGCATAAATTAAAATCCTAGCCTTTTCCCAATTTAGTGGTTGGAAGATTTTATCGTTTCAAACAAGTCTAGTGCACGCTACACACGCTAGTCAACAAATATGGCGGTGGAAAGTAAAGACTTTGCACATGTAGTAAGGAGTAGAGTTTAGGAAGATCAAACATGAAGAAATTGACACGATGATTTTTGGCATGGTTCCGATAGGTGGCGCTATCGTACGTCCATGTTAGTGGATACTTCAACCCATGAAGGGTAACGGTTGCGAGAGTCCACGGAGGGCTCCACACACAAGGGGGCCATTAAGAAGCGGCCTTCTCCATTCCACCACGACTTCCGTCCACATAGGACTAGCCTCATTCAGGGTAGATCTTCACGAAGTAGGTGATCTCCTTGCCCATACAAACTTCTTGGTTCAACTCTACAACACGAAGTAGGAGGCTCCCAAGTGACACCTAACAAATCTAGGAGGCACCATCTGTTGGAATTATGCCCTATAGGCAATGATAAATAAGTTATTATTATAATTCCTGTATCAAGATAATCGTTTATTATCCATGCTATAATTATGTTGAATGAAGACTTAGTTGGCTAGCCAGTTGATCAAGGATAGTCAGGGTCTTCTGGCTATGTACAAGGTGTTGTTGCTTGATAACTCGGTCACATCATTGGGTGAATCATGTGATGGACTAGACCCAAACTAATAGACGTAGCATGTTGATTGTGTCATTTTGTTGCTACTGTTTTCTGCGTGTCAAGTATTTATTCCTATGACCATGAGATCATATAACTCACTGGCACCGGAGGAATGCCTTGTGTGTATCAAACGTCACAACGTAACTGGGTGACTATAAATATGCTCTACAGGTATCTCCGAAGGTGCCTGTTGAGTTAGTATGGATCAAGACTGGGATTTGTCACTCAGTGTGACGGAGAGGTATCTCGAGGCCCACTCGGTAATACAACATCACGCACAAGCCTTGCAAGCAATGTGACTTATTGTAAGTCACGGGATCTTGTATTACGGAACGAGTAAAGAGACTTGCCGGTAAACGAGATTGACATAGGTATGCGGATACTGACGATCGAATCTTGGGCAAGTAACATACCGAAGGACAAAGGGAATGACATACGAGATTATATGAATCCTTGGCACTGAGGTTCAAACGATAAGATCTTCATAGAATATGTAGGATCCAATATGGGCATCCAGGTCCTGCTATTGGATATTGACCGAGGAGTCCCTCGGGTCATGTCTACATAGTTCTCGAACCCGGAGGGTCTGCACACTTAAGGTTCGGCGTTGTTTTATGCGTATTTGAGTTATATGGTTGGTTACCGAATGTTGTTTGGAGTCCCGGATAAGATCACAGACGTCACGAGGGTTTCCGGCATGGTCCAGAGACGAAGATTGATATATAGGATGACCTCATTTGATTACCGGAAAGTTTTCGGCATTACCGGGAATGTACCGGGAGTGACGAATGGGTTCCGGATGTTCACCGGGGGGAGCCCACCCCGGGGAAGCCCATAGGACTTAGGGGTGCCGCACCAGCCCTTAGTGGGCTGGTGGGCAAGCCCAAGAAGGCCCCTGCGCAGGAGATAAGAAAAATCAAAGAGAAAAAAAGGGGAAGTGGGAAGGAAGGGAAGGACTCCACCTTCCAATCCTAGTTGGACTAGGATTGGAGGAGGATTCCTCCTCTCCCCCTTCGGCCGAACCCCTTCGAGCTCCTTGAGCCTCAAGGCAAGGCCCCTCCCCTCCCTCCTATATATACTGAGGTATTAGGGCTGATTTGAGACAACTTTGCCACGGCAGCCCGACCACATACCTCCACGGTTTTTCCTCTAGATCGCGTTTCTGCGGAGCTTGGGCGGAGCCCTGCTGAGATAAGATTACCACCAACCTCCGGAGCGCCGTCATGCTGCCGGAGAATCATCTACCTCTCCGTCTCTCTTGCTGGATCAAGAAGGCCGAGATCATCGTCGAGTTGTACGTGTGCTGAACGCAGAGGTGCCGTCCGTTCGGCACTAGATCGGAGCGGATCATGGGACGGATCGCGGGACGGTTCGTGGGACGTTTCGCGGGGCGGATCGAGGGACGTGAGGACGTTCCACTACATCAACCGCGTTTATTAACGCTTCCTGCTGTGCGATCTACAAGGGTACGTAGATCTGAAATCCCCCTCGTAGTTGGACATCACCATGATAGGTCTTCGTGCGCGTAAATTTTTTTTTGTTTCGCGATTTGCTGCCCTCCTTAGTCTTTTCTTGATTCCACTGTATTGTTGGATCGAAGCGGCTCGGACCGACATTACTCATACGCTTACGAGAGACTGGTTTCATCACTACGAGCAACCCCGTTGCTCAAAGATTACTGGCGAGTGTCGGTTTCTCCAACTTTACTTGAATCGGATTTGACCGAGGAGGTCCTTGGATGAGGTTAAATAGCAATTCATACATCTCCATTGTGGTGTTTGCGTAAGTAAGATTCGATCCTACTAGATACCCATGGTCACCACGTAAAACATGCAACAACAATTAGAGGACGTCAAACTTGTTTTTGCAGGGTATGCTTGTGATGTGATATGGCCGACGATGTGATGTGATATATTGAATGTATGAGATGATCATGTTGTAATAGTTAATATCGACTAATGTTTGTGCTTGCAGATGCGTTTACTATATTGCTAGGATGTAGCTTTAGTAGTAATAGCATGAGTAGCACGACAACCCCGATGGCGAGACGTTGATGGAGATCATGGTGTGGCGCCGGTGACAAGAAGATCGTGCCGGTGCTTTGGTGATGGAGATCAAGGAGCACGTGATGATGGCCATATCATGTCACTTATGAATTGAATGTGATGTTAATCCTTTTATGCACCTTATTTTGTTTAGAACGATGGTAGCATTATGAGGTGATCTCTCACTAAAATTTCAAGACAAAATTGTGTTCTCCCCGACTGTGCACCTTTGCTACAGTTCGTCGTTTCGAGACACCACGTGATGATCGGGTGTGATAGACTCAACGTTCACATACAACGGGTGCAAAACAGTTGCACACGCGGAACACTCGGGTTAAGCTTGACGAGCCTAGCATGTGCAGACATGGCCTCGGAACACATGAGACCGAAAGGTCGATCATGAATCATATAGTTGATATGATTAGCATAGGGTTTCTTACCACTAAAACTATCCCCAACTCACGTGATGATCGGACTTGAGCTAGTGGAATTGGATCATGAACCACTCAAATGACTAGAGAGATGTACTTTTTGAGTGGGAGTTTAGCAAGTAATTTGATTAAGTTAAACTCTAATTATCTTGAACATAGTCTAAGTCCACTTTGAATATATTTGTGTTGTAGATCAATGGCTCATGCGACAGTCACCTTGAATTTTAATACGTTCCTAGAGAAAGCTAAGTTGAAAGATGATGGAAGCAACTTTGTAGACTGGGCTCGTAATCTTAAGTTGCTCCTGCAAGCTGGGAAGAAGGATTATGTCCTTAATGCTGCGCTAGGAGATGAATGATGTTTTGCTGTGTATCCCTTGCAATGGCGCCAGTTGTGTCGACGGCACCAGGAATCCTTCACCAACGGCTACGCCTTAAGGGACTTCCTAGGCAAGTATGCAAAGACTTTCCCCCCCGTGGCCTTGGAGCCTTGTGTTGGTGTTCCCTCGAAGCGGAAAGGGTGATGTAGCACAGCGACGGTAAGTATTCCCCTCAGTTTGAGAACCAAGGTATCAATCCGCAGAAGAGTATCTCAAGATCCTGCACAAACACAAAAGCTTGCACCCAACGCTATGAAGGGGTTGTCAATCCCTTACAGATTGTTTGCCAAGTGGGAACTGAAAGCAACAAAGTAACAAAACAAAGTAAAAGCGGAGATGTAAACGATGGATGTGAATAGACCCGGGGGCCGTAGTGTTTACTAGTGGCTTCTCTCATGAAAGCAAGTAGACGGTGGGTGAACAAATTACTGTCGAGCAATTGACAGAACTGTGCAGAGTCGTGATGATATCTATGCAATGATTATTTCTATAGGCATCACGTCCGAAACAAGTAGACCGATACTTTCTGCATCTACTACTATTACTCCACACGTCGACCGCTATCCAGCATGCATCTAGTGTATTAAGTCCATAAGAACAGAGTAACGCCGTAAGCAAGATGACATGATGTAGAGGGATAATCTCAAACCAATGATAAAAAACCCCATCTTTTTACCCTTGATGGCAACTGCTTGATGTGTGCCTTGCTGCCCCTACTGTCACTGGGAAAGGTCACCACATGGCAGAACCCAAAATAAAGCACTTCTCCCATTGCAAGAATCATAGATCTAGTTGGTCAAACAAAACCCAAGACTCTGAGAGACTTATAAGGATATCAAATCATGCATATAAGAAATCAGCAAAGACTCAAATATATATCATAGATAATCTGATCACAAGTCCACAATTCATCGGATCTCGACAAACACACCGCCAAAGAAGATTATATCGGATAGATCTTCATGAAGATCATGGAGAACTTTGTATTGAAGATCCAAGAGAGAGAAGAAGCCATCTTGCTACTAACTACGGACCCGTAGGTCTGAAGTGAACTACTCATGAGTCATTGGAGGGGCGATGATGATGATGAAGAAGCCCTTCAGCTCCAAAGTCCCCTCCGGCATAGTGCCGGGAAGGGTCTCCACATGAGATCTCGCGGGAACGGAAGCTTGTGGCGGCAGAAAAGTATTTTCGAGGCTCCCCTGATTTTTTGCGGAATATTTGGGAATATATAGGCGCAAGACCTAGGTCAGGGGGTGG
This sequence comes from Hordeum vulgare subsp. vulgare, assembly GCF_904849725.1. Lineage (NCBI taxonomy): Eukaryota > Viridiplantae > Streptophyta > Magnoliopsida > Poales > Poaceae > Hordeum > Hordeum vulgare. Next base: position 535,907,611 of record NC_058523.1, on the reverse strand, counting down.
CCAGGGAGGCCACAAGCCTGCCCACCGCCGCCTCCCCCTGGTGGCGGAGTGGGGGCTTGTGGTCTCCCTGGAGCCCACCTGGCTTGGCCCAAAAGCCCCTTGGACTTCTTCAGTTCGGGAAAAAAATCATTTCGGGGTTTTTCTTCCGTTTGGACTCCGTTCCAAAATCAGATCTGAAAAGAGTCAAAAACACGGAAAAAACGGGAACTGGCACTTGGCACTGAATTAATAAGTTAGTCCCAAAAAGATATAAAAAGGCACATAAAACATACAAAGAAGGCAAGATAACAGCGTGAAACCATCAAAAATAATAGATACGTTTGAGACCTATCAAGCATGCCCAAGCTTAACTCCTGCTCGTCCTCGAGTAGGGAAGTGATAAGAATGAATTTTTGATGCTTTCATGCGACCTAGCATAGGTGTCCTTTGTAATTCCTCTTATGTGACGTGAATGTTCAGATCTATTAGATTCAAAACAATAGTTTGCTATTGACGTGGAAACAATAATAATTCAAGCAAACTAGCAAGGTAATCATGAACTTTCAAAATAACAAGGCCAAAAGAAAGTTATCTCTACAAAAGCATATAGTCTGGTTATGCTCTATCATCATTGCACAACGAATTTAAATCATGCACAACCCCGGTATTGGCCAAGTAAGGCCCTGTTTGGTTCCAAATAAGTCACCAACTTATAAGTTGAAAAGTGCAAAAAGTGACTTATTTTTCCAAACAAACCCAACTTATAAGTCACCTCAACTTATAAGTCATAAGTTGCTTCACCCCAACTTAAAACTTATAAGTCACTCACTTTTGCATGAAAAGGTGACTTATAAGTCACATGACAACCAAACAGGCGTGACTTATAAGTCACTGGTTTTAAGTCACCTGACTTATTGAAACCAAACAGGGACTAATTGTTTCACACCTTTACTTTCTCAAACATTTTCAACCCTCACGCAGTACATGAGCGTGAGCCATGGTTATAGCACTATAGATGGTGTGGAATGTGGTGGAGGTTGCAAGACAAAAAAGGAGAAGATAGTCACATTAACTAGGCATATCAATGAGCTGTGGAGATGCTCATCAATGGATATCAATGTGAATGAGTAGGGATTACCATACAAATGATGCACTAGAGCTACAAGTATGTGAAAGCTCTTAAAGAAAACTAGTGGGTGTGCATCCAACTTGCTTGCTCACGAAGACCTAAGGCAATTTTGAGGAAGCCTATCGTTGGAATATAGAAGCCAAGTTATATAATGAAAATTTCCCACTAGCTATACGGTGGTGACAAAACGAGAGCCTCTCAATCATGAAGATCATGGTGCTCAAAATGCACAAGTGTGGAAAAAGTGGTAGCATTGTCCCTTCTCTCTTTTTCTCTCATTTTTTGGTGGTCTCTTTGGCCTCTTTTTTTATGGTCTTCTTTGGCCTCTTTTATTTCCTCACATGGGGCAATGCTCCAATAATGATGATCATCACACTTTGAAATCAAAACTTAGAGCAATTATGACTCTATATGGAATGCCTTCGGTAGTGTACCATGGCAATGATCTAGCATGGCATAGACATCAATGGAAACATCATGCTAGCTATCTTACGATCATGCAAAGGCAATGTAGACGTGGTGGCACATATCATGGTGGCAGTTGCATGGCAATATATCTCGGAATGACTTTGAAAAAGCCATAATAGGTAGGTATGGTGGCTGTTTTGAGGGAGGCTAATGGTGGGTTTTGTGCACCGGCGAAAGTTGCATGGCACTAAGAAGATAGTGATGGTGGAAGGTGAAAGTGCATATAAACCATGGACTCAACATTAGTCATGAAGAACTCATATACTTGTTGCAATAGTTTTATTAGTAATCAAAACAAAGCATTCAACGCATACTCCTAGGGGAAGGGTTGGTAGGTATAAACCATCGCGCGATCCCGACCGCCACGCAAAGGATGACAATCAATATACTAATCATGCTCAGACTTCATCACATAGCGGTTCACCATAAGTGCATGCTACGGGAATCACTAACTTCAACACAAGTATTTCTAGATCCACAACACTTACTAGCATGACTTCAATATTACCATAACCACAACTCAAAACTAATTGAGATGAATCAAACTTCTCTAACTGTTCAATGCACATGAAGGTGGAAGTTTTCATATCCCTTTGGATAACTACCCCTTTTGAGACTACTTTCAAAGCATAGATCAACTACCAAGCCACGCACCGCTTCTCTCTAAAAGATATAAGTGAAGCACACAGAGCAAAAGTATCTAGCTCAAAAGATATAAGTGAAGCACATGTGAGCTGAATTGTCTACCAGAAGATATAAGTGAAGCTCGACAAAATCACTGTGAGTGCATGTCTCTCTCTCTAGGTGTGCAGCAAGGATGATTGTGACACAACAAAAAATAAAAGACTCCTACGATACAAGACGCTCCAAGCAAAAACACATAACATGTGGTGAATAAAAATATAGCCCCAAGTAACGTTACCGATGGATTGAAGACGACAGAGGGGATGCGTTCCCGGGGCATACCCAAGCTTAGGATTTTACGGCATCCTTGAATCTCTTGGGGTGCCTTGGGCATCCCCAAGCTTGAGCTCTTGCCACTCTTTATCTTTTTGTCCATAAGAACTTCACCCAAAACTTGAAAACTTCACAACACGAAACTTAAACAGAAACTCGTGATAACATTAGTACAAGAAAGCAAACCACCACTTCCTTACGTACTGTAGAAAACTTAAATTCTACTTGTGCTGATGTTGGGTTACTGTACTTTCAATCTTACATGGCTAATACCCCCTGATACTATCCATAGTTTCATCAAAATAAGCAACCAACACAACAAAAACAGAATCTGTTAACCGCAGACCAGTCTGTAGCAATCTGTATGTTTCGTATACCTCTGGTACTTAAAAAATTCTGAAAAATTACGACAGTCTGAAGAATTTGCATAGCTATCAGCAGCAAAAAGAAATAACTCAAAATCTCTTACATAAAAACAATGAAAATTCTTTGTGTGAGCAGAAAGTTTCTGTCTTTTCCAGCATGACCAAACGATCATCCCCAAGACTAATCATAACGGTTTTGCTTGGCACAAACGCAAAAAGAAACACAAAAACACAATAATAACAGAATTATGAAAGTGTGGAAAACACAAAACAGAAAGAAAAAAGATAGATTCGTTGGGTTGCCTCCCGACAAGCGCTTTTGTTTAACGCCCTTAGCTAGGCGAAAGTGATGGAATCACGTATAGTCATCTTTGGTGCTCAAACCATAGGTAGCCCTCATCATAGATTCATAAGGCAATCTTATTTTCTTTCTAGGAAAGTGCTCCATGCCCTTCTTTAAGGGAAATTGAAATCTAATATTCCCTTCCTTCATATCGATGATAGCACCAATAGTCCTTAGGAAAGGTCTACCAAGAATAATGAGACATGAAGGATTGCAATCTATGTCAAGTACAATGAAATCCACGGGTACATAGTTCTTATTTGCAACAATAAGAACATCGTCGATCCTCCCATGGGTTTCTTGACGGTAGAATCCGAAAGATGCAAATTAAGAGAACACTCTTCAATCTCATGAAAACCAAGAATATCACATAAAGACTTTGGAAACGCGGAAACACTAGCACCCAAATCACACAAAGCATTGCATTCATAGTTTTTTTATCTTGATTTTGATAGTAGGTTCCCACTCATCATGAAGTTTTCTAGGTATAGAGACTTCTAGTTCGAGTTTCTCTTCAAGAGATTTCATCATAGCATCTACGATATGCGCGGTAAAGGCTTTACTTTGGCTATAAGCATGTGGAGAGTTCGCAATGGATTGCATCAAAGAAATGCATTCAATCAAGGAGCAATTATCATAATTGAATTCCTTGAAATCCAAAGTGGGAGTTTCATTACTACCCAAATTTTTGACTTCTTCTCCTCCACTCTCCACACCTTTATCATCAAGATAGGTGGACTCCGAATCATTGGGGCGTTTTTTAACCAAAGTGGATTCATATCCATCCCCTCCATAAGTAGGTTTGACACGCGAAAACAAAGATTCAAGAGGAGACACACCAAGCACTTTAAGATCTTTGCGATTTGCATCACTAGAACGCACCCTTTTAAACCATTCATGTCTAGCGCGAATTTGGGCGGTTCTTTCTTTGCTCTCATTCATGGAGATACGCATAGCTTTCAAAGTTTCACCCAAGTTGATCTTGGGAGGAGCGCATCTAACTTTCAAAGCATCAATATCACAAGACATCCTATCAACGCTCTTAGCCAAATCGTTTATTTTGAGTAGTTTTTCCTCTATGGACGCATTGAAAATCTTTTGAGAGTTGATGAACTCTTTGATATTATTCTCTAGATCAGAGGGTAATTTGTTATGACTTCCATAAGTGTTGGCGTAGGAATTGCCATAATTGTTAGAGGAGTTACTAGGAAAAGACCTAGGAACATAGTTTCCTCTAAAAGCATTGTTGTTGCCAAAATTGATCCTACCAACAAAATTCACATCCAAACTAGCGTTGCTACTCTCAATCAAAGAAGATAGTGGCATGTCATTAGGATCTACGACAGCGTTTCTACTAGCAACCAAATTCATCAACTCGTCCATCTTAGCACTAAGCGAGTTAATTTCTTCTATAGTGTGCACCTTTTTGCTAGCAGGCGACCTTTCAGTGTGCCACTGAGATTAGTTGGTCATGATATTGTCTAGGAGTTTTGTAGCGTCTCCTAACGTGATTTCCATGAATGTTCCACCTGAGGCGGAGTCCAAGATATTGCGAGAAGCGAAATTCAAGCCAGCGTAAAAGATTTGTATAATCATCCACAAACTCAAGCCATGAGCAGGACAATTTCTAATCATAAGCTTCATCCTCTCCCAAGATTGTGCAACGTGTTCATGATCAAGTTGCTTGAAATTCATGATATCGTTACGTAAGGAGATGATCTTAGCCGGCGAAAAATACTTGGATATGTAAGCATCTTTGCACCTATCCCAAGAATCGATAGTATTTTTAGGCAAAGAAGAAAACCAAGTTTTTGCGCGATCTCGCAACGAGAAAGGAAAAAGTTTCAACTTAATCACGTCATTATCCACATCTCTTTTCTTTTGCATGTCACAAAGCTCAATGAAGGTATTGAGATGGGATGCGGCATCTTCACTAGGAAGCCCAGAGAATTGCTGTTTCATAACAAGATTCAGCAAAGCTGCGTTGATCTCATACGATTCCGCACTAGTGGCGGGAGCAATCGGAGTACTAATAAAATCATTATTATTAGTGCTCGAGAAGTCGCAAAGTTTGGTGTTTTCAGACATGATGTCTTGAACAAACAAACAAGCACACAAGCAAGCAAGAAACCGGCAAGGGCAAGAGAAAACGGCGAAGGAGAAAGGCGAATGAAAACGGCAAATGTGAAGTGGGGGAGAGGAAAGCGAGAGGCAACTGGCAACAAAAGTAAATGCAAGAGAAGAGTTTGTGAGACCTACTTGGATAGATCTTGATTTCTCCTCCCCGGCAACGGCGCTAGAAATACTTCTGATGTTTTGCTGTGTATCCCTTGCAATGGCGCCAGTTGTGTCGACGGCACCAGGAATCCTTGAGCAATGGTTACGCCTTAAGGGACTTCCTAGGCAAGTATGCAAAGAATTTCCCCCGTGGCCTTGGAGCCTTGCGTTGGTGTTCCCTCGAAGCGGAAAGGGTGATGTAGCACAGCGACGGTAAGTATTTCCCTCAGTTTGAGAACCAAGGTATCAATCCGACGGAAGAGTATCTCAAGATCCTGCACAAACACAAAAGCTTGCACCCAACGCTATGAAGGGGTTGTCAATCCCTTATAGATTGTTTGCCAAGTGAGAACTGAAAGCAACAAAGTAACAAAGCAAAGTAAAAGCAGAGATGTAAACGATGGATGTGGATAGACCTGGGGTCCGTAGTGTTTACTAGTGGCTTCTCTCATGAAAGCAAGTAGACGGTGGGTGAACAAATTACTGTCGAGCAATTGACAGAACTGTGCAGAGTCGTGACGATATCTATGCAATGATTATTTCTATAGGCATCACGTCAGAAACAAGTAGACCGATACTTTCTGCATCTACTACTATTACTCCACACGTCGACCGCTATCCAGCATGCATCTAGTGTATTAAGTCCATAAGAACAGAGTAACGCCTTAAGAAAGATGACATGATGTAGAGGGATAATCTCAAACCAATTATAAAACCCCCATCTTTTTACCCTTGATGGCAACTGCTTGATGTGTGCCTTGCTGCCCCTACTGTCACTGGGAAAGGTCACCACATGGCAGAACCCAAAATCAAGCACTTCTCCCATTGCAAGAATCATAGATCTACTTGGCCAAACAAAACCCAAGACTCGGAGAGACTTACAAGGATATCAAATCATGCATATAAGAAATCAGCAAAGACTCAAATATATATCATAGATAATTTGATCACAAGTCCACAATTCATCGGATCTCGAAAGCACACCGCCAAAGAAGATTACATCGGATAGATCTCCATGAAGATCATGGAGAACTTTGTATTGAAGATCCAAGAGAGAGAAGAAGCCATCTAGCTACTAACTTCGGACCCGTAGGTCTGAAGTGAACTACTCACGAGTCATTGGAGGGGCGATGATGATGATGAAGAAGCCCTCCAGCTCCAAAGTCCCCTCCGGAAGGGTGCCGGGAAGGGTCTCCAGATGAGATCTCGCGGAAACGGAAGCTTGCGGCGGCGGGAAAGTATTTTCGAGGCTCCCCTGAGTTTTTGCGGAATATTTGGGAATATATAGGCGCAAGACCTAGGTCAGGGGGCAGCCAGGGAGGCCACAAGCCTGCCCACTGCCGCCTCACCCTGGTGGCGGAGTGGGGGCTTGTGGGCTCCCTGGAGCTCACCTGGCTTGGCCCAAAAGCCCCCTGGACTTCTTCCGTTCGGGAAAAAATCATTTCGGGGTTTTTCTTCCGTTTGGACTCCGTTCCAAAATCAGATCTGAAAAGAGTCAAAAACACGGAAAAAAGAGGAACTGGCACTTGGCACTGAATTAATAAGTTAGTCCCAAAAATATATAAAAAGGTACATAAAACATACAAAGAAGGCAAGATAACAGCGTGAAACCATCAAAAATTATAGATACGTTTGAGACGTATCAATGAACCACCCGCTACGGCTGACCAAGATGTTAAGAACGCTTGGTTAACACATAAGGAGGACTACTCAGTAGTTCAATGTGCAGTCTTGTATGGCTTAGAGCCGGGACTTCAACGTCGCTTTGAGCGTCATGGAGCATATGAGATGTTGCGGGAGTTGAAGTTTATCTTTCAGAAGAACGCCCGGATCGAGAGGTATGAGACCTCCGATAAATTCTATGCTTGCAAGATGGAGGAGAATTCGTCTGTCAGTGAACATGTGCTCAAAATGTCTGGGTACTCAAACCGTCTAGCTAAGATGGGGATTGAACTCCCGCAAGAGGCTATCACTGACATAATTCTTCATTCACTGCCACCAAGCTATAAGGGCTTCGTGTTTGTTAGAGCATATATCTCCATATGTGGTTTTGGTACTTGATGACAATTCCTATGGACTAATGGTTGCCTTAAGTTACATTTGTAGGATTTGTCCATAGGCACTTCTTGAAGTCCATCTGTTGGGTTCAAGGAGTTTATATGATGACCAAGATGGTGTTCAAGGTATTATCCAAAGAATGGTCATAGAGACACATGGTTGATCAAGATCTCAGACAAAGAGTAAATCAAGATGATCAACACACAAAGCGTACAAGATGTACCGAGAGGGATCAAGTGATCCCATGGTATGGTAAGCATTGTCCATTACGTGTTTGTGTACTAACCCATGGTCTTAGTGAGAGTTCTATGTGGGGGTTAGGTGTGTTTCCATGGTCTTGCGTCAAAGGGAAGATCTCATACAACCCATGGAGTATGACGTCAAGTTGTGATCATCATCAATGGTTGATCAAGATCTCAGACAAAGAGTAAATCAAGATGATCAACACACAAAGCGTACAAGATGTACCGAGAGGGATCAAGTGATCCCATGGTATGGTAAGCATTGTCCATTACGTGTTTGTGTACTAACCCATGGTCTTCGTGAGAGTTTTATGTGGGGGTTAGGTGTGTTTCCATGGGCTTGCGTCAAAGGGAAGATCTCATACAACCCATGGAGTATGACATCAAGTTGTGATCGTCATCAAGATTGCGATGTGCAAGTTCAAGTGGATCAGCACGAAGATAGCATGCTGGAAGCTTGTCGTCCATTGTGGTGGCAATGGACTTGTGAAGATATGCTGAAGAGTGGCTCACCCATAGTGAGTATGGGGGAGCAATCAACTAGTCTTCATCAAGCCAACTCAATCAAGAAAGGTGGTCCATCTTGAGGAAGCCAAGATCATCATCATCTAGCTCAAGAGGACGAGGTGCAAGGTATAGGTTTGCCCTTGATAGGTTTTCTGGTTAGGATAGATTGATGTACTATCAAGGGGGGCTCTCAAGTGAGTAGCTTGATCGTATCGTTCGTTGAGAGCTCAAACCATTTGCATCCTTGCATCATACTTCTTGGTTCTTGTTTGGTGTTTCTCTTTGTGAGTTTTAGAGCTTATGGTCATCTTCGTGACAAGCTCGAGTTCATCGAAAACGGAGTCCATATGCTTCTACTATGATGTTTTCGATGTTGGAGTTTTTGCCGGTTCTTCATTCATAGAGATCTCACATCTCTATATCATTGGCATTTTCATATCTGCATGGTCTTAAGATTTCCGCTGGACCTAGCGGTAGTACCGCTAGAGTTGGTGGTAGTACCGCTGGCTCTAGCGGTAGTACCGCTGGCTGGCGGTAGTACCGCCACTGGTCAGCGGTAGTACCGCTCCAGGAGCTTAGTACCGCCTGCCTAGCGGTTGTTCGTGGACGGACCTTTTTGCGAAGACTTTCTTGGCGGTGGTAGTGCCTTTGCACTACCAGGGGCCCAGCGGTAGTACCGCTGGAGTACCAGCGGTAGTACCGCTACAGCCGGCGGTAGTACCGCTAGCTGGCGGTAGTACCGCCCCTGGTCAGCGGTAGTACCGCTGGAGTGCCAGCGGTAGTACCGATGCAGCCAGCAGTAGTACCGCTGGAGCTCGAGCTGATGGTGGGGGTAACGGTCTGATTCCTTCCCCCACTATATAAAGGGGGTCTTCTTCCCCCTTGGCTTTATCCATTCGTTGAGCTCTTGTTCTACCTCCATTGTTGACATTCTTAGAGCTTGCTTACTCTCAATCCCTCCAATGATTCTTGCTTGTTCTTGAGGGAAAAGAGAGAGGAGATCTAGATCCACATCTCCACCAATCACTTTCTCCTCTATGTGAGGGGAACCCCTTGGATCTTGATCTTGGAGTTCTTTGTGAGCTCCTTGTTCTTGCTCTCATATTTCTCCATAGCTTTCGTTGTTGTGGAGGGATTTGAGTGTGAGGGACTTGACCACTTCGTGTGTTCTTGCCATTGCATTAGTTGCATCGGTTTGAGTTCTCCACGGTGATACGTGGAAGTGAAGTTTGAGAAGCTTATTACCTTTGGTACTTAGTACCCTAGATATTGTTCTTCGTGGATGCTTTGGCGTCCTAGAAGCTTGGTGGTGTCTCGGAGCTCAATCATTGTGGTGTGAAGCTCCGGGAAAGCGTCGGGGTCTCCAATTAGGTTGTGGAGATTGCCCCGAGCAATTTGTACGGGTACCGGTAACCGCCCCCAAGGGTTGCCACGTGTACGGGTTCGGTGACCGCCCCCAAGGTTTGCCATTTGTACGGGTTCGGTGACCGCCCTCAAGGGTCCCTTAGTGGAATCACGGCATCTTGCATTGTGCGAGGGCGTGAGGATATTACGGTGGCCTTAGTGGCATCTTGGGGAGCATTGTGCCTCCACACCGCTCTAACGGAGATTAGCATCCGCAAGGGTGTGAACTTCGGGATACATCATCGTCTCCCCGTGCCTCGGTTATCTCTTACCCGAACCCTTTACTTATGCACTTTACTTTGTGATAGACATATTGTTTATTGTAATATATCTTGCTATCACTTAGTTGTTTATCTTGCTTAGCATAAGTTGTTGGTGCACATAAGTGAGCCTAGTTGTTTGTAGGTTTTGTGCTTGACATATTAAACGTTAGTTTTATTCCGCATTTGTTCAAGCCTAAACCTTAATTATTTTAAAGCGCCTATTCACCCCCCCCTCTAGGCGACATCCACGTCTTTTCAGTGTTGAACTATAACATGCAAGGGATGAACAAGTCACCAGGCGAGTTATTCACGATGCTGAAAGTCGCAGAGTCACAACTCCGTAAAGAGCATGAAGTGTTGATGGTGAATAAGACCACTAGTTTCAAGAGAAATGAAAAAGGAAAGAAGGGTAATTCGAAGAAGAGCGGCAAGCCTGTTGCCAATCTGACGAAGAAACCCAAAGCTGGACCTAAGCCTGAAACGGAGTGCTATTATTGCAAGGGTATGGGTCACTGGAAGCGCAACTGCCCCAAGTATCTGGCTGATAAGAAGGCGGCCAAAGAAAAATCAGGTATATTCGATATACATGTTATTGATGTGTATTTAACCAGCTCTCGTAGTAGTGCCTGGGTATTCGATACCGATTCTGTTGCTCATATTTGAACTCGAAACATGAACTGCGGAATAAGCTAAGGCTGGCAAAGGATGAAGTGACGATGCGCGTGGGAAATGGTTCCAAGGTTGATGCAATCACCGTCGGCACAGTTTCACTTCTGTTACCATCACGATTAGTTATGAACTTAAATAATTGTTATTTAGTGCCTGCGTTAAGCATGAACATTATATCCGGATCTTGTTTATTGCGAGACGGTTACTCGTTTAATTGAGAGAATAATGGTTGTTCTATTTCTATGAGTAATATCTTTTATGGTCATGCGCTCAATGTAAGAGGATTGTTCATATTGAATCTTGATAGTGATAATACACATATACATAACATTGAGACCAAAAGAGTTAGAGTTAACAATGATAGCGCCATGTTTTTATGGCACTGCCGCTTAGGTCATATTGGTGTAAAGCGCATGAAGAAACTCCATACCGATAGACTTTTGGAGTCAATTGACTTTGATTCACTTGAGACGTGTGAACCATGCCTCATGGGCAAGATGACTAAAAATCCATTCTCCGGAAAAATGGAGCGTGCAAGTGACTTGTTGGAAAGCATACATACCGATGTGTGTGGTCCGATGAGTGTGGAGGCACGCGGCGGATATCGTTATTTTCTCACCTTCACTCACAATTTGAGTAGATATGGTTATGTCTACTTGATGAAGCACAAGTCTGAAACATTTGAGAAGTTCAAGCAATTTGAGAGTGAAGTTGAAAATCATCGTAACAAGAAGATCAAGTTCCTACGGTCTGATCGTGGGGGTGAATATCTGAGTTTCGAGTTTGGTGCTCACTTAAGACAATGTGGAATTGTTTTACAGTTGACACCGCCTGAAACACCACGGCGTAATGGTGTGTCCGAATGTCGTAATCGTACTTTATTACAGATGGTGTGATCTATGATGTCGCTTACCGATTTATCATTTTGGGGTTATGCATTAGAAACAACTGCATTCACTTTAAATAGGGCACCATCAAAATCCGTTGAGACGATGAACTGTGGTATGGCAAAAGACTAAAGTTACATTTCTTAAAGTTTGAGGATGTGATGCTTATGTCAAAAAGCTTCAGCCTGAAAAGCTGGAACCCAAAGCGGAAAAGTGTGTCTTCATAGGTTACCTGAAAGAGACAGTTGGGTATACCTTCTATCTCAAATCCGAGGGCAAAGTGTTTGTTGCTAAGAACGGAGCTTTTCTCGAGAAGGAGTTTCTCTCGAGAGAATTGAGTGGGAGGAAGATAGAACTTGATGAGGTTGTCGAACCTCTCATCCCTCTGGAAGGTGGCGCAGGGCAAGGGGAAACCCCTGTCGTTGCGACGCCGGTTGAGGAGGAAGTTAATGATGATGATCATGAAACTCCGAATCAAGTTCTTGTCAAACCTCGCAGGTCGACGAGACCGCGTACTACTCGAGAGTGGTACAGTAATCCTGTCTTATCAATTATGTTGTTGGACAACAATGAGCCTGCAAATTATGAAGAAGCAATGGTGGGCCCGGATTCCAATAGATGGCTCGAGGCCATGAAGTCCGAGATAGTATCTATGTATGAAAACGAAGTGTGGACTTTGGAAGTTTTACCTGAAGGCCGCAAGGCTATTCAGAACAAATGGATCTTTAAGAAGAAGACGGACGCTGACGGTAATGTGACAGTTTATAAAGCTCGACTTGTGGCAAAGGGTTTTTCACAAGTTCAAGGAATTGACTACGATGAGACTTTCTCACCCGTAGCGATGCTTAAGTCCGTCCGAATCATGTTAGCAATAGCTGCATTTTTTGATTATGAAATCTGGTAGATGGATGTCAAAGCGGCGTTCCTTAACGGTTTCCTTAAGGAAGAGTTGTATATGATGCAACCCGAAGGTTTTCTCGATCCTAAAAATGCTGACAAAGTGTGCAAGCTCCAGCGATCCATTTATGGACTGGTGCAAGCATCTCGGAGTTGGAATAAATGCTTTGATGAGGTGATCAAAGCATTTGGGTTTATACAAGTGGTTGGAGAATCTTGTATTTACAAGAAAGTGAGTGGGAGCTCTGTGGCGTTTCTAATATTATATGTGGATGACATATTGCTGATTGGAAACAACGTGGAGTTTTTGGAGAGCATAAAGGATTACTTGAATAAAAGTTTCTCTATGAAGGACCTAGGAGAAGCTGCTTACATTCTAGGCATTAAGATCTATAGGGATAGATCGAAACGCCTGATAGGACTTTCACAAAGCACGTACCTTGATAAAGTTTTGAAGAGGTTCAAAATGGAACAGTCCAAGAAGGGGTTCTTGCCAGTTTTACAAGGTACGAGATTGAGTAAGACTCAGTGCCCAACAACTGATAAAGATAGAGAGCATATGAGAGTCGTCCCCTATGCTTCAGCCATAGGTTCTATCATGTATGCAATGTTGTGCACTAGACCAGACGTTAGCCTGGCCATAAGTATGGCAGGCAGGTTCTAGAGTAATCCAGGAGTGGATCACTGGACGGCGGTCAAGAATATCCTGAAGTACCTGAAAAGGACTAAGGAGATGTTTCTCATGTATGGAGGTGACGAAGAGCTCGCCGTAAAAGGTTACGTCGATGCAAGCTTTGACACAGATCCGGACGACTCTAAGTCACAGACCGGATACGTATTTATTCTTAATGGGGGTGCGGTAAGCTGGTGCAGTTCCAAGCAAAGCGTCGTAGCTGATTCTACATGTGAAGCGGAGTACATGGCTGCCTCGGAGGCAGCTAAGGAAGGTGTCTGGATGAAGCAGTTCATGACGGATCTTGGAGTGGTGCCGAGCGCACTGAATCCAATAACCCTGTTTTGTGACAACTTGGGTGCCATTGCCTTAGCAAAGGAACCACGGTTTCACAAGAAGACCGGACACATCAAACGACGCTTCAACCTCATCCGCGACTACGTCGAGGAGGAGGACGTGAATATATGCAAAGTGCACACGGATCTGAATGTGGCAGGCCCGTTGACTAAACCTCTTCCACGGGCAAAGCATGATCAACACCAGAACTGTATGGGTGTTAGATTTATTACAATGTAATTCGCATGGTGATGTGATGGCTAGATTATTGACTCTAGTGCAAGTGGGAGACTGTTGGAATTATGCCCTAGAAGCAATGATAAATAAGTTATTATTATAATTCCTGTATCAAGATAATCATTTATTATCCATGCTATAATTGTGTTGAATGAAGACTTAGATACATGTGTGGATACATAGACAAAACACTGTCCCTAGCAAGCCTCTAGTTGGCTAGCTAGTTGATCAAGGATAATCAGGGTCTTCTGGCTATGTACAAGGTGTTGTTGCTTGATAACTCGGTCACATCATTGGGTGAATCATGTGATGGACTAGACCCAAACTAATAGACGTAGCATGTTGATCGTGTCATTTTGTTGCTATTGTTTTCTGCGTGTCAAGTATTTATTCCTATGACCATGAGATCATATAACTCACTCGCACCGGAGGAATGCCTTGTGTGTATCAAATGTCACAACGTAACTGGGTGACTATAAAGATGCTCTACAAGTATCTCCGAAGGTGCCTGTTGAGTTAGTATGGATCAAGACTGGGATTTGTCACTCCGTGTGACGGAGAGGTATCTCGGGGCCCACTCGGTAATACAACATCACACACAAGCCTTGCAAGCAATGTGACTTATTGTAAGTCACGGGATCTTGTATTACGGAACGATTAAAGAGACTTGCCGATAAACGAGATTGATATAGGTACTGATGATCGAATCTCGGGCAAGTAACATACCGAAGGACAAAGGGAATGACGTACGGGATTATATAAATCCTTGGCACTGAGGTTCAAACGATAAGATCTTCGTAGAATATGTAGGATACAATATGGGCATCCAGGTCCTGCTATTGGATATTGACCGAGGAGTCCCTCGGGTCATGTCTACATAGTTCTTGAACCCGCACGGTATGCACACTTAAGGTTCAGCGCTGTTTTATGCGTATTTGAAGTATATGGTTGGTTACCGAATGTTGTTCGGAGTCTCGGATGAGATCACGGACGTCACGAGGATTTCCAGAATGGTCCGAAGATGAAGATTGATATATAGGATGACCTCATTTGATTACCGGAAAGTTTTCGGCATTACCGGGAATGTACGGGAGTGACGAATGGGTTCCAGATGTTCACCGGGGGGCAGCCCACCCCGGGGAAGCCTATAGGCCTTAGGGGTGCCGCACCAGCCCTTAGTGGGCTGGTGGGCAAGCCCAAGAAGGCCCCTGCGCAGGAGATAAGAAAAATGAAAGAGAAAAAAAAGGGGAAGTGGGAAGGAAGGGAAGGACTCCACCTTCCAATCCTAGTTGGACTAGGATTGGAGGAGGATTCCTCCTCCCCCTTCGGCCGAACCCCTTCGGGCTCCTTGAGCCTCAAGGCAAGGCCCCTCCCCTCCCTCCTATATATACTGAGGTATTAGGGCTGATTTGAGACAACTTTGCCACGGCAGCCTGACCACATACCTCCACGGTTTTTCCTCTAGATCGCGTTTCTGCGGAGCTCGGGCGCAGCCGTGCTGAGATAAGATCACCACCAACCTCTGGAGCGCCGTCACGCTGCCGGAGAACTCATCTACCTCTCTGTCTCTCTTGCTGGATCAAGAAGGACGAGATCATCGTTGAGTTGTACGTGTGCTGAACGCGGAGGTATCGTCCGTTCGGCACTAGATCGGAGCGGATCATGGGACGGATCGCGGGACGGTTCGTGGGACGGTTCGCGGGGCGGATCGAGGGACGTGAGGACGTTCCACTACATCAACCGCGTTTATTAACACTTCCTGCTGTGCGATCTACAAGGGTACGTAGATCTGAAATCCCCCCCCCCCCGTAGATGGACATCACCATGATAGGTCTTCGTGCGCGTAGGAATTTTTTTTGTTTCCCATGCGACGTTCCCCAACACCATCCTCCAAAAGGTAATAGATGCGGTAGAACGATGGATTCCTTGCTCTTGTGCTCTAAAGATAGTCTCCTCAACACTCAATCAATCTCTCACAGATGTGGGAGGGGTAGGAGAGATTGATCTTGTGGAAAGAAACTTTGGGAGGCTAGAAATCAAGGTTCAAATGGTTGGAATGGAATCTCTTGATCTCAACACATGAGTATGTAGCTCTCTCTCAGAAAAATGGACCTGGCAAGTGTAAGTGTGTTCTGAATGCTTCCTCTAGGAATGAGAGGTAGGTGGAGGGGTATATATATATGCATCTCCAAAACTCCAACCATTACAACATTATTGCCCAACTCGGTGACACCGAAATGTTAACCTTGGTGGTACCGAGTTGCACTAAATGTGACAACTTTGAATTCTCGGTGAGACCGATATAGGAATCTCGGTGGTACCGATATGATGACCTAGGCTGGTTTCCAAACTTAGTGAGACCAACTTCAAACTCGGAAATTCAGAAACTTGAAGTTATCTCAAGAGAATGTTGGTCACCCAATCTCGGTGGCACCGATAGAAATGTTGGTTGTACTGAGATGGTGGGATTGTCATAGGATCTGTCTAAGTGTAAGATCGGTATAGCCGAGTAGGAAATGTTGGTGGCACCGATTTTGCATATTTGGCTTGGGACATATATATTTTGTGGGAAAATGGCACATTATTTTTGGTGGCTATCTCTAAGCACTTGAGCAACCAATTCATCATAATATCTCATCCCCTTTTAATAGTATTGGCTTTCCTATGGACTCAAAGTGATTTCTCACAAATATAAAATGTAGAGTCTTCTTTCTTGATGCTTGAGCCAATCCTATCCTTCCTTCATCAAGGGGCTTCTCCTCACAATCCTATAGCCAAAGCTCTGTGTGGACTATACCTGAAATATACTAGGTAAAAGTGTTAGTCCAACAGACAATGCATGTTGTCATGAATTATCAAAACCACCAAGGGAGCATATGTGCTTTCAACATCGTGCCTTTCTTCATTGTAGTACTTGCAGCAAACAACCCTCTATCCAGCTCTTGGCTTCCCTACTTCCATTGTCTTCTTCTCATGTTGTTTCACCTTCTTCTTTTGCTCATCGTCTCACTGCTTTGCCAGCGTATTATTTCTCTTCTTGCTTTCACTTCGCGCCCTTTCTTAGGCACACGAGACGGATTTTGTAGCATCTTCGAGCATTGAGGTTGTGGCAAGTCATTATGCATTGTTCCCGTTGCGGCAATGGGTGGTTGGTGGTTCACTCTGTTGTGTTGCTTGTTGCTCTGGCAGCACACCCCTCTACGTCACTGCTATGGAATATTCAAGAACATTTATTGCTTCAACTAAAATTTTGTAGGCATCATCATTGGAACATGCATTGGAGGCAATCCATGTTAATCTTCGACACACGGATTTGTATTCAGCGTGTTTGTCAAGGGGTGCCCGAAGTCTAGCAATCGCCCAGTTCTGCCCATGCTCGTCGTTGTTGCTTCAGACCACCTCTCCAACAAGTACCGTTGTGGAATAACCTGCACATTGAGGTGCAATATCACCCGTATTATGTGTGTGCAAATCAGGACATTCATCTCAAAATAGTGGCAACTACAATCAAACACCCCTTCATCCATCATAACATGCACAGAAAAGAGCTTTGGGTTCTCATAGAAGCTTGATGTTAGCTTGAACTAGATGCCTTGCCCTTGGTACTCAGTGTCTTTCTTGATAACGAAGTCGGTAGACATAGTCAATTGTGTATGGAACTTGCCAAAGACGTTCCGTGTGTAGTAACCAGCAGCTTGGCGCTTAATGTTATGCCTGCAACATTAGAAAATGAAACAGTGGTCACAAAGAAAATCACAAATAGAATTAACCTATCACAAACTTTTTTGGGTGTTCTTTTGGTATAGTGAAGCTGGCACACCGAGAGTATAGTGGTTGATCAGTCGTTCCATTGCTGAAGCCAAGATTGTCCCCATTATAAAGTTATGTTTCCTGGCAAATTTTGTATTGCTATGCAAACCTCCAAATTGAATTAGCCGGATGAATCAGCGTCTTGAAATATGAGTTGAGTCCCTTGGACCTTACTGTTGTGCTCGTGAACAGGAAGAAATTATTTTTGAAGTACGCTGGAGCCTACATGTGCCTTGTATGCCACATGTTCTTCAGGTGTTTGTTTTTAGCCACTTCAAAACAATGCAACATGTACTACCATGTGACCTCGAATTCCTCGACAGTGTCCTAGTCATTGATACAAGTGTAAAACATATATGCAAATGCCTCATCTCTGCTCAGCAGCCTTCTCAACTTAGAGCGTGCGTTGCTAGAGACATGAAACTTGCAACACCTATGCCATGTGTTTAGGCAAACTTGCTCAATAGTTAGTGCCATTGCTTGGTCCTGGTGAGTCATTATGTTTGTTGGATGCTCGTTATCCATTGCAACCATCCACTGCTCAAACACCCACTTGAATGTTTCAATTGTCTCATCCAGCAACAAGGCACATGTGAGAGCAACGGTATGGAGGTGGTTGTTGACCCCAACTGTAGGAACAAAAGGAATGTTGTATCTATTGGTGTAGAAGGTTGTATCAAAGAATACACAATATTTATACTTCGGATAAAATGCCATTGTTCTCCCGTCAACCCAAAATAATGCTATCACCGAGTTTGTGGCAGGATCTTTTGCACCACAAAGAACAAAACTGGATTCTCGTCCTTCCTCCTATCAAAGTACTTGAATGTCATATCCATGTCTCGGAATGTTATCCCTTGCCAGAGCTTTGCATGTTCATCTAAATATCTCTCTTCACATACAGGAGTATCCTGGTGTTACCTTCATGGATTATACCAAGGACACCCATGCAATCTTAAGTTTGCAGGTTGACATCACGCAATGTCAACAAGAGTTGGTCATCCTCGTCAAGTATTTTGCAGTGCGAGCAGTAATGCCTAACATGCTCGGGTTGCTCCTGAAAGTGCATGCTATGCCCCTAATCGACTTTTGGTGTTAATGACAACACATACATAGGAAACTAATCCTATTTGTTGAGTGTATCTCGGGATGGCAAGTACTTTAGTAGATTGAGAATTATGTGCCAAGGTGGTCTGAGAAGATCGGGATTTATATGTCAAGAAGGCTCGGGATTGAGAAAAGATGATGTAGACTATCCTTTTGAGTTTACTATTCTTGAGTATAGGGATCCCGCACTATTAAGAGGGGATCACAGGTTTTGCGATGAATTTGCTCATACCACATCTTCACTATTCTGCTCAATACCACATCTTCTCTACTCTGATCTTATCTCAAAACAGGACTAATGCCTCGGACTTCCGGCTCCCTCCGGACGTCCGGGGGCCGGTCGAGGGTCGGACGACCGACAGGCTTCGGAAATCCGGAGCTCTGCACCAGAAGAACTTGAGCCATATAACTCGGATTTCCGGCTCCCTCCGGACATCCGAGGGCCGGTGGACCGACCAGCTTCGGAAATCCGGAGCCCTGCACCAGAAGAACGTGAGCCATATAACTCGGACTTCCGGCTCCCTCCGGACGTCCGTCCCCTTTCGGAAATCCGGAACCTTGCACCAGAAGAAGTTGAGTCGAATAACTCGGACTTCCGGCCTTCTCCGGACGTCCGGTCCCTGTTCAACTCACGGTGTTTCCAGACATATCTACAACCCTCGGACGACCGACCCCTGTCGGACGACCGACCCCTGTCGGACGTCCGACTCCTTGTGGACGCCCGGACTTCCATAAACTGCCGGATGTCCGAACCCTGTGTGACTTAAAGTGTCCCCAACGGCTGTTTTACACTCCTCACTATATATACCCCCTCCCGCTTTGTGTGAGGGTGTCCAACACAGCTAGAACACATACAAGAACACCTTTCTTCTCACTCACTCTTGTCTACACCAAATCTTAGATCCCAAGAGCATTTATGAGTCCCTTTGAGTGTTGTTCCAATCAAAAGATAGATCGTCTCCTTCTCCTCCTTCCCACCAAAGTGATTTGTGATTTGAGCAAGTTTTGAGCAATCCCCGTGATCTTGTTACTCTTGGAGGTTGGAGACTCCTAGGCGGTAGGAGTCTTCGAAGAGGAATCAAACCATTGTGATTTCCCCCGGAAAGTTTGTGAAGGTTTGGAAGCCACCTCAAGGCTTACCACTAGTGGTTGAGAAACGCCTTCGTGGAGTTATCTCAAAGGGAGAATAGGGTGAGCCTTCGTGGCGTTGGTGTGCCTTCGTGGTAACATCCGCCCCTCTAACAGTGACGTAGCTTCCCTCCAAGGAAGTGAACATCGGGATACATCCTCGTGTCTCTTGGAGTTTCGGTTATTCCTAACCCTAACTCTCTACTTGTGTTAATCCTTATTACGTACTTGTATTTGATTATTGTTTACCGGTTGCCTTACTTCACTCTAAATAGCTTACTCCTTGTCATAGCAATTATTAGGCCTACACTCATATTCCGCACCTTTGCCTAAAATTGCTAAGTAATTATTAAAATTTGGAACTGTACCTATTCACCCCCCCTCTAGGTCCATCTCGATCCTTTTCAGCTCCATCAAGGGATGTGTATGCTCCGCAACAAAGCAAGTCACGGTCCATCTCTCATTCCTAAGCCCAACATTCATATGTGCCTTACAATTATGACGGAGCATCCTATTCTTCTGATGTGTTCTTGTTACATCCATTTTAACGCTAGGCTGCCTGCTAGAGTTGTTGTTTTCTGTTCCAATGCTCTCTGAAGTGCTACTTGTTTCCGCTTTACCGGGCTTTCTAGCATACTACTTGATTAGTATTGCATCTTCTTTCTTCTGGCACCTTTTCTAGTTGAACTTTGAGGAAGATATATGTGTCCCAAACCACAACTTGAAGGCATAGTCGTTGTAGAATTTTTGGGAATCCTCAAGTGTGTCAAACACCATGCCAACATAGGGCGGCATTGGTTGCGATGAAACAACTCCATCATCTGAATCATCTTGCATTGCATCATCAACATGCAACAAACCATGTGAATCTTCACCACCAACAACATAAAAGTTGCCTTCGACATAACTCTCTCCCCCCTTCAGTCCTAGCTTCGTGCAAACAAGCCACATGTGCTTTTAGAGAGAGAGAGATAGAGAGGTGTTGTGCAACAATCATTTTTCCTCTCCATGAAATCAATAGTTCTTGTTTTGTTTCAGAAATTCAGGTAAACAGAGTTACCGGTCTAGTCAACAGTTTCTGTCATGTTTCAGGGGTCAATTAACATGCACCTTTTTTCCTGCCCGAGATCGGCTGCATTGATCAAAATATCCACTAAGTGTGGTTCTTCTCATGTAAGTATACACAATCAAATACTATAAGAGGCATTGTCACATGAGTCATTTATTCCTTTTTTTCATCAAATATGTTGATCAACAAGTAATAAACTGAAGACAAATGCAAGTAAAAATAAAGGCCATGTTTCAAACACACAAGGAGACACGAGAGGTGGTGTGCATTGTTTTTACCACACACACGAAAACAAAATAAAATCTAGCTTTGTTTTCCGGGAAACGTTTTAAATCAACCGGTTGATTTCTTCCTCTCGTAAACCGCATTCTCTTCGCACCACGTGTCTCAGCGAAGTCCACCCACCGCACCCAGGCTTATCTCCCACCTCGTTCCCCACGCCCTCTCCACCGCACCCAGGCTTATCTCCCACCTCGTTCCCCACGCCTCTCCTCCTGGTGCTGCGCGCCGCACCCCGCCCCTTGCACCTCCCACTTCCACTCCAACGCCGCTACCGCCATGGACCGCCCGCCCCCGCAGCAGCAGCAGCCCGCCGCCGGCGCCTCCTCCTACGCCAGCCCCAACCGGCCCTCCTACCCCTCTAGCTACACCAAGTTCAACTCTACACTCAACGTCGGGCTTCGCCGGGGTTCGTCGGGGTATGAGGACGTTGCTGCACGACGACGATGAAGCTGCCTTGCAGCAGTAGAGAGCTTCAAGCTGCCGCCATGACCGGCGGCACAGTTGCATCGCAGCAGGTAACGCTGCAATGAAGCTTCGCTGGGGCGTCAATGAAGCTTCGTCGGAGCTCCAATGAAGCTTCACTGGGGCGTCAAGGAAGCTTCGTCGGAGCTCCAATGAAGCTTCTCGTGGGCGTCGTCAGTGTTGCGTCCAAGCTTTTGTCGCCGCCCCGGTGGCTCCCGGTACTGCAATGCAGCAGTAGACGGTGGCTCTTGGGGCTGCTATGAAGCGGCCGCCGGCGGCTCCGGTGACGCGAGGTCACTGACGCAACGTGCCATCGGTGGTTGCTGCGTTGTTGCTCTGCATCATGCGAATGAGGATTAGAGAAGAAAGTATCTTTTTTGCAGTCCTGGAAGCGAAAGGAAGAAGACGAGGGTTGTGTTTGCTTTTGATCCAACGGATTATGTGCGTCTAATCAGACGGCTCGACAGGCGACTGATGTTGTCTTAAGATCAGCCGGCTGATCCGTAGCCGTCGCCTTGTTTTTGTACATAGGGTTTCAGGTTTTAGAGACACACATGTGTTCATGTTTCACTGACATGTACCCATAGCTCTGTCGAAACTCCAGGGTGCTCTGTTTCTAAAACAAAGTCGTTGTTACAGGAAGTAAATAAGGTTGCAAGTCTGTCAGGACCGAGCGCGGTTTGTTACATCCGACGGATGTTAGCGCAACCATCAAACGGTGCTCCATATGGCAGATGTTTCTAATACATCCCCTGCCGACGCCTAACGTGGCCCTAAAAAACCTATTTTTGCCCATGATATTGATGTCCAAGAAGGCATCTCCATCATAGTTACATTTTTTTTACATAAAAGCACATAGTTTTTGAACCATTCATGTAATACTAAATCCTCAAAATATTAGTGTGCCACACGTGATGTGATGAATCTGTATCCACTTAAATTTTTTTTGTAATTGTGTATGCGTGAGACGCTCTTCAAATACACAAATTTCAAAGCCCAAAACAACCAGACTTCACAAAACTTACAACAATCTCACTAATAAACCAGTCCCTTAAATATAAATATCTAAAAAAAATCACTATGGATTACATACGGGCGTGCCTTAAAGTACAAATTCGTTTATTTTGTTCTGTATGTTATTCATAGTGAAATCTTAAAAAAATTATATTTAGAAACCAAGAAGAAAGTGTGTTTTTTGTTGGAAAAGTCTATCCTTCAACCGGCGGATCTGCGCGATCCATCCATCACCTGCTCGTCCGTTCGATCCCGCCATCGCAATCGTTTTCTGAAACTTGATCGTTGTTTCCGCAACTGGAGCGTTGTTTCGGAAAACTGCCTAGTCCATGTCTCCACCTACGCCTCGGCCCCGACAACCTCGCCGCCGCCGGCCTGCTACGGCTCGCCGCCCTCCGCCGTCGGCCTGCCCGCGACCTCGCGTGCCCTCCGTTGCCGCCCCTGCTCGTCCCCCGCCCGCGGCCCCGCCGGCCTGCCACAAGGCCCGCCACCCCTGATCGGCGGCCCCGTCGCCGCCCCGCCGCCCCTGCTTCTGCAACGTGACTTTCGTTGCAAATTTTTCTGAAACTCGACCGTTGTTGCAAAAAATTCTTCCGTAAAAATACTTATGTTACAGAAAGACGAAGAAAAAAAATTCTGCAACAAGCAAATTGTTTCTGAAACTCGACCGTTGTTTCAGGAATTAACGGATCCAAAGTTTATTTCTTGCAACAAAGCGAAAGTTTCTGCAACTCGAGCGTCGTTTCAGGAATTAAGTACAGGAACGAATCGGACGCTACGCGCGAGATCTAACGACTGTCGAGGCGGTGGATGTTTAATAAATATCCACCGATAGATGCGTAGCAGTCCCTTTTTTTGTTGGGAAAAGCTAACCATCAGCCGACAGATTATAATGGCCGCATCAGCCACCTCCTCCGTAAGACACGCGTCCAAGTGACTATGCGGTTCTGCAACAAAGACTATGTTTTTGAAACATATACGATGTTGCAGTGGTCTACTATAGATTTATGTTCTGACCATCCGGCCGCCACCAACCGCCCATGCCGCCCATGAACGTTGCAAAAAATTTCCGCAACTTAACCTTTGTTGTAAAAATTCCTGAAACATGACCTTTGTTGCAAAAAATTTCTCCGCAAAAATACCTATGTTGCAGAAAGACGAAGAAAAAAAATCCTGCAACAAGCAAATTGTTTCTGAGACTCGACCGTTGTTTCAGGAATTAACGGATCCAAAGTTTATTTCTTACAACAAAGCGAAAGTTTCTGCAACTCAGCCATAGTTTCAGGAATTATGGGGTGCCTGACCGGAGCAGATCCGACGACCACGTGTAGATCGGACGGCCCTCCAAGTGGTGGATGTTTAGTAAACATCCACCGGTGGATGCGTAGCATGACTTTTTTGTTTCCAAAAGTATGAACATTGCCAAAAAAAAAAAAAGAGGGGGAGGGGGGGGGGGGGGGTACGAGCCGTTACGAAAACGGATTCCGTTGGTTTTACCGTTAAACCGAAGCTTCTCCTAATCCGTCCAGGACGCACGCAAAGACGCCCAAGTCCACGGCGCTACGAAACGGGGAAGAAGCTACACGTAAAGCATCCGGGTCCGGCCATCCCACCGCCGAATATTTTTCACTACTTTATTCCCGGACACGCACGCAGGCGGCGCAACCCAACCTCCCTTCAGCCGCGGAGGAGAGAAAAAAAAAGTCGGTACTTTCGCCTCACAGGAATCGATTCCGGCGAGCGATTCCGGCAGGCGGCGGCGGCGATGGCGAGCGGCTCGTCCCGGCCCCAGATTCTCTGCGTCTCCTTCAACCAGGACAACAGGTACGTGCGGGGGCGGGGGCGGCGGGATACGCGCTCTCGCGCTCGACTCCGGCGGGTTTGAGGGTCGGATTCCGCCGGAGGGGAGGTCCGATTCTGACTCCGGGTTGCCCCGTGCTTTGTTTCAGCATGTTCTCCGTCGGGACCAAGGAAGGGTTCAAGATTTTCGATGCCCGGACCGGGAGGCTCTGCAACGACAACAGTAAGCCTTGCTCCACATAGCAGTCGTTCACTGCGAATATCCAATTATACTTACAACAGGTTGATTATCTCTTGTATGTGTAGAAAGCTTATGCTGAACAATCAAGGTTGCGTTGTGCTTCCTGCCTAATTCAGACTAGTTCTGAACACAATCGTTGTGCATTGGTAGAGGGTAGAACCAGGCAGCAATGCAAACATTTTCTGTCAATGCGTTGTTCGGTGACTAAAACCGCCTAGGGAATAGCTATCGCGCCATGAATTTATCATAGATAGCTAAGCCGTATGTGCCTCTTTCTGTGGTTGTAGAACTTGGAGGACTGAATGTCGTGGAGCTGTGGTTTGCCACGAACCTCATCGCTATGGTCGGAACTGGGGAACAGGTATCTGACACGCTCTTTTCCTCTTTTTGGATTCGATTTGTTCCCTGTTGTGCCGTTGAAATTCGACGGATCGATTTGTTCCCTGTTGTGTGTGGTTGAGGTTCGACGGATATAGTTTTACACGGATGATGTCGTTGGTTAATCGTCGGTTCAAACTGCCTTTTGCAGCCTTCACGGTCTCCTAGACGCCTTTGCCTGTTCAATACCATTACAGGCGCCTCAAAGAAGGATCTGAACTTCAGGAGTACAATTTTGGCTGTTCGGTTTAGTAGAACGAGGTACACCACCAATCCTTCCTGTCTAAAAGAGACCGAGTACCCTAGTGTTTCACTCACCTGTTACTAATTAGGTCTATCGCTAGTCTGCCTGAGCACATTTAAGACTGTCGTACATTAGTGATGACTATGTTCTTTATATATCCTGCAATTTTTTAAGAGAAGTCCAGAAGGTCCATTCTAATTAACAATGCTGTCAGAGATCATGATACTTAATCATATGCTTCTATCTATTCCTGGCAAAAAAATGTATGAGATACTTCTATCCATTAGTTTCTGACTTCCTGTGATGACATAATTTTTTACTTGTGTAATTTGTTCTATGTCTATCGAGTTTTGGACCAGGGATGTTATGCATGCTTTTCTCATTGAGTTTTATTATAAAAAAGGTTGTCACATTATGTGCAGGCTTATTGTTGTTTTGCAGGACAAGACCTTTATTTATGATCTAAACAGCACTCGTATCTTGGAGGAAATTGACACGGTACATAATCCTAAAGGTAAGCATCCTACCCAAAAATTTCAAATTGCGACTCACACTAGTATTCCAGAAAGTATTTTTGAACTATTTTTTGCTTTGAAACAGAATTTGCTTCGCATAATTGCTGCTAATGTTGTTAACTTTAAATACCAGGCCTTTGTGCATTTGCTCCTAATTCAGAATGGTGTTATTTGGCCATCCCAGCAAGCACATCAAAAGGATCTGCTTTAGTGTATAAAGCATCAGAACCTGAATTAATATGCCAGGTAATTCCCAGAAGGTTTAGTTATAATTCGTACAGCTGAATAAGCATTATTACGTTTACAGATTTACAGTTCTCCATGTCCTGGATCTTTCTTGAGGGAATCACCGTAAAAACCAACGACTCATTGATTATTTTGAATCACTGAAAACGCAATGGCCGTGCAACTATGGTGGCATGCACAATATTTTATTCATATACTATACGTAAATTTTTCTGGAACCTATTTTTTTTCTCGAATATAGATCAGAATAGGAATACTTTCAAGATCGGATTTGTTTTCCTACAGTTTTCAGTCAACTTTGGAGGCTTTAATCTCAATCCTAGTAATCTGAAGATATGTAAATGTCTTTTCACTGATATTTCCCCCCTATTTGTAATTGATCAACAGATAGATGCCCATGAGTCTCCATTAGCTGCAATGGCATTTTCTTCCAATGGCATGTACCTGGCAACAGCTTCTGAGAAGGGCACAATGATTAGGGTATATATCGTGGCACAAGCAACTAAGGTGAACATTATTGATCTTTGTTCTACCACCATGATAAGCACTCTGTATTCTGCCTAATATCGTTAAAAATTCTTACATCAACAGTCGCATAGTTTTCGGCGGGGAGCGTATCCATCAACAATTTACTCGCTCTCATTTGGGCCATGCATCGATCGGCCTGATGTTCTTGCTGCCACAAGTTCGTCAGGCTCTTTGCACATGTTTTTTCTTGACGCTGCCAGAAATGGAAGGTTAGTCTTCCTTCTCGGCTGTTGTGGTTTGTGAACCAACTTTTGTGGGCATAATTTTGACGTGCTTCGCTTTTCAGGAACCAAACGAATAAATTACTAGGCTCGATAATTCCTGGATCCAAAGCAATTTCCGATGCTTTGGATCCAGCTAATCATCATGTTATTCACAACATTGCCCCCGCAGAAACCAAGAGGTACATTTAAGATCTGGCTTCGTCTGACCCTTCCCTGTTTTCACTGCTAATCTAATCCTTTGGAATTTTAGCTGTCTGGCAGTACATAGCGTAGAATATTCCCAAAATTCTTCCAAGTTTCCTGCTGTGAGGTAAGAAATTCATGCATAGTTCGACACAAGATGCATCGTGACATTTAATGTCTTCCAGATCATATTCATAAGCAACCGTACATTTTTGCAGGACTGTAGTCTATGTTGTAACTCACGATGGATACTTCCGCGAGTACACGATCAGCACCACGAAGTCAAACGAATCTTCATGGGTTTTGGAGCGCGAATTTAGCCTGCTAGATACCGGTCATACTTTGAAACAGAATGAACACCACCACGTGGACTGACTTTGTTGGTTTACCGACCACGTTCCTTCAAACTGACTGGTGTAAATATCATGCGCAAGATGAGTGTATCCATAGGAAGGCAGGCCTGACTTAGCAATGGATCGGACCGGTCCAATTTGACATAGTATAGCATAGTGTAGGTGTTGATTAAGCTTCATGTTGTGGATGTGTAAATTACAGATGTAAAGTGTTACAATATATCACTTGCCGCACAAATTAGTAATCAATGAAGTCTTGTTTTCCATGTTGATTGTGTGATTGGCTTGGATAGAATTCATGACGATATCAAGTACCCAGCAACCTTTGCCATTGCATTCTTTCATGAATGTCAAATTATACAGCTTGCTGCACCAAGATTTCTATGCACTGGATGCTCAGTGATTTTACAGGAACCAATGCAAAATATGTACAGAAAAAAAAACTCCAACATCCCAAGGTGGCTTTCCCTCTGCAATGAAATGGATAGCCACATCACCCCAAGTTTGTGTTACAAGAATTCACTGAAAGCTAGAGAGTCTTTTTCAAAACCTTGCATAATGGCGTTCCGGCAAAAAATCACGCCATGCCATTTTTATCTTTGATTTTGAGGGGTGGCACAGGAGGCATATCCCCTTTCATCAGTGTGGGATGCACAAAATTTGGTAACTAACACTAACAAACTCTTTTATACAAAATATAATAACTGAAGCCCTGCTGCCTTGCTGCAGCAGGCTTGCAACCCACTGTATAAATCTCCGTGGTGTTGTTTTCTTTCCTATGCCTAAGTAGCCACTTGAAGACGATAACGTAGAACACATTCCTTTTGTTAACATGATAACGCGTCCTTGATCCTCCTTGCACAGCTTGGAGTTCAAGCAGCAGCACCCCAACCACATTCAGTCATCAGATCTGTCCAAAAGAACCATCTCGATGTTAACATGCTGAAATTTGCCCCGATACAGGATCACAAATGCGGTCAAATGTTGGTACCTGGGCTGCCTTTGCTTTGAGCCTCTGCACCTCCTCCTGTGCACACAATAACCTGCAGTGCTCCAAACTTTCAGGCCCGAGCTCTTCTTTTTCTTGTTTTTAGTTTACTTTAGAAAGAAAAGATACGAGATAATTACCGCCACTGCAGCTCCAGAACTTCATTGATCAGTTCCTTCTCCTTGTCTTGTGCAGCTTCCAACTGAAAATGTAGTGAGTGGGTTATACTATCCTTGACATTTACCATAATACTAATAAAGAGAGTGAGTGTCTGAATGAAGTCTGCAGAAGCTCTGTTTCGAAGTTCATCATATTGGTGGCTTAATAATTTAAATAACTATCTTCTATGTTTAGGGTGCCAAGATTTAGGTGTCACAAGTCCACCAGGACCCAAGGACATTGTGTAATCTTTGTAGTGTTCAGTAAATATTAATTTTGGATACCCGCAAAATTCTCTGCCACTGATTTTCAACTGGTAGGTTGTATTTTCCGAAATTGTCAGTGCTTGAATTTCATCTCACATTAATTGAAAGAATGGAAAATGAGACATGTTGAACATATAAAGCAATTTGGTTTTCTAGTTGGCCATAGCCTGACAGTGTCCAGTATTCATCAGCATTTTCCACTATAGAAATTACTTGAGTTTCATAATAGAGTTCCTGCCATTTTAACTGGAACCTGAGCTTACCATGGATCTATCTACCGATAAAGCTGATGATTGAGATGGCGAACGACTTAACGAAGGCATCCGAACAGGTGAAATTGAATCAGAAATGTATAACTGCTTCATCGCATGAAGTATCTGTTCCTGCAAGTGAGGAGAAGGCTGGCATCAACAGAGCAAAGCTTTTCATTCTTGGGAGGTTTCGTTGTCAAGCTCATTTTTCTGTTGTGAGTGTGTGTGGGTGGGGGATTTACCCTCTGAAGCATATTTGTCTGCAAAACACTGTATAACTGGACGTACAAGGAGCCACCAATAATGCTTGAAGCAGCTTCAGCTGAAGATGGTATGCTTAATGCAGGAAGGTGAGAAATTGTCTGCATAACAACAAATATATGGAGGTGTGAAAGGAAAAGAAAGTTAAGTGTACATTTCATGAATAAGAAATGATCAACCATGTAAAGAGAAGTACAGAGTACATGATAAATTCTCCTTCTGTCTTTGCAAGATGGTTTCATTATCTAATACCCATAAAGCCGTCTGTTTTCTAGTAAAGCACTGCAAAGGGATATAATATAATCTAAAACAAAAATCGCCTTTGGAACAAGCAGATGCAGCCAAAATTACCAATGATCATAGAAGAGGGACACTTGTGTACTCAGGTATGCCGCATTTCACAACAACTGTGATTGGCTAGTTCATGTAAAAGTAAACAAAGTCAACCAAGTTCGAAGTTCAAACCCTTACCAGCTTTTTTACCAAATAATTCAAACCTATCAATAGGAGGACTAACATATGCATCAATTACTTTTGGATATTCAAGCTGAACTCAAGTAATCCTGTTGCTATTGCACATTTCACGCTCAGGTAAAGCAGTCTTTTGCTGAGCCTTGAGGCAGGTTTTATTGCCAAGTCCCTCTTGAGGACCACATAGTTAAAGCAAAGACGTTTAAATTGCTCTCTGACTCTCTGCACTGTCCATGATGCGTTTATTCTATACTCTTTTTTAACCCAATATTCTGTGGTCAATATATCATTTTTTTTCAAATAAGTTACAATGATGCTTCCACATGGCTTAGGTCCCAACACAAAATCTGCCCAATATACCAAATAGGGGACCACTAAGGTTGTTGATCAGAAAACAATGTTTTTCCTCCATTCTGTGAGCACACAAAATATATGTGATTCCAATGCACTGCACCAGTTCTTGAACCAAAACAGATGAATGCCCATGAAATATGATATATGATAAAGGCTAAAAACCTGTGTGCTGTGACTCTTATGTAGGCCAGGTGAGTGAGCCTGAAATTACAAAATCATGTCATCCTAGAGTTAACCAGACATGCACCAAGTATTATTAATGGCTGTCAATTACCTTATCCAATTCGACATTCCCAGGTGTAACTTTGAAACGACCTCTTTGCTGTATAAGTGGAGGTTTTGGTCTATCATCATGTTCGTCGACATTTGATACTGCATTATGAAGAAATAAACAGATGCCACGCTCGTGAGAACTTATTCTGATGAGCCCACACTAGGTTAGCCTATACAAACTGCAGGGGTAAACCCAGTATGTTACCTGATGATTTAGGTGCCTTAGAAATAGCTTCAGGAGATGGCTCGTCTGCTACTTGCAAGACCCCTCCGCTACCCTTGTCACGGTTATGAATGTTGATTTGCGGCTTAGAGCTGAAAGAACTACATATGTAGTTGCACACTGTATCAAAAAATATCACAAGGAGATACATGTACAGTAGTATTACTATGGACAGCTTCCAGAAGGACACCATTAGGCCTGGTTTGGAACACAAGAATTTGGTCCTGGATTCCAAACAAGGTCTAACTATAGATGGTAAAAATTGGAACATCATTGGTTAATAGCATGTGGTTAAAAGAACAGAAATCCCAATGATGTGGTGAAAATGTTTAGCTCTATGCTCCAGTTTGACACAACACCCTTTTGGTAAATATATCTTACATACTCCCTCCGTCCGAAAATACTCGTCGGAAATGGATAAAAATGGATGTATCTAGAACTAAAATACGTTTAGATACATCCATTTCTCCGACAAGTATTTCCAGACGGAGGGAGTATATAAAAAATAGTACAGCCATGCAGCTATCATATGAACAAAAAAGTTATTATCAAGACACTAGTACTGAAAAATATTGGAAGTGTGATATCGACCAGAGGGTGGGGGGGGGGGGGGGGGGGTGATATACACCAAAACCACAAAGGGGGCACTAGATGCACTTACAAATACGCATTATAAACTGGTAAGCCAAGCAAACAACCTTTTAAAAACTAGTACATCCCCATCAGTGCCACTGTTAATTAACTGAAACTTCATAGACATTGACTGCGAGTTGCAAAAGAAAATTCAGACACCAAAGGTGCATATCGAGATTATCAAAAGTTTGCGACTCTATAGAGGAAATTAAGTTTTGTTCATTGCCAGTGCATATGTAACATGATAAGAAAAGTCTCTGTCAGCCCTTGTGTGGCCTGTATTTTCGTAATTGGTCAACTGTTTTCCTCGTCAAGTTTGAGTCTACAAGATATTGGCAATTCGACCAACTGAAACGATGAAAAACTACCACGATAAATGGAACTGGTTCTAGAATACAGTTCAAATTACCATCAAGCAAAACATGTTGTCATATACTTGGAAAAAGGTGATTCTTTCAAGTTTAAATTTCATTCTGTGAAGTGCAACAAACCTCTCTTTGGAAGAAAGAAAACCATCTGATGAGCAAGAACTGAAAGAAAACTTCCTTTCCTGAAACGAGCTTGTTGGAATAGCATCCAAATCTTTCTCTTGCAAGTCCAAATCACAGCTTTCCATGGAGTTAAGTTTCCCGACATGGCCATTTACCAGTACTCCGTTTGAAGTTCCACACAGAGATGCCCTGGTAGTAGAAAGAAGTGAAATCAGTTTTCTGAGGTGTACAACAGTGAGATACTCCCTCCGTCCGGAATTACTTGTGACAAAAATGATACAAATAAATGTATCTAGAACTAAAATACATCTAGATACATCCATTCCTACGACAAGTATTTCCGGACAGAGGGAGGATTACATAATTTCGCACACCAGAATTGTTTGGCATAAAATAAGATATTATCATTCACAAGCAACAATATGATTTTGAAGTAATTTCAACCAAATTAAATCCATTACCTTGATAGACAAACAGACTGTTCGGGTGATGAAACAGCTGACTTATCATTGGCCATGACATCATTTTCCTACCAACTTTGCTTGGTGTTAGATGTAAGTAAAATTCTAGATTGGAAAAGCTTATTTTGTACAGGAGCTATAACTTACGATATCGGTATCATACTTCATTGAAAAAAGAGATCCTTCGTGTCCTTGCTCCTGCAAGCTGGTGTCGAAGTCATAGATAGACGATATATCTGTATCTTTAGAAGATATTGTGTCCTCACACTCTGAAATCTATCAAAATATATAAATAAGCTAAACTACTTGATATGATGTCAATGACTAAAGAGGAAATGAAAATGCTAAATGCCTACTAGTGAGGCTTGAGACTTCAGGTCATCAATGTCAAAGTTCCAGCTGCTGATACCCCTTTTGTATTCATCCTAGCAATGCAAGAGATACAAAGGATTGGATGAAAGGGTACTATATTTTTATCAACATACCGAAAGGGTACAACAGAAATGACACAGATCTAAAGTTCACAACAATGATAGGAATAGAATAGAGTTTTGGGTTGGCAACATTTGTTAGTTTTACAGTGCTATCAAACAGTTCGAGTTCAAACTTCAAACCAATGATAAGATAGCTCGGAATTGCCTTTCTTTCCCCAAAATGAAAGGATAATATAATTTGGAAAGCCGACAATAGGGTAGGAGGCATGTGTCTATGTCGTCTCAAAAGTCAAATAACTAGACTTAGAATAAGCCTAGCATTCACAATGAACATAACACAACTCAGGAACAAATGCATATCAGCTATTGCTGGAAACAAGGACTCATGTAGCACTAGAATCAGGAGCATAACAAGAGACTCGCTGGGCTTATTTGCGGCTTCTGACGCTTACAAGCTAATAGGCCAACCAACACTCGATTATTTTGAGCCTTTCCAAAAGCGCAGTGGCTACTTTCAGTCAAAGGTGAAGCACCTTGTGAGGAGCTTTTCCAGCTTAAACAAATACCCTGTCCAAACTACCCTGCCACTTCACCGAAATTACAGTATATGCTTCCTACCGCAATTTCTCCCGTTCACCTCCCGTCAAGAACGATGGGTCAATGCTAGGGTTCCAAGTGGCCAGCCCACCGGAAAAATGTCCCCACCCCTCTCAGATCTCCCTCCTCCAGAGCCCCCTACCAGCTCCAGTTGTAGCATGGCATGTATGTTTACTCATGTTATGGGGAGACATAAGAAATTAACCTTTGGATAAAGAAACCAACATGAAATGCATACTTTGTTCGGCAATCATGCTTACCAATGTCGTAACCAATATTAATTTTGTGGCTACCACCCATACAAGACATGCCAAAATGCCGCAATGGAAGATAAAATAATTGCTAATAGGGCCATTTTCAGGAATGGTCTACGAGAAATTTAGAATTAGCACCTGCGAGATTTCTTCCTTTCTACCATCAGGCATTTTCTTTTGGGCAAGTAAATGTTCATCCTTTTCCTGTTAATAGTTAAGGTCCCACGTTAAATAGTGAAGAAGATCAAATACAAATAAGTAGTCATGCACCATTTAAATCAGTTTACCTTCAAAGCTTGATATCTGGCACCAAGGCCAGGCAATCCGTCCACAAGCTTTCGAGCAATGTAATCATGGGAACGAGCTTGCTTGAAAAAGGATTGCTTGAGCAATTTTGCTGCAGTCGGCCTTTTTGAAGGCTCTTTTACCAAACACATAGCTACCATTTGCTTGAAGTGCTGTTATAAGAAACCAGTATGCATAAGTCCTCAGTTAAAGAACACGGAGGTGACAGATTATTTCAAATATATTTACCCTTGAGAATTTCTTATCTCTCTCATAATCAAGACCAGGGGGAGCATTTTGAAGCGTCATAAGCAAGACCTAAGCAAAAAAAAAAAAACTTAGAAACTTCGAAGTTACTCCTTACCATACATCATAAGAAAAGGGATATCTCAAAGATATTACTGAGTATGTATACCTTCATGGGAGGATACTTTGAGAAAGGAGCGTGACCATGGGCAAGTTCAAGTGCAGTAATTCCAAAGGACCATATGTCTGCCCTGCAATATATTTTATATTTGTTCAAAGCAGCTCCAGTTAACAAGCAGTTGTGAAGAAAAGGTGCCCCGCTAGTTAACTTAGTGATCCAGTACAGTAAGTAGCCTACTTGAAATCATATCCATGTAGTTGCTCCATTACCTCTGGTGCCATCCTAATCATTAAAATGTCCAACACATGAGCATGTGTCAAGAAAAGGTTATGTAGCAGAAATGAAAGCATATTATTGCTTTGTCAGAATGACTACCAGCAAGGAGTTCCCACGAAAGTATTTCTAGCCCGCTGTCTGTCACCAGATTCAAAAAGGCAAGCAGAAACCCCAAAATCTCCAAGCTTAATTCCACCACGAGAATCGACTAGGATATTTCCTGCCTATGGCCAAAAGAAGGAGAAAGAGAAATCAACATAGCGCTCGCCGCTCAGCACAGGGGAACAGCAGATCCTTCAGATATATATGAATGTGCATTTACCTTGACATCACGATGTATATGCCCATGATGATGAAGATATTCCAAACCTCTTAGAACTTCACGGAGCACTGTTGCAATGACAGCTTCGTCAAAACCATCTGGGTAGACTGATTTCATTATGTGAAGACAAGATCCTCCAGCCATGTACGGCATAACTACCCATAACGTTTGGTTATTTGCAAATGAGCAGAGTGCCCTAACGACGTTAGGATGGTCTATAAGAATCATTGTCTGAGCTTCACGCATGATATTGTTCTGCACCAAGACAAGCACCAGTGTTGGCCATTTTCGAAACAAAAATGCTCCATGACGTGAAGAGGGACATAAAACAGAATAGGACCCATGAAACTGCAGAAGACAATGCTAGAAGCCAATACAACTAGAGATTGCAGAAGACAATGCTAGCCGGTTCAGATTCATATATCATATCTATTCAACACTTAACATAAACAACTCCAGCCAAAAAGCTTCATTATCCCACAAATATGAATCCAAGCATACAAAAGGACTTGTCACAATCTACACCTAGTTGTTAGCAATGCTACAAGCCAATACAACTAATATAAAGAGCGTATCTGATTCCCTCCACGTGACATATTTGCACCATTGTGATTGGCCTATATTATCCAATCGGTTCAGATTCATATAATCACATGTACGCAACAGCTTGACATAAACCCAATTCCAGCTATCAAACTTCTTTATCCATATATATATATATGAATCCAAGCATATCATTCTTCTAAGCACAACATTATCAATGCCTACTGACACGTATTACTTGTCCGACAGGTTCGTCTGACCACATGAGTATGACCGAAGAATCAATACGTCCCATGGGTGACCGGGATCATCTACTCGAGTAATTTACCTTGCACAGCGAGATAACAGACAAACATGGACGAACGGAACCGGAATTATGGGGCGCGGGCCGGCAAAACAAATTCAAAGGCCGATTTAGGGGGACGGGCGGTAGCTAGCGGTTGTTGTTACCAGGTTGCTGTTGGTGCGCTCGAAGTCGAGCACCTTGACGGCGACGGTCTCGGCGAGCGGCTTGCAGAGCGCGCGGTAGACGATGGCGCTGACGCCCTGGCCGATCTCCTCGTACAGCTCGTAGTCCTCGGCGCGGATCGGGTACCTGCGCCTCTCCCCTGCGCCGCTCCCGCCGGCGGCATGCTTGCCCCCTGACCCGACCATCGCCCGCCACCGCGGCTCCGGGACCCGACGGCGCCCGAGGCGAGCTCCCCGAGCGAACGATCCGATCGACGCGCGCGACGACGGTGGGGCCGAGGTTCGCGGGAGCCGCGCGCGGGGCGGAGACCGTCGACGTAACCCTAGGATAGGACCGCGCGATGGGGCGGGCGGGAGGATTGGGGGGCGGTGGAGGCGGGAGAGGGGGAGGTGAGGAGGAGGGAGGGGGATGCGGGCGTGCGACGGGTCGCGCGTTGCGGAGGGAATTGGGTTTCGGGGTGGCGGGAGCGGGAGCGGGAGCGGGAGGCGGGCGACGGAGGGAGCGCGCCACTCGGTCGGTTCGGTCCTATTCGCCGCTCTGTGTCAAGCCGTGTCAGGGCTTCGCACACAGCGACAGAGGGCTCGGCCGGTTGCAGCGCCAGCCGTTTTTTTCTGGTTTTGAAAAACTTTCGCTGAACCGGTCTTTTTTCCTTTTTCATTTTTCCTTATTGTTTTCTGTTTCTTTTTTTTTATTTTATCATTCTCTTTCAAAAAATGTTTCGGATTTTTTTTAAAAAATTGGATCCTCAAAATTGTTCTCGATTTCAAAATCTGTTCTTAAGATTAAAAATAAACATGCTTTAAAGAATTGTTCGCACCCCAAATTCTTTTCAGGGATTTCAAAATTGTTCTCCATTTCAAATTTTTCTTCTCAAGATTCAAAATATGTTAATGCTTTAAAAAAATGCGCTTTCAAATTTGTTCAGGATTTTTTCAAATTGTTCTTGGTTCCAAAATTTGTTCTCAAAATTTACAAAATGTTCGTGCTTTAAAAATTTGTTCATGCTTTCAAATTTGTTTAGGGTTTTTCAAAGTTATTCTCCGTTTTAAAATTTTGTTCTCGAGATTCAAAAAGCAATCATGCTTTAAAAAATTGTCCGCGCTTCCAAATTTGTTCGGGATTTTTAAAAATTGTTCTAGGTTTCAAAAATTGTTCTCAAAATTCAAAAAATGTCCATGCTTTAAAATTTTGTTTCCACTTTCAAAATTGTTCGGTGTTTTCCAAAATTGTTCTCGATTTCAAAATTTTGTTCTCAATATTCAAAAAATGTTAATGCTTTAAAAAATTGTCTGCGCTTCCAAATTTGTTCAGGATTTTTTCAAATTGTTCTCGGTTTCAAAATTTGGTCTCAAAATTCAAAAAATGTTCATGCTTCCAAAAAAAATCGTGCTTCCAAATTTGTTCGGGGTTTTTCAAAATTGTTCTCCATTTCAAAATTTTGTTCTCGAGATTCAAAAAACAATTGTGCTTTAAAAAAAATCGCGCTTCCAAATTTACTTAGGATTTTTTAAAATTGTTCTCGGTTTCAAAATTTGTTCTCAAATTTCAAAAAAATGTCCGTGCTTTAAAAATCTGGTTGCGTTTCCAAATTTGTTCGGGGTTTTCCAAAAAAAAATCTCAAGATTCAAAAAATGTTCGTGATTTAAAAAATTATTTGCGCTCTAAAAATTTGTTCACGATTCTAGGTTTCCAAATTTGTTCACGATTTTTCGAAATTGTTCTCGGTTTCAAAATTTGTTCTCAAAATTCAAAAATGTCCGTGCTCTAAAAACTAGTTCACTTTCAAATTTGTTCGGTTTATCTAAAATTGGTCGCCCTTTCAAAATTTTGTTCTCAAGACTCAAAATATGCCCGTGCTTTAATAAATTGTTCGCGCTTCCAAATTTGTTCACGCTTCCTCAAAATTGTTCTCGGTTTCACAATTTGTTCTTAAAATTCAAAAAATGTTCATGATTTAAAAATGTGTTCGGGTTTTTCAAAATTGTCCTCCGTTCAAAAAAAAATTCTCAAGATTCAAAAAATGTTCGTGCTTTAAAAAACTGTCGCGCTTCCAAATTTGTTCATGATTTTTCAAAATTGTTCTTCAAATACGAAAAATGCTTTTGTTTGGAATTTCTTGAAATGTTCCATTTTTCCAAATAAGTGTTATAAAATGCAAACAATGTTTATGGATTCAAAATTGTTTTGAATTCCATAATTTTTACATATATTAAAAATGTTCCTGTTACCAAAAAAGTTCCCATATTATAAAAAATGTTCGTGTTTCAAAAAAATGTTTGCAAATGTGTTTTCCATTTCGAAATATGTTCTAAAAATATTAAATATGTTCACAATTTTATAAAAATTGTTCGCATTTTGAACTTTTGTTCACAAATTTGAAAAGTGTTCATGTTTACGAAAAAAGTTCAGAAATTTCAAAATATGTTCGCCATTTCAGAAAATTGTTCGTTGGTCCACAAAAATTATCAAATACTCTCTCTGTCTCAAAAAATTTGTCTTAAAATTGTCTAGATATGAATGTGTCTAGTCACATTTTAGCATTTAGATACATTCATTTATTGACAATCCTAAGACAAAATTTTTGGAACGGCGGGAGTATTGAAATATTATTCAAGAATGTTCCAAATGTTGTTACGCCTGCTACTACTATTTTAAGTCTTGCGATGTACTTATGCTGTGAGGATTCGTCGTTCATACTAGCTAGCACATAACGCACTTGACCCGACGACCGGGTTCGATTCCTAGGAAGCGCAATTAACGTTTTTTGCGATTTTTCACGCACGCTCGCGGTGCATCACAATGGGTCGGCCGAGTTGAACGAAACATGTGCGATGGCGCATCTATTTGTGGCAAAACGCGGCAAATAGGAGCTCCACGTCTAGACGATCACGTGCTGAGGCCAACGGGCCGGCACGGCACGCTGGTCGGGCCGGGCTGGCATGCTTGCCTCGCCTTGAGGCCGAGGAATGACACTTTGAGCTAAACGATTTGGTATGTCGAACCTTTTTTACCCCTTATTTATAAAGCCCCGGAACTAGCTATGCCACGTCAATATGGGCGCTCCGGTAATATTAAACTATACAACAAAAAACAGCTCGAGCAAGGATGTTTTAGCATTACCTTCACCCAGGGGGCCTCCGAGTCCCTCGTCTAAACAAGAACCAAAGAGAAATAGGACCACCATGAATCATGCGGATAAGGCAAACTCTAAGAATACAACTCGTAACAAATCTTCTTATGTGCGTTTGGCGGGCTCCCATAGGGAGTCGCGCCTAGTACAATGAGCTGTTTATGCTAAAAATGTCGTGGGGCCGGCAAACCCGCGATAGTTTGAGAGCTTCGCGATCTAGCGAGGCAATTTGCCCCCTCGATTCTTCGTATTCTCGAAACTCAAATCGAGGGTTGTAGAGTGGAGAATATGGTTGTAGCCTTAGGATACAATAAAAGTTTTGTTGTTAGCAGCTCAGGGAGAAGTGGAGGACTTGGAATATTCTGAAATGAAGAAATACAGCTTGAAATTTTAGGCTTCTCGAAGTATCATATCGATGTCCAGGTTGGTGAGATGGTTGATATACAAACCAGAGTCACCTTCATTTATGGTGGAGCTCAATTAAGTGAACGGTGCAAGACTTCGGACACGCTCCGAGGTACTTGTGGAAGCTAGCAATCTACCATGGGTTGTGCTGGATGATCTTAACGAAGTGCTCCATGGACACGAACATGACGGTGTTGATAACAGGAGCCAGGTGATACGTCTCCAACGTATCTACTTTTCCAAACTCTTTTGTCCTTGTTTTGGACTCTAATTTGCATGATTTGAATGGAACTAACCTGGACTGACGGTGTGTTCAACAGAATTGCCTTGGTGTTAATTTTGTGCAGAAATAGAATGACGGGGATATAGCCCTAGGGTAGGGT
Organism: Hordeum vulgare subsp. vulgare; assembly: GCF_904849725.1. Lineage (NCBI taxonomy): Eukaryota > Viridiplantae > Streptophyta > Magnoliopsida > Poales > Poaceae > Hordeum > Hordeum vulgare. The sequence continues at coordinate 535,868,040 of NC_058523.1, read as the reverse complement.
CATAGCTCTGACCAATACGTCCTACCCAAGGGCACCTCATTCTTAGTTTAAGGACTACAAGGGAAATTCCTACTGGATCGTGACAACATCTAATCCACTCGGTACGGATCCACTCAGACAAGTACATTCCATCTACTCGGATGACAGTCAACCACTCGGCCGTATGACTCACTCGGTCATGCAAATACCAACAGTCGGCAAGACATCTGTAGTGGGCTGACATTATGGCATCAATGCCCCATCTTGTAACATAAGAGGTGAGGAGGTGGCGCACTCTATATAAGCCACCCCCTCCACATAGCTAGGGGGAGAGTCTTCTTCTCCCCCTGCGGGCTCATTCCTTCCCTGGAGCTCTGGCTCTCTCTATACCATGTAACCATGTCCATGACAGATAAAACAAAGCCTCTCCGGAGCACGAGACGTAGGGTTGTTAACTCCACTGTGAGAGGCCTGAAGTCGCTAAAACCACCGTGTCACCCATGTGCATCTTGATAGATCATGCTCCGTTATCCTACCCTCTTTCTATTGTCGGAATCGTTACCACGACATTTGGCGCCCACCGTGGGGCATAGCGTCTATTGAGCCATGATGCATATGGTTATTTCTTCAACCACCAGCGGAAGATCGATTTCCGCTAGTGCCCTCTATTCGATTAGATCTTCACACTTCCACACATTTTTCATACTGTTCATCTCACCACAAACAAAGAGTCTCAAACAAAAAGGAAGCACACATCCATCCGATCACATACAAGGAAAATTATCAACCTTTAGCTTCGTCCCTGCCGCTTCGTCGTCGCCACGCGCGGCCTCTCGCGCTGCCCGCTTCGTCGTCGCCACGCGCAGCCTCCGGCGCCACCCGCTTCATCGTCGCCACACACGGCTCCGGCGCCTCCCGCTTCGTCGTTGCCACGCGCAGCCTCCAGCGCCGCCTGCTTCATCATCGCCACGCGCGGCCTCCGGCGCCGGCTGCTTCATCGTTGCCACGCAAACGGCCACCGACGCGTCGATGCATCATACTCATTTGCGACATCATCGTCGAGCCCCTGCAAACGGCCACGACGCGATCCATCCCGTCGTTTTCGGCCTCTAGGACACCACCGTCGAGCTTCCACACATGGCAACCCCGCTTTGTGGCATCGGCTCTGCCTGCAACCCATGGAGCGGCATCTCAGTGATCAGGTCCGTGCATTCGACACAATATTTTCTGCCTTGTATGCACACAGTAGTTATCTATGCGAGACTTCATGCATGGACTGAATGCGATCAGTTTCGCATGCATGGATTAAACGTTTTCAGTTTCGCATGCATAGAGTAACTAGCTTTACCTCAGTCATGCATGGAGTAAATATCTCCAGTTTCACATGCATGGACTAAATAACATTACCTCACGTCATGCATGCTGGACAAAACGTCACGTTGAGAGTAACTAGCCGGTCGTTCAATGCCGATGGTAAGTGCATGCGTTTACATGACCACTTGGTCGATCAATTAACTACATGCAGGAAAAACGAAAATGGAAGGACGTGGTGGCCTTCAACGTCGGGTTAATTGGCTGGAGGATCAACTCCAGTCAGTAAACGTGGGCTAACCGTTTTGGCTGAGACGCGTCATCATAACTCGGTCGCCTTGCATGCCGTCGCTCAGTCGAAAGCATCGTCATCACTCGGCCGCTCTGCGCGTCGTCACTCGGTCGGACGCGCGTCGTTGCTCGGTCGGACGCGCGTCGTCATCACTTGGCCGCACTGCACATCGTCGCTGAGTTAGACGTGCGCCGTCATCACTCGGTAGCTCCGCGCATCGCCACTCGTCCGGACGCTCCATCGTCACTCAGCCACTCCGCGCGCCGTCACTCTACTGGACACGTCGTCATCACTCGGCAGCTCCGCGCGCCACTCGTCCGGACGCTCCATCGTCACTCGGCCACTCCGCGTGCCGTCACTCTACTGGACACGTCGTCATCACTCGGCAGCTCCGCGCATCGCCTCTCAGCCAGATGCTCCATCGTCACTCGGCCACTCCGCGCGCCGCCACTCTACTGGACGCGTCGTCATCACTCGGCAGCTCCGCGCATCGCCTCTCAGCCAGACGCTCCATCGTCACTCGGCCACTCCGCGCGTCGTCACTCTACTGGACGCGTCGTCATCACTCGGCAGCTCCGCGCATCGCCACTCAGTCGGACGCTCCATCCTCACTCAGCCGCTCCGCGCACCGTCACTCTACTGGACGCATCGTCATCACTCGGCAGCTCCGCGCATCGCCACTCAGTCGGACGCTCCATCCTCACTCGGCCGCTCCGCGCACCGTCACTCTACTGGACGCGTCGTCATCACTCGACCGCTCTGTGCGTCGGCGCTCGGTCGAACACGCGTCATCATCACTCGGCCGCCCTGCATGTTGTCACTTAGTCGGACGCGTCGTCAGCGCTCGGCCGCCCTGCGCGCCGTCCCTCACTCGGATCCGTCGTCAGCACTCGGTAGCTTCGCGCATCGCCAGTCAGCAAGACAAGCCATCCTCACTCGGCTGGAGACTCCTCCGTCACTCGGCAGCTTCGCGTGTCGTCACTCGGCTGGAGGCTCCTTCGTCACCTGGTTGCTCTGCGCGTCGTCACTCGGCCGCCCCGCGTGTCGCCACTTAGCTAGACGCGTCTTCATCGCTTGACCGCCCAACACGTCGCCACTCAGCCGGACGTGTCTACTTCGCTCGACCGCCCCGCGCGTCGTCAGGCAGCTAAGTCATTTTTTCACAGACTGCATTCTATTAAATAATCGTTTCTACATTACCGAGTGTCGAGGAAGTCGCACATGACGTTCACTCGGAGGTCACGCCACTGAGTGTACCTCTGCACTCGGTTGTTTATTTTTATGTGGGAACACTTCACTTCCGCTTCGTTTGGGTCCAGTACTCAAACGAGTTCAGCCGGATCCATCACTCTTTTAGACTCTTGCTGGTTCCGAACCAGCAATCACGTGGCACACCCAGTGGGTGTCTATGGGTGCAATTTACACGAACTATTTCAGAAAAGATCATATTACTTTGATAATTTTTTATGCTGTCTTGTGCTATTTTTCATACACAGGTTACTCGACGCATCCGTGCGCCATCCTCGTCGCTGCTCAGGCTCAGTCGCCGCAACGATCATTCATGCGTTTTCACATGTTCGGAAGCCCCCGCAATGACGTAGTGGACACGGCCGCCCCGCGTGCCGTCAGTGGGTCGGACGCCTCCTCGACATACATCACTTGGCCGCCCCGCGCGTTGCTACTCAGCCAGAATCGTCTACCTCACTCGGATGCCATTTGCATCGCCACTCCGTGTGGCATGTCTTCATCATTCGGCTGCCCCGCGCGCCACCGCTCAGCTTAGCTGCGACTCCGTGTCGCCTAAGTTAAAACTACTTCGAGTACGGACACGCTCCACACTCAGGAACTTAGCTGCGACTCTGTATCACCGAAGTTAAAAACAACTCTGAGTGCGGACATGCTCCACACTCGGGGGCTTAGCTGCGACTCTGTATCGCCTAAGTGCAAAACTACTCCGAGTGCGGACATGCTCCACACTCGGGGACTTAGCTGCGACTCCGTGTCGCCTAAGTTAAAACTACTTCGAGTACGGACACGCTCCACACTCGGGGACTTAGCTGCGACTCCGTATCGCCTAAGTTAAAAACAACTCCGAGTGCGGACATGCTCCACACTCGGGGACTTAGCTGCGACTCCGTGTCGCCTAAGTTAAAAACAACTCTGAGTGCGGACAGGCTCCTACCTCGGGGGCTTAGCTGCGACTCCGTATCGCCTAAGTTCAAAACTACTCTGAGTGCGGACATGCTCCACACTCGGGAACTTAGCTGCGACTCCGTGTCGCCTAAGTTAAAACTACTTCGAGTACGGACACGCTCCACACTCGGGACTTAGCTGCGACTCCGTATCGCCTAAGTTAAAAACAACTCCGAGTGCGGACATGCTCCACACTCGGGGGCTTAGCTGCGACTCCGTGTCGCCTAAGTTAAAACTACTTCGAGTACGGACACGCTCCACACTCGGGGACTTAGCTGCGACTCCGTATCGCCTAAGTTAAAAACAACTCCGAGTGCGGACATGCTCCACACTCGGGGACTTAGCTGCGACTCCGTATCGCCTAAGTTAAAAACAACTCTGAGTGCGGACATGCTCCACACTCGGGGGCTTAGCCGCGACTCCGTATCGCCTAAGTTCAAAACTACTCCGAGTGCGGACATGCTCCACACTCGGGGACTTAGCTGCGACTCCGTGTCGCCTAAGTTAAAACTACTTCGAGTACGGACACGCTCCACACTCGGGGACTTAGCTGCGACTCCGTATCGCCTAAGTTAAAAACAACTCCGAGTGCGGACATGCTCCACACTCGGGGGCTTAGCTGCGACTCCGTATCGCCTAAGTTAAAAACAACTCCCAGTGCGGACATGCTCCACACTCGGGGACTTAGCTGCGACTCCGTATCGCCTAAGTTAAAAACAACTCCGAGTGCGGACATGCTCCACACTTGGGGACTTAGCTGCGACTCCTGTAACGACCAAGATGCGATCCTTTCCGATCTGGGGGTCGAGGCCCCCGAATAGGAAAGAAGCGCATCTAAGTGTTTCGCAAGCAAGTAAACATAGCACATAATAATAAATATAGTAGACAATCTGGGATTCAACTGTCTTCTTATTAATAATACAGAGTACAACGCAGATACAAACAAGGTAGTTCTGGTACGGACTACAAAACAAGGGAAATGCTATGCTACCCGCTGCAGGCCCACGATCACGACCACGGCTCAGTCCTCTGGATAGTTCACGTAAAGGCGATCTGTCTCCTCGTCGTACTGCCACACCAGCTGGGTGCCGTCGGGATCATCTGCCTCTGGGGTACCTGTACCTGCTGGGAGTTTCGGAGGAATCCGTGAGTCACGGGGACTCAGCAATCTAAGACCTTGGTGCCAGAACTAGTCATGTTATTGGGTAAGGAAGGGGTGAAGTGTTTCAGGCTGCTGCATCCTAAGGTTGAATAAGTGACTAGCTTACGCAAAGGAGAAGTGACAGTGTTCTATACTAACGATCGTGAATACTTGATCCGAAAGTGATCCTGAACACCTACCTACGGCATTCATAACCCCACCGTGTTCCCGATCGAAGAGAGATCTTCGAAGGGACAGTCACGGTTACGCACACAGTTGGCATATTTTATTAGTTTATGTTTAAGTTTTCTAATACCGGATGTTTAACAAAATATTCAAAGTTGCCACATAACCGCGGGCACGGGTTTCCGAAAGATTAAACCCTGCAGGGGCGCTCCAACTAGTCCATCACAAACGAACACAGGCCGCAAAGTCATCCTCTATCACGAATCTCGTGATCTCGTCGGATTCCTTAGAGGAAAGCCTCAACTCTGGGGAAAACCAAAGCTTCACCGGAATTCCTATACGCAAGATATACCGCTAAGGTAAGACAAGGCTAGCAGGACCTCCCGACGTGTCGACGACCCTGATAAGAGCCGCGTATCTCAGTCTCAGGACACGCCGGATGAGCGATGGTTACCACGCCAAAACTCCGAGTTGCCCCGGGGAGCGTAATAAGCTGCTCTGGTTTGGACCAACACTCATGAGGAGCACTGGCCCGGGTTGTTGATTAAGAAACCTCGGGGTAGCTATTCCCTATGCAGTTTATTATTAAGTGATTAGCAAATAGTACCAATGTTGGGTCCTGCCGGACAAGCCTTAACACTACGCGACTTATCAAGGGGGTCCCCATAACAACCCCGAACGTGTTAGGAGCGATCATTATGGAATCAAACACCGGTAACCGGTAACTAAGGCGGCAATAACGGAACAAGACACCCGGCAAAAGGCTAGGCCTCCCGTCATTTACCAAATATATAGATACATTAATTAAATAACAGAAATTAATATAATGATATCAAGCTCATGGCAACTCATGAGTTATAAACACCTGCAACTAACAATGCTAACATTAGTAGCTGAGCAAGCCTACCTAGCCATGCAAATTTGCTAGGAAAGAGTAAGGTGTTTGGGCTCATGGCATATGAAGAGGCAATATATTTTCAGTGGTAGGCAGCGAGCAATAACGTGGAATCGAAACTAACATAACAAGTCTAGATATGGGATCAAGGTCATGTCATCTTGCCTGTGATATCCTCAGCTTGGAATGGTTCTGGATCGTCCTGCACGTACTCTCCTGACTCCACGTAATCGGTCTCCGCTCCCGGTGCTACCCAACACAAAAATAACAGCCAATGAACAGCAGCACCACAAAATGCAACAATCACATGATGCATGAGATGAAAGTTGAGCATGCACCACTATTTCTAACACTAGCACAAGCAGGATAAACTACAACAAGTTCCTGGACAGAACTTTGCACTAAACTATTTGGACATGCATGGGAATGATATGAACATATGCAGCTCATAAAAACGGTGCAAAACCATGTAAAGAACTTTGCAAACGGAGCTACGGATCAACGGGAATCAACGAAACACGATATGAAGCCCTACGTGAAAGATTCATCACCACACACACAATTGGCACAAATCTGGTGTTCCCAGGTTGCCAAGACATATATTAACCCAACATGAATGAAATGGAGCAAGGTAGAACACCCCAACAACAATTGAACACAAACTTTAAACAAAATGTCAAAACTACGCAATCTGCCAGTTTCTGCATCTTAGCTGTTTGTGAGCCACATGCAACATAGCTACAGGTCTTCAAATATGACAAATAATATATGTGGCTGTTTCCAACCAAGAACACTACAATCTCCAGCAATAATCACAGCAAAAGGAATTAAACTCTAGAAGATACAAGGCCACAAACTTTCCCAAAACCATCAGTTCTCAGGGACTTAGTGAAAATTCCTGTACCTGAGTTTCTGTTTCTGTTCTGAAGCTTTTTGACAGCAACCAAAACACAAGCTACTGGACTCCAAATGACTTTAAAATTGACAGGAAGCTTCACAAACATCCCAGGTTCATAACACTAGCACTGAACTAAGTCCAGTTCTCAACATAATGACCACAACAACCTTATCTACAGGGGAAGAAAATGTTTTCAGCATTCCAGACTTAGTGAAATTTTCAGAGTTCAAAAATCTGGAATTTCCCAACCACATGCCCACTTTGTCTAGGCATAGTTTGCACACACAAGTTCCCAAGAGGTGTTTGACACCACTATGGTATTGAGCACAAACCCCTACAACTAACACACCAAGATCCATGCCTTTGGGCTCCATCTATATCATGGAAACAAAGCCCAAACTTTCAACAAAATGAAAATGCAAATCCATAAGGTATGCTTTTAAGATGACAACTACATAGGAGGGTTTCATGTGCACAATGACAAAGTGACATGGGGGTTTGAACCCCATGTTTGTGTCATGCACATCAACAACTCCAACACACACAATTTCTCACAAGCACTAGCATCAAGCTCACACAAACGACACTTTAAACTAACAAGAGGGTAAGCACACCCTCACATATGGGCATGTGATGGTGCACACTCTCACAAGCATCACTAGGATCTTCCTAGTAATCATGCCATCCTCTATATGCAACCACCACAACATCCACACCTTCACACGCTAGCGTAGATAATCACCTAGATCTTCACATCACACCAAAACATGTGGTGGGGTGGAAGCTCCCACACCCCACTAAATCTATGCAAACAAACAAAAACTACAAGTTCAACTTATACCACCTAAAACTCCCAAAGATGGGCTCCACAAGAGTAGCTAGTGCATCTTCTCCTTAAGGCACAACACACACAATGAAAACACATCACAAGAACCACTCCCACCAAGTGTTCTTCACACCACTAGATGTAACCCACAAAGGCTTACAAAGCTAGCAATACCACCTCTAATCTCTTGTAGGTACACAACACACACACAAAGGACCCTGTTCCCAACTACACTAGCAAGGAAAAAAATGATAAGACCATCTTGCTGCCCAACACAAGGGAGGGGAAGTACAAAAATAAAATAAAAAGGCAGCAAGGAAAGATAGCAAAACCCATGCCAGGGGTCCTGGGATTCGATCCCTGTACCTCCTGGTTTACAGGACACCAACTAGCCACTGCACCACCTGCGCTACTGACGACAGGAACGCAACAGGAAACAAAATAACTTGCCTTGCTGGCCACTGAATAGCAAAAGAAACTAAAATTATGCCGAGAGGGGGTTCGAACCCTGGACCTCTCATCAGGCACGCAGGAGGTCGACCACTGGGCTATGAATAGGAAGCTGACAGAGGGGGATTCCCATAACAGGTAAAGCTACCAAAGCCGACTCCTGCCTACAGCGAGCGCCGGCGACAGAGAAGTCTGGCAGTTGCTCGCTTGCCGGCGCTGCCGCGCGGCTCTACCGGCGACGCGGGGGTTCCCTTTGGTCACGGCGCTACCAACGAGAGGGGGGAGGAAGCCCTTGCTACAATCCCTTGCCAACAAACAGCAACACACTAAACAACTCGAACTCTGCACGTACACACAATCACAAGCTCCTGACGAACGGCGGCAGAGAAGAACGACGACTCCGCCGCGGTTCTGGACCGGACCGAGGAGGAGGAAGCACTGGGCGGCGGTCCTCACCTTGGGGAGAAGAGGGGCGCCGGACAGGAAGGAGGAACGCCGGAGGCGAAGAAGAGGGGCTGACGCAGTTCCCCTGGCTCGCCCCGTGACGAAGACGAGCTCGACCGGGGGGGGGGGGCGCTCCTCGGGGTCCTAGCGCCGGGAATGGGACGTGGGGAGCCGCCCCGAGCTCCCGGACATGACGACGGCGGCGAACGGAGGCGGGGCGCGACGCCACCGGCGACGTCTACTGCTCTCTGTCCTGCTTCTCTCTGCTATCTTACCTGACAGAGAAGAAGGGAGAGAGATGGGAACGAGATGGGTTTGGGAGAGGTGGCGGCGGCGGCTGAGGGGAGAAGAGGAACCCTAGGCTTCGGTCACGGACGCCAACGCAACTTATAGGGGGCCCTCGACGTGCTGCTCACGGTGCCGTCAGCTCTCTCTCTCACACGCGACTGACGGAAAGAGGACATCGAGGAAAGGAGAAGCGCCGTCAGGAAGGAGGGAGGGGGCTTCGCGTGGGCTCTCTCTCTCTGGAGGGTGCAGCTGGGCCGGGAGGAGAAGGAGGCCCATGCTGTCCAGGGCAAGAAATAAAGCTGGGAGGGAATTCTTGTTAGTTTTAAACACACTCAAGAAAATAACCCACCTAAGCTATTGTGGCAAAAATCAAAAGGAAAATTCTGCTGGACTTAAGGAATTTTTGCCCAATAGGGAAAAATAGGAATGCAATATTTGGAGATGTTTGAAATAAATGCAAAACAGCCATTAAGCTACTGTTTTGAATTTATTTGCACCACTAAAAACCTAAGAACAAACCAGAAAAATTGCACCCCCTCATAAGCACATTTTATCTACCCACTAGACATTTTAGAATCATCTTTGGGAAGAAGGAATTTTGACAAGAATAAAAATAGGAGGGAAAAGGAGTTTAAAAGGCAAGAGCTTAAAAAGACTAGCACACCCTCTTACATCACACACACCATTATCACATGCATCACAAGGTAGTGCAAAACCACCACTTAATCCTAGCAAGATCACATGCACTCACAACACCACAACACTACTCCTATTAAACTCAAATGCAACATGATCATGGCATGCAATCATAAGTATGGCAAGGAATGATATGTAATTCATGCATGCAAGGGAAGTAAGCACTAGGGAACACACATGAATTCATGGCACAAAATGATATCATCAAGATCTCTAACAAGGTGGCCCCACATGGAAGGTTACAAGAAGGGAAAGTTCTACACTTGGGGCATTACAAACTCTCCCACACTACAAAGAAGATCTCGACCCCGAGATCTAAGACTGAAAGAAATCGGGAAATTCGGAACGGAGGTGATCCTCGCGTTCCCACGTAGCCTCTTTATCGGAATGGTGTGACCACTGCACTTTGAGAAACTTGACAGACTTGTTACGGGTCTTGCGCTCAGTCGCCTCGAGAACCGCAACTGGATGCTCGCGATAAGAGAGGTCAGGCTGGAGATCGATATCCTGAAGATGCACAGTGCGCTCGGGGTTCTTGAAACACCTCCGAAGCTGAGAAACATGGAACACATCATGGACATTTGCAAAGGTTGACGGAAGCTCGAGCTGGTACGCGAGGTCACCCCTCTTGCCAACCACTCTGAACGGACCAACGAAACGAGGCGCAAGCTTGCCTTTCATGCCAAAACGCTGCATACCCTTCATAGGCGACACCTTGAGGTAGACAAAATCATCCAGCTCATACGACATGTCACGGTGCTTGCTATGGTAATAGCTCTTCTGACGGGACTGCGCTGCTCTGAGGTTGTCGCGAATGATCCGACACATCTCCTCAGCCTCTTCTATCATATCATTGCCAAGGATCTGATGCTCACCTGTCTGGAACCAGTTGAGCGGAGTACGTCACTTCCTGCCATAGAGAATCTCAAACGGAGCCTTGCCAGAGCTAGCTTGATAACTGTTGTTATACGAGAACTCCGCGAAAGGCAGACAATCCTCCCACTTCATGCCAAACGAGATAACGCAGGCTCTCAGCATGTCCTCAAGAACTTGATTCACTCTCTCCACTTGACCACTAGTCTGAGGATGGAACGCTGTGCTGAAGCGGATCTTCGTGCCCATAGCAGACTGAAAAGAGTCCCAGAACTTGGAAGTGAAGATACTCCCATGATCTGATGAGACCATCATGGGTACACCGTGCAACGAGACAACCCTCGAGGTGTACAACTCTGCCAGCTGGGCTGCTGAAATGGACTCCTTGACTGGAAGGAAATGCGCCAATTTACTCAATTTGTCGATGACGACGAAGATAGCGTCATTGCCCTTCTTGGACTTCGGAAACCCTGTGACGAAGTCCATCTCAACGTGATCGAACTTCCACTCGGGAATCGGCAAAGGCTGCAAGAGGCCCGCTGGTCTTTGATGTTCTGCTTTCACCCTTCGACATACATCACACTCATTGACGAATTGAGCAATTTCACGCTTCATACGGGTCCACCAGAACGACTGCTTCAAGTCATGGTACATCTTAGAACTTCCCGGATGAATAGAAAGCAGAGAATTGTGAGCTTCTTCCATGATCACCTTCCTGAGATCACCTTTCGGGACGACAAGGCGGTCCTCGAAAAACAAAATGTCCCTGGCATCCACAGTGAAACACTTATACTTGGGAAGACTCTTTCCCACACCAATCTTGACCTTCTTCACCATAGTATCAAGTAGCTGAGCTGCTCTGACCTGATCTTCCAAGGTAGGAGAGATCTGAAGGTTCGCAAGAAAACCCCGAGGAACCAGCTGAAGATTGAGCTTCCTGAAAGACTCAGAAAGACCCGACTGGAGAGGTTGCAGAATCAGACTGTTGCAATATGCTTTCCTGCTCAATGCATCTGCCACAACATTTGCCTTGCCTGGGGTGTACTCAACACTCGGATTAAAATCCTGGAGCATTTCCACCCAACGTGTTTGCCGAAGATTCAAGTTAGGCTGAGTGAAGATATACTTGAGGCTCTTGTGATCGGTGAACACTTCAACCTTACGTTCCAACAAGAGATGTCTCCAAGTCATCAAGGCGTGCACCACAACTGCTAGCTCGAGATCGTGCACAGGATAGTTCTTCTCCGCAGGCTTCAGCTGCCTGGAGGTATAAGCAACCACCTTCCTATCTTGCATCAAGACTGCACCAAAACCCTGAAGGGAAGCATCGCAAAAGACCTGGTACGGCTTGGAATCATCCGGAGGAGCCAATACCGGAGTGGAGGTAAGCTTCTCTTTGAGTGTATCAAAATCCAGTTGACACTCTGGAGACCACACATACTTGACACCCTTCTGAAGAAGACTAGAGAGCGGCTTGGCGATTTTGGAGAAGTTCTCAACGAATCTTCTGCAATATCCGGCAAGACCGAGAAAGCTTCGAAGCTGCTTCACATTCTGCGGAGGTTCCCATTCAACAATGGCCTGAACCTTGGACGGATCAACCTTAATGCCCTCGGCAGAGATAATATGCCCAAGATACACCACTTCTTTCAGCCAGAACTCGCACTTGGAAAACTTGGCATAAAGCTTGTATTCTCTCAGTTTATCAAGCACCAACCTGAGATGTTTCTCATGTTCTTCCTCATCCTCAGAAAAGACCAGAATGTCATCGAGATAGATCAAGACAAACTCATTCTTGAATGGCGAGAAAATATAGTTCATCAATCGGCAAAAAGTCGGAGGAGCATTAGCCAGACCAAAAGACATGACCGTATACTCATAAGAGCCAAAACTGGTCCTGAAAGCCGTCTTTGGAATGTCTTCCTCACGAATGCGAATCTGATGATAGCCCATTCTGAGATCAAGCTTGGAGAATACTTTAGCACCTTTCAGCTGCTCGAACAACTCATTTATGTTCGGAAGCGGATATTTGTTCTTGATTGTCTTCTTATTCAATGGGAAGTAATCGACACACAGTCGTTCCGTACCATCCTTCTTCTTGACAAATAGAACACCACATCCCCACGGAGACGAGCTTGGTCTGATCAAACCCAAACGCTCCTGCTCATCGAGTTGCCTCTTGAGTTCCTTCAACTCCTCTGTACCCAGCTTGTACGGCCGCTTGCACACTGGCTCTGTGCCAGGCTCAAGCTCAATGACGAACTCCACTTCACGGTGCGGAGGCATCCCTGGCAGCTCCTCAGGAAACACGTCCTGATATTCGCAGACTACTGGAACTTGCTCAATGGGATTGATCTCACCCTTTTCATTCAAGGAGAACAAGCGGACTGTGCCATCGCGCGCCGCGAATATAATCACATCTTCCGAAGAGTGGGTCAGCTTCACTTCTTTAGCTTCACAATCAATTGATGCCTTATTCATGGCCAACCAGTCCATACCAAGGATCAAATCAATGTCGGACTTGCCCAAGACAATAGGAGACGCCAGAAAAGCATAATTGTCCAACTTGATAGAAACATCCGGAACCCTCAAGAACGAACTCATGCGCATGCCCGGAGAAACCACACGGAAGGGACTATCCAAATGAATTGCAGGAATATCATGCTTAGCTAAGAAAGGCTTGGAGATGAAGCAATGCGAAGCACCAGAATCAAACAAGACTTTAGCAGGAAAATCATTGACTAGGAGATTACCCATAATCACATCCGAAGAATTTTCTGCCTCAGCTGCATTCACCATGTTGACTCGAGCTGATCTGGGGTTGAACTTCACAAGAGCGTTGCTAGGAGGTTTGCCTGGAGGAGGAGGCGGCAGACGGAGCTGAGAAGTGCATTTGTTAGCATAGTGACCCTTCTGCCCACATTTGTGACAAGTGACCTCTGCTGGCTGCCGGAACTGAATCTGAGGAGGCCCTTGCTTCTGCTGCTGATATCTCTGCTGGAATCCAGGGTTGGGTGGGCGGGAAGAACCACGTCCACCTGAGTGCTTCGGCTGCTGAGAGTGCCGAGGAGGAGGAGGAGGAGAAACCCAAAACCTCTGTTGCTTCTGAACCACCTGAGTCGAGGAAGAGCTGGAATCTCTGAAACGTTTCTTGGAGTTCTCCACCCTGAGCAAGGCTGCCTTTGCTCTGAGAGCTAAGTTATAGAATTTGTCAAACTCCTCAGGATCGTGCAAAGCGAGTGCTAACTGCAAATCCTCCTTCAAGCCACCCTTGAACTGGTATATCTTGCTCTTCTGATCCGGAACATCCTGCAAAGCGTAACGGGCCAGCTCGTGGAACTCAACATTGTACTTGTACACAGAATTGCTGCCCTGCTTCAAGCGCCTGAACTTCTCACGCATCTCCTCAACAAAACTGGAAGGAATGTAGTGGGACCTGAAGTCATGACAGAACTCGTCCCAAGACATCACCCTGCCACCTCTGGAGTCCTTAAGCTGCTGCCACCAAATAGAAGCCTGCCCCTTCAACTGGAATGTTGCAAACTTGACATAATCCTCTGGACGCACATTGCTACACTCAAAATGCTTGTTCATATCACGGATCCAATCTTCCGCGTCAAACGGCTGGTCGCAAGAAGTGAACGTCCTAGGCTGGTTTGACAGGAACTGACTCAGACTCGCGAAGTGATTGCCACCCTGCTGGAAATTGCCTTGCTGATGATTGGCTCTCTCCTGGATCAACTGCAACAGCATCTGAGTATTTGCATTGGTAGCTGCCATCATTGCCTGCCAAGCCTCTGCAAGAGGAGGCGGCGGCGGTGGCGGAGGAGGAGGTGGGGGCGGCATATCCTCACGCGCTGGGGTCTGACGAGTTGGTGGAGCCATCCTGAAGACGGACAACATATTAGTCCACAGAATATTTGAAGATAAGCTGAATCAAAAGACAGAATATCTGAATAGAACTTAGCATTGCACTCGAACAACATAGCAAGAGTGCATTCTCAAAGTAACAGACGACAAAATTCCGATAAGGGGCCACAGCAAACAAGTGTGAGCTAGAATTGCTCGGAACAAACATATGATCAAGATTTTTCCCAACCTCAATCAAGCGTCTGTAGGAAGATAGCCCTATAAGATACTACCAGATATCCCACCTATGAATTCCCGAAATAACTGGTCATGCAATCAGGCACCCGGATACAAGGAGTATTTCACACAACTCCTAATCTAAACCGTCACCTGTATCACATCCTTCAACACACAACCAGCATCTCGGACCTTCGTCTACAACAGATCCTCGTGATCACAATGATAAAAAGTGTGGTAGTACCCCCGAACAATCTACACCAGTACTGGGGACGTCGGGGTTATCTCACCACTACCCGTATTGAAGCAATAACGAACACCCTCCATTCTTAGGTACTCAGAAATCTGAATGATGGCGATGTGCGCGATAATCCCTGGAGCTCAACTCCCCTGATACTTAGAGCAGATAGGAGGCACCAGGACACGATTCCGTCACATCGAAATCATATAGATTTCGCAAACACCCGCATGATCCTAAAAAAAATTTTGAGCGAGAAAAGGAGTAGAGTTAAAGATTTCCTAAGGCGGAAGCCTCACCAGAGCAAAGAAGAGGAGAAAAATGAAACCTACTCTCCGATATAACTAAGACTCAAAACATATACTAGACTCGACTCGGCCAAATACGATCACACAAAGGCTCCTATGGTCGTAAGGCTCTGATTACCAACTTGTAACGACCAAGATGCGATCCTTTCCGATCTGGGGGTCGAGGCCCCCGAATAGGAAAGAAGCGCATCTAAGTGTTTCGCAAGCAAGTAAACATAGCACATAATAATAAATATAGTAGACAATCTGGGATTCAACTGTCTTCTTATTAATAATACAGAGTACAACGTAGATACAAACAAGGTAGTTCTGGTACGGACTACAAAACAAGGGAAATGCTATGCTACCCGCTGCAGGCCCACGATCACGACCACGGCTCAGTCCTCTGGATAGTTCACGTAAAGGCGATCTGTCTCCTCGTCGTACTGCCACGCCAGCTGGGTGCTGTCGGGATCATCTGCCTCTGGGGTACCTGTACCTGCTGGGAGTTTCGGAGGAATCCGTGAGTCACGGGGACTCAGCAATCTAAGACCTTGGTGCCAGAACTAGTCATGTTATTGGGTAAGGAAGGGGTGAAGTGTTTCAGGCTGCTGCATCCTAAGGTTGAATAAGTGGCTAGCTTACGCAAAGGAGAAGTGACAGTGTTCTATACTAACGATCGTGAATACTTGATCCGAAAGTGATCCTGAACACCTACCTACGGCATTCATAACCCCACCGTGTTCCCGATCGAAGAGAGATCTTCGAAGGGACAGTCACGGTTACGCACACAGTTGGCATATTTTATTAGTTTATGTTTAAGTTTTCTAATACCGGATGTTTAACAAAATATTCCAAGTTGCCACATAACCGCGGGCACGACTTTCCGAAAGATTAAACCCTGCAGGGGCGCTCCAACTAGTCCATCACAAACGAACACAGGCCGCAAAGTCATCCTCTATCACGAATCTCATGATCTCGTCGGATTCCTTAGAGGAAAGCCTCAACTCTGGGGAAAACCAAAGCTTCACCGGAATTCCTATACGCAAGATATACCGCTAAGGTAAGACAAGGCTAGCAGGACCTCCCGACGTGTCGACGACCCTGATAAGAGCCGCGTATCTCAGTCTCAGGACACGCCGGATGAGCGATGGTTACCACGCCAAAACTCCGAGTTGCCCCGGGGAGCGTAATAAGCTGCTCTGGTTTGGACCAACACTCATGAGGAGCACTGGCCCGGGTTGTTGATTAAGAAACCTCGGGGTAGCTATTCCCTATGCAGTTTATTATTAAGTGATTAGCAAATAGTACCAATGTTGGGTCATGCCGGACAAGCCTTAACACTACGCGATTTATCAAGGGGGTCCCCATAACAACCCCGAACGTGTTAGGAGCGATCATTATGGAATCAAACACCGGTAACCGGTAACTAAGGCGGCAATAACGGAACAAGACACCCGGCAAAAGGCTAGGCCTCCCGTCATTTACCAAATATATAGATACATTAATTAAATAACAGAAATTAATATAATGATATCAAGCTCATGGCAACTCATGAGTTATAAACACCTGCAACTAACAATGCTAACATTAGTAGCTGAGCAAGCCTACCTAGCCATGCAAATTTGCTAGGAAAGAGTAAGGTGTTTGGGCTCATGGCATATGAAGAGGCAATATATTTTCAGTGGTAGGCAGCAAGCAATAACGTGGAATCGAAACTAACATAACAAGTCTAGATATGGGAACAAGGTCATGTCATCTTGCCTGTGATATCCTCAGCTTGGAATGGTTCTGGATCGTCCTGCACGTACTCTCCTCACTCCACGTAATCGGTCTCCGCTCCCGGTGCTACCCAACACAAAAATAACAGCCAATGAACAGCAGCACCACAAAATGCAACAATCACATGATGCATGAGATGAAAGTTGAGCATGCACCACTATTTCTAACACTAGCACAAGCAGGATAAACTACAACAAGTTCCTGGACAGAACTTTGCACTAAACTATTTGGACATGCATGGGAATGATATGAACATAAGCAGCTCGTAAAAACGGTGCAAAACCATGTAAAGAACTTTGCAAAACGGAGGTACGGATCAACGGGAATCAACGAAACACGATATGAAGCCCTACGTGAAAGATTCATCACCACACACACAATTGGCACAAATCTGGTGTTCCCAGGTTGCCAAGACATATATTAACCCAACATGAATGAAATGGATCAAGGTAGAACACCCCAACAACAATTGAACACAAACTTTAAACAAAATGTCAAAACTACGCAATCTGCCAGTTTCTGCATCTTAGCTGTTTGTGAGCCACATGCAACATAGCTACAGGTCTTCAAATATGACAAATAATATATGTGGCTGTTTCCAACCAAGAACACTACAATCTCCAGCAATAATCACAGCAAAAGGAATTAAACTCTAGAAGATACAAGGCCACAAACTTTCCCAAAACCATCAGTTCTCAGGGACTTAGTGAAAATTCCTGTACCTGAGTTTCTGTTTCTGTTCTGAAGCTTTTTGACAGCAACCAAAACACAAGCTACTGGACTCCAAATGACTTTAAAATTGACAGGAAGCTTCACAAACATCCCAGGTTCATAACACTAGCACTGAACTAAGTCCAGTTCTCAACATAATGACCACAACAACCTTATCTACAGGGGAAGAAAATGTTTTCAGCATTCCAGACTTAGTGAAATTTTCAGAGTTCAAAAATCTGGAATTTCCCAACCATATGCCCACTTTGTCTAGGCAAAGTTTGCACACACAAGTTCCCAAGAGGTGTTTGACACCACTATGGTATTGAGCACAAACCCCTACAACTAACACACCAAGATCCATGCCTTTGGGCTCCATCTATATCATGGAAACAAAGCCCAAACTTTCAACAAAATGAAAATGAAAATCCATAAGGTATGCTTTTAAGATGACAACTACATAGGAGGGTTTCATGTGCACAATGACAAAGTGACATGGGGGTTTGAACCCCATGTTTGTGTCATGCACATCAACAACTCCAACACACACAATTTCTCACAAGCACTAGCATCAAGCTCACACAAACGACACTTTAAACTAACAAGAGGGTAAGCACACCCTCACATATGGGCATGTGATGGTGCACACTCTCACAAGCATCACTAGGGTCTTCCTAGTAATCATGCCATCCTCTATATGCAACCACCACAACATCCACACCTTCACACGCTAGCGTAGATAGTCACCTAGATCTTCACATCACACCAAAACATGTGGTGGGGTGGAAGATCCCACACCCCACTAAATCTATGCAAACAAAAAAAACTACAAGTTCAACTTATACCACCTAAAACTCCCAAAGATGGGCTCCACAAGAGTAGCTAGTGCATCTTCTCCTTAAGGCACAACACACACAATGAAAACACATCACAAGAACCACTCCCACCAAGTGTTCTTCACACCACTAGATGTAACCCACAAAGGCTTACAAAGCTAGCAATACCACCTCTAATCTCTTGTAGGTACACAACACACACACAAAGGACCCTGTTCCCAACTACACTAGCAAGGAAAAAAATGATAAGACCATCTTGCTGCCCAACACAAGGGAGGGGAAGTACAAAAAAAAATAAAAAGGCAGCAAGGAAAGATAGAAAAACCCATGCTAGGGGTCCTGGGATTCGATCCCTGTACCTCCTGGTTTACAGGACACCAACTAGCCACTGCACCACCTGCGCTACTGATGACAGGAACGCAACAGGAAACAAAATAACTTGCCTTGCTGGCCACTGAATAGAAAAAGAAACTAAAATTATGCCGAGAGGGGGTTCGAACCCTGGACCTCTCATCAGGCACGTAGGAGGTCGACCACTGGGCTACGAATAGGAAGCTGACAGAGGGGGATTCCCATAACAGGTAAAGCTACCAAAGCCGACTCCTGCCTACAGCGAGCGCCGGCGACAGAGAAGTCTGGCAGTTGCTCGCTTGCCGGCGCTGCCGCGCGGCTCTACCGGCGACGCGGGGGTTCCCTCTGGTCACGGCACTACCGACGAGAGGGGGGAGGAAGCCCCTGCTACAATCCCTTTCCAACAAACAACAACACACTAAACAACTCGAACTCTGCACGTACACACAATCACAAGCTCCTGACGAACGGCGGCAGAGAAGAACGACGACTCCGCCGCGGTTCTGGACCGGACCGAGGAGGAGGAAGCACTGGGCGGCGGTCCTCACCTTGGGGAGAAGAGGGGCGCTGGACAGGAAGGAGGAACGCCGGAGGCGAAGAAGAGGGGCTGACGCAGTTCGCCCGGTTCACCCCGTTGACGAAGACGAGCTCGACGGGGGGGGGGGGGGGGGCGCTCCTCGGGGTCCTAGCGCCGGGAATGGGACGCGGGGAGCCGCCCCGAGCTCCCGGACATGACGACGGCGGCGAACGGAGGCGGGGCGCGACGCCACCGGCGACGTCTACTGCTCTCTGTCCTGCTTCTCTCTGCTATCTTACCTGACAGAGAAGAAGGGAGAGAGATGGGAACGAGATGGGTTTGGGAGAGGTGGCGGCGGCGGCTGAGGGGAGAAGAGGAACCCTAGGCTTCGGGCACGGACGCCAACGCAACTTATAGGGGGCCCTCGACGTGCTGCTCACGGCGCCGTCAGCTCTCTCTCTCACACGCGACTGACGGAAAGAGGACAACGAGGAAAGGAGAAGCGCCGTCAGGAAGGAGGGAGGGGGCTTCGCGTGGGCTCTCTCTCTCTGGAGGGTGCAGCTGGGCCGGGAGGAGAAGGAGGCCCATGCTGTCCAGGGCAAGAAATAAAGATGGGAGGGAATTCTTGTTAGTTTTAAACACACTCAAGAAAATAACCCACCTAA
Organism: Hordeum vulgare subsp. vulgare; assembly: GCF_904849725.1. Lineage (NCBI taxonomy): Eukaryota > Viridiplantae > Streptophyta > Magnoliopsida > Poales > Poaceae > Hordeum > Hordeum vulgare. The sequence goes on along the minus strand of NC_058523.1, from coordinate 535,848,095 downwards.
GCTATTGTGGCAAAAATCAAAAGGAAAATTCTGCTGGACTTAAGGAATTGTTGCCCAATAGGGAAAAATAGGAATGCAATATTTGGAGATGTTTGAAATAAATGCAAAACAGCCATTAAGCTACTGTTTTGAATTTATTTGCACCACTAAAAACCTAAGAACAAACCAGAAAAATTGCACCCCCTCATAAGCACATTTTATCTACCCACTAGACATTTTAGAATCATCTTTGGGAAGAAGGAATTTTGACAAGAATAAAAATAGGAGGGAAAAGGAGTTTAAAAGGCAAGAGCTTAAAAAGACTAGCACACCCTCTTACATCACACACACCATTATCACATGCATCACAAGGTAGTGCAAAACCACCACTTAATCCTAGCAAGATCACATGCACTCACAACACCACAACACTACTCCTATTAAACTCAAATGCAACATGATCATGGCATGCAATCATAAGTATGGCAAGGAATGATATGTAATTCATGCATGCAAGGGAAGTAAGCACTAGGGAACACACATGAATTCATGGCACAAAATGATATCATCAAGATCTCTGACAAGGTGGCCCCACATGGAAGGTTACAAGAAGGGAAAGTTCTACATTTGGGGTATTACAACTCCGTATCGCCTAAGTTAAAAACAACTCCGAGTGCGGACATGCTCCACACTTGAGGACTTATCTGCGACTCCATATCGCCTAAGTTAAAAACAACTCCGAGTGCGGACATGCTCCACACTCGGGGGCTTAGCTGCGACTCCGTATCGCCTAAGTAAAAAACAACTCCGAGTGCGGACATGCTCCACACTCGGGGACTTAGCTGCGACTCCGTATCGCCTAAGTTAAAAACAACTCCGAGTACAGACACGCTCCACACTCGGGGGTTTAGCTGCGACTCCGTATCGCCTAAGTTAAAAACAACTCCGAGTGCGGACATGCTCCACACTCGGGGACTTAGCTGCGACTCCGTATCGCCTAAGTTAAAAACAACTCCGAGTGCGGACATGCTCCACACTCGCGGACTTAGCTGCGACTCCGTATCGCCTAAGTTAAAAACAACTCCGATTGCGGACATGCTCCACACTTGAGGACTTAGATGCGACTCCGTATCGCCTAAGTTAAGAACAACTCTGAGTGTGGACATGCTCCGCACTTGGAGGCTTAGCTGCGAGTCTGTATCGCCTAAGTTGAAACAACTCCGAGTACGGACACGCTCCACACTTGGAACTTAGCTACGACCCCGTATCGCCTAAGTTAAAAACAACTCTTAGAGACTTGACTTCGATCTAGCAATCAGATAATGCAGATACAACAAACATTCAACATGACGAGCATTGGATGACTTAAACCCTCTGCCGGACTCTTCTAGTCCGACAGAGGCTCGGGGACTACACCCAGTGGGTGCACTTAGCGTGCCCCCACTAGAAGAGAAAAACAAAAAAGAAACATTCTGCTTGGTCAGGTCCACCAACAACATCCAAGTTCAACAGATTCAACAGATTCCAACCGACTACCAGCAGTCATTCAGAGTCTCAAGATCCTGTTGGTCACTCGGATCTACTTCAATTATTAAGTTCACTCGGACGTACTACTCAGCGGAATCGATCAGGGCGAATGATGAAGACTTCAATCAACGCATAATTTTGCAAGGCCCTGAAGCACGTTCAAGTTCGGTCTGCTGCTACAAGATTTACATCGACACCTTCACCACTCGGACCCTGATCCATTCGGGGGCTAATGACGGGGATATAGCCCTAGGGTAGGGTCATAGGTCTGACCAATACGTCCTACCCAAGGGCACCTCATTATTAGTTTAAGGACTACAAGGGAAATTCCTACTGGATCGTGACAACATCTAATCCACTCGGTACGGATCCACTCAGACAAGTACATTCCATCCACTCGGATGACAGTCAACCACTCGGCCGTATGTCTCACTCGGTCATGCAAATACCAACAGTCGGCAAGACATATGTAGTGGGCTGACATTATGGCATCAATGCCCCATCTTGTAACATAAGAGGTGAGGAGGTGGCGCACTCTATATAAGCCACCCCCCTCCACATAGCTAGGGGGAGAGTCTTCTTCTCCCCCTACGGGCTCATTCCTTCCCTGGAGCTCTGGCTCTCTCTATACCATGTAACCATGTCCATGACAGATAAAACAAAGCCTCTCCGGAGCACGAGACGTAGGGTTGTTATCTCCACTGTGAGAGGCCTGAACTCGCTAAAACCACCGTGTCACCCATGTGCATCTTGATAGATCATGCTCCGTTATCCTACCCTCTTTCTATTGTCGGAATCGTTACCACGACATAGAAGTTCTTGGATTGACCTGAAAATTTACGGAGAACGTTTCTGGAATTAATAAAAAATATTGGCGAAAGAATTAACCGGAGAGGGGCCACCACCCGGCCACTGGCTTGTGGGGCCCCGGTGGCTCCACCGACCTCGTTTCCACTCCTAATATTCCTATCCAGGGAGAAAAAATCGGAGAGAAGAGTTCATCACGTTTTATGATATGGAGCCGCCGCCACCTTCTGTTCTTCCTCGGGAGGGCAGATCCGGAGTCTGATTTGGGCTTCGGAGAGGGGAATCGATGCCGTCGTCATCACCAACCATCATTCATCACCAATTTCATGATGCTTTCCGCCATTCGTGAGTAATTCTATCGTAGGCTTGCTGGACAGTGATGGGTTGGATGAGATCTATCATGTAATTGAGTTAGTTTTGTTAGGGTTTGATCCTTAGTATCCATTATGTTCTGAGATTGATGTTGCTTAATGCTTGTCACTAGGGCCCGAGTCCCATGATTTCAGATTTGAACCTATTATGTTTTCATGAATATATATGTGTTCTTGATCCTATCTTGCAAGTTGTAGACATCTATTGCGAGTTATGATCCGCATCCCCCAGGGTGACAATAACTGGGATTCTTTCCGGTGATTACCGTAGTTTGAGGAGTTCATGTATTCACTAAGTGCTAATGCTTTGGTCCGATTCTCTATTAAAAAGAGACCTTAATATCCATTAGTTTCCATTAGGACCCTGCCGCTACGGGAGGGTAGGACAAAAGATGTCATTCAAGTTCTTTTCCATAAGCATGTATGACTATATATGGAATACATGCCTACAATACATTGATGAATTGGAGCTAGTTCTGTATCACCCTATGTTATGACTGTTGCATGATGAATACCATACGACATAATTATCTGTCGTGGTTTTTTCACGACAGATGTCCTCGTGAAAGGACTTAATACTGGAGCCATCGCACCTTGGTGGCGACTCAAAGCGGTTAAGCAGGAGAGACACGGCGATTTACCCAGGTCCGGCCCCTCGAGAGGAGGTAATAGCCTACGTCCTGCTTTTGTGTGTATTGATATGGATTCGATTACAAGGAAGGCGTAACTCGCCTAAACCTAGCACTCGATGATTTCTAACCTATCCTCTGTCCCCCAGGACCTCGCCTTTATATACAGGTCGACTCCCTAGGGTTTACAAGGATTCCTTCCTTTTTACAACTCGTGACCATTGCGATCTCTAAATCGCCATCTTCCAAAGCTGGGAGACCCGCCAAAGAGCCATACTCATCATGCGACCTTGATTCGGCCAAAACGAGGCCCAACTAAACACTTAGATGAGTCGCCCAATGGATAACCCGTCCCAACTAGGGCGGGTCATCCACAGGTTACATCCCCAACATTAGGCCCCAAATTGACTTGAACCTTTCTTCTTCATGCCAATACCTCTGCTCCATTGAAGGCGATTCATCCCCTATTTTTCTTCATCTGTCAAAGAAACTGCACACCCGCCATCGCCTTTGGGTACTGACAATCCCTTAAGTCGCCAGATCATTACTAACTGGCCCTTTCTTATTCCTCTTTTTCGGGAAGACCGCCACAACTCCAACAGATCTTTAGCGCATTGTTATCCCGAAATTTTCGGAGCACATTTATAGCGAATCTTTTATCCCCCGGCGGTTCCTGCTCATGGCGCCTCGATTCCAGCACTTGCCTTGATAAATAGGCCCGGGGGGGGGGGGGGCAGAACTGGCGTTTCCCACCTACCAGTCCTGTCACCTTCCTCCCCACCGGCGCAGCGAGAAAAACGCATCGCCCCGAGGAATCCACCGTCGACCGTGCTTTTGGCCTTCACGCGAGGAGCTTCGGTACCGCCTGTGGGCCTTTGCTGTCGTCCATTCTCGTGCTGCAACCAACACATCCGCCATCGTCATCGTCGACTGCATCGCCGTCGGACACCTCGCCATTCACCACGAACTTCGCCGCCGCCGGAAACCTCTTCGCTCGACGGGACGACCGTGCTTCTCCGGCAAACCCCATCACCGTCGGCTCTTCTCACCCGACAATATCAGGTTAGGCTTCCACCTATCTTTTAGGAGTAGATTTACTTTCCGCTTGAACTTCCGCCATTGCCGTGTTCTTGAAGCTCCTTGTGCACAGACGCTATCTGCTCTGAATCGATTAGCACGAATGTCGATAGGATAGCTAATGTTCCGAATATTTTTACCGATCCGCTGTACTCGTGAATCTTTGAAAATAATGTTTTCACCAAGCGATGGGCATCATCTGATAATAAACTGTCGCGACCAGTCATTTTCTCTAGGTTTTCGCGTCTGTCTGGTAGATCCATTCCTTGTTTTACTGTTTGCAAAAAGTTGTTTATAGTCTTCATCTCCTGGTACTTCAAATGAAATGCCTTTACCATCTTCAGAACGTAACCCTTGGGAATAGCCACACTTCCATAAGTCGCCATAGTGACCCAACTCGGCCCTTAGATCTGGCGGGTCAAAACCCTTCCTTAACCAAAGTACTTGGCGGGTTTAAATGAACCGATTTCATCCCATACAGTAGGTGTCCAAGGCATGTAATATCATACTTTACTTATTTGTAGCATGGGCGCCGTCTTCAAGAGTGACTGGCTTCCTACCAAGGTCGACGACTCCATATTAGCCGATTATGTGAAAACGGGCAGTTTGGATCCTCAGGACGTTATTGGCTGGCGCACCGGGTTCGGAGAAGATCTCCCTAACCCCAAAGAAGGGGAGATAATTGTTTTTGTTGAACACCTGGAGCGAGGTTTTAAGCCTCCCGGATCAAAGTTTCTTAGGGATGCCTTAACTTTCATGAACGTCCGTCTCCAGGATCTGGGACCCAATTCCATAAGTAATTTGTGCCAATTCCAAGTTCTCTGTGAGGCTTATCTGCGGATCGAGCCTTCTGTCCCCTTATTCTGGCACTTCTTCCATCTGAATCGCCAAACAGAATTCCATAACGGCCCCAGCTTGGAACTTGGTGGTGTCAATGTCCAGCACCGCAGGGATAGCCCATTTCCCTCACTCACCATGCCTAGCCATCCCAAAGGCTGGGGCGAGTCTTGGTTTTACTGTCAAGAGACGTCTCCTGCTGGTGAGAACAAGCTTCTGGGTTATAGGCCAACTCGCCTTCCGACCAACTTCAAGCTTCCAGACAAGCTTACCGAGGAGGAAGAATCGGAATTCATCCCAATACTATCTGAATTAAGATCTTTGACAAACAACAGTCTTACCGGGGTCGACCTAATCCGCTGTTGGGTTGAATGGCGTATCCTCCCTCTAAGCCGCCGGGATGGTCTGATGTGTGATTTTGATGACACCCTGGATCATCCTCAATGCTATTTCCGCACAACTTTAATGGAAAAGGATATTGTTACCATTATCAAAAAGCTGACTGGCGAGCCTGCGGGAAAATGCGGCCAAATCGGCCTTAAGCCTTTCTGCAAAATTAACCCGGCGCCCAAGGTAAACAAACCTAACCCGCCTTTGGTCTTTATTCTTTATGCTTCATCTGTATTGTGGTTTCGTAATATATGCCATTTCAGAAATGCGACAAGTTCTGGTCCAGGCGGCCCAAAAAGCAAGCCGTGAAAAATGTCAAGCCGCCCTCAAAGAAAACCAAGGGTAAGGGCAAATCTGCTGCAGCCGAACCATCCGAAGTTGACGAATCTCAAGTCAGTGATGCACTTTCGGAGGTAAAAATTCGTTCTCTTTTCACTCGCCACCTATTACTGTTAGCCTTTGTATTTATATCTCTCCCTTCCCATGAAATAGAATGAAGATAACGAAAGCCAAGATGACTCTGTTGAGGTAATTTCTGTTTCCTCCGATTCATCTCCTTCTCCACCTAAGTCGGCCAGGCGAATTTGTGGGAAAGTTCCCTTCTCACATCCAAATGCTTACTTGGACCCGAATTTCCTACTGAAGAAAGCACAGCACGCCTCAAACCGGAAAACACGAAGTCACTCTGGCGATCTGGTATCTGGCTTACCAGCAACGAACAAAAGAAAGCCAAGCGAGGTACTTTTATGAGTAACCATTATTCATGTTTCTTTGGATCACATTTGTAACCCGCCTGTATTATTGACGTATAATTCTTGCAGAACTCTCCTCCCACTTCCGGCGACTCAGTGATGTCAACACTTCCACCAATGATTCGAGTTCCGGGGTAAGTCTTTTGATAACCTTGCCTCGACTTTTGAGAATAACGATCTTTTCAATTCCTTAACGTGCTCATTCCCTTTTGTCAGGGCACAAGCCAAGAAGAGAAAAACCAGTGGGTCAACTCCTGATGCAACTTCAGAACCCACGAAAGAATCAACTCCGACTCAAGACAATCCGGATCAGACTGAGCCTGCGAGTCAAGTGGATCTTCCTGAGTCGCCGAAGGAAACAATGGATGCCTCTAAGTCGCTGAACCCATTGATGACAACAGAAGACCCAGATGCTGTAGTTATTACTGGCTCTGGCTTTTCTAAGCCGGCGGCGACAGTTTTGTCCAAACATGTAGCATCCTCCTCTCAGGCCATTCCCGAGTCTGGGCTCTCCAAGGCAAAACTTTCCGACTATGCAAATTTGGAGTTTAAGGAACTCTGCTCTGGCTTTGCAAGTCGCCTGGAGGCGAGCTATGAGATGGAGAAAAACCTGCTGAACATGTTAAACAACAAACATGAGGTAAATTTTGTTATACTTATATTATTCCCATTAACCCCCAAGGGCCGGGTCATCAGTAAAAAGATGAGCCGGGTCTTGAAAATTTAGAAAAAACTTCGCGACCAGTAACCCCCAAGGGCCGGGTCATCAGTAAAAAGAAGAGCCGGGTCTTGAAACTTTAGAAAAACTTCACGACTAGTAACCCCCAAGGGTCGGGTCATCAGTAAAAAGATGAGCCGGGTCTTGAAAATTTAGAAAAAACTTCGCGACCACTAACCTCCAAGGGCCGGGTCATCAGTAAAAAGATGAGCCGGGTCTTGATTTTTGTATAATTTCACCTGAAAAAATTATACATTAGCCCCCATGTGTCAGGGATATTGCTTTGCAGTAATTCTGAGACTTGCCCTTATTTTAAACTTTCAATAGGAAAACCTTGCTCAGACCGAATCGGCGCTGGGCGATTTAAGGAAAAACTTAGCTGGACAACAAGACGCCCGAGCTAAGTCGGAGGAAAAATGTCAATTGGCCTTGGCCGAACTGGTAAAACTCAAGGCCGAGTTAAAAGAAGCTCAGGCTGAACAAAAAGCCGCCTTGAAGAGGGCAGAGAAAGCTGAAGCTAGGCTGGCCACTGTACAACAGGAATTGTCCGGCTCAAAGCGTCATATCTCCAACATGACGCAAGCCGTCTTTGGTAAGCTTTACTTAAACCTTTGATCTCCTCCTATCTTTTTTGTTTTACTTATGATAAGTCGCTAATCAACATGATTCAGGTCCAAGAGCCGCCAACCTTCAAGAAGACTGTGTGTTGATGCTAAAGGCGATTTACACGCTGACAGAGCAATTGTACACATGCAGTGTCTTGACAGTTAAAGCTGTGATGGGTGCCAAAGAGCCTATCACTTCCATCAAGAAGGTGCTTGGCTGCTTATCCACACTTCCCCCTCAGATTGGCGAGTTAACTCGGTCAGCCGCCCAGAGAGGTATTCTGACTGCCCTGAGTCGCTGTTTGGCATATGCCCCAGAAATCAACGTAGAAGAAGTAGCCGCAGGCTTTCCTCAGCTCAAGGACGATGGGTCCGAATTTGTTGGAGAGGACTATCAGCGAGTCGTCAAGGACTCTCGGCTGGCTGCGACTCAACTTGCCGCAAGCCTTGACTTAACAAAATACCAGGCAGCTTATGATAGCAGAAACAAGAAGGTCAGCCCGCCAACCTTCGTGACGACTAGTCTAACTCCTCGGCGACCCAAGAATCCTTTCGACTTGGAAGCAGACCTGGCATCAATTCTGACTGATGAAGATGACTTTGCTGCTTTGGCCAAGTGCAATTGGGTATTGGGCGACTTGCAAATCGAAGTCGGCCAGAGCTCACATCAGGATGATCCCGAGGCGCCAGCAAAGTAAATTTTATTGAGTTTGGCTTGAGAGCCATGTAATAGGTCCCTTTTCCGTAAGTTAGTACTGTTTTTGATGATACCTCTTGCAAGAACCTTTATATCGCCCTTAAGGTGATTTGAAATATTTGACCTGCCTTTTATGAGAGTCTTTTATAGCGCTTAATTCGCCATGGATGAAACAATTCTTATCACCCTCCTGTCTTAAGCCTTGGGAATAGCATATGTGAAAACAAACAAACTATAGATATTATCAACAAGCATCAGAAAGAAAAGGCTTAAAACCTTCAGGGCTATGCCACAACGAAAAATAGCAGCAGAAATTTCATCGGCTCATAAGGTCGCGACAGGAGGGAGGCGAGTCAGAAAGCTCGTGACCCCACCCTAAATGCAGGTTTCGTCGGCTCATAAGGTCGCGACAGGGGGAGGCGAGTCAGAAAACTCGTGCACCCACCCTAAATGCAGGTTTCGTCAGCTCATAAGGTCGCGACAGGGGGAGGCGAGTCAGAAAGCTCGTGCACCCACCCTAAATGCAGGTTTCGTCGGCTCATAAGGTCGCGACAGGGGGAGGCGAGTCAAAAAGCTCGTGCACCCACCCTAAATGCAGGTTTCGTCGGCTCATAAGGTCACGACAGGGGGAGGCGAGTCAGAAAGCTCGTGCACCCACCCTAAATGCAGGTTTCGTCGGCTCATAAGGTCGCGACAGAGGGAGGCGAGTCAGAAAGCTCGTGCACCCACCCTAAATGCAGGTTTCGTCGGCTCATAAGGTCGCGACAGGGGGAGGCGAGTCAGAAAGCTCGTGCACCCACCCTAAATGCAGGTTTCATCGGCTCATAAGGTCGCGACAGGGGGAGGCGAGTCAAAAAGCTTGTGCACCCACCCTAAATGCAGGTTTCGTCGGCTTATAAGGTCGCGATAGGGGGAGGTGAGTCAGAAAGCTCGTGCACCCACCCTAAATGCAGGTTTCGTCGGCTCATAAGGTCGCGACAGGGGGAGGCTAGTCAGAAAGCTCGTGCACCCACCCTAAATGCAGGTTTCGTCGGCTCATAAGGTCGCGACAGGGGGAGGCGAGTCAGAAAGCTCGTGCACCCACCCTAAATGCAGGTTTCGTCGGCTCATAAGGTCGCGACAGGGGGAGGCGAGTCAGAAAGCTCGTGCACCCACCCTAAATGCAGGTTTCGTCGGCTCATAAGGTCGCGACAGGGGGAGGCGAGTCAGAAAGCTCGTGCACCCATCCTAAATGCAGGTTTCGTCGGCTCATAAGGTTGCGACAGGGGGAGGCGAGTCAGAAAACTCGTGCACCCAGCCTAAATGCAGGTTCTGTCGGCTCATACGGTCATAACATGATGACACACTTTGTTCTTTAGTGAAGAAGGCCCCAAGTCGGGGAGTATTTTATTACTTCATAATGAAACTGAAAAACTTACAAAGTGTAAAGCTTAAGAGCTTAAGTGTAGTAAGGCCGCAAATGGGCAATATTCCAGGGGCGAGTTGACTCAGCCTCCGTGGTCAGTCGATTAGGCTGAAGATCCACCAAATAGTAAGAGCCATTGCGGAGGTTCTTGCTGACGACGAACGGCCCTTCCCAAGGGGGTGACAACTTGTGCATGCCTGCTCGATCTTGTATTAGACGAAGCACTAAGTCGCCTTCCTGAAAGGTCCGACTCTTAACCAGGCGACTATGATAACGCCGCAGATTTTGCTGGTAGATAGCCGAACGTGCCGCAGCCAGGTCACGCGCCTCCTCCAAGGCATCCAAAGAATCTTGACGCGCCAGCTCATTATCTTGCTCCACATATGCGGCGACTCTAAGGGAGTCATGCCTTATGTCCGTAGGAAGAACAGCCTCTGCTCCATAGACTAAAAAGTAAGGGGTGAACCCGTGGACCGGTTCGGGGTGGTCCGAATATTCCACAGTACCGAAGGTAACTCTTCAACCCAACACCCTGGAGTCCTTTCCAGGGGAACCATGAGTCGGGGCTTGATCCCTCGCAAGACCTCCTGATTCGCCCGTTCTGCTTGCCCGTTAGATTGCGGGTGAGCGACCGCAGAAATATCAAGTCGGATATGTTCTCGACGACAAAAATCCTGCATCGCCCCTTGGGACAAGTTAGTACCATTATCAGTAATAATACTGTGCGGATATCCAAACTGGAAAATCAGCTTCTTCAAAAATTTGACCGCTGTCTCCGCATCGCAAGCTCCAACAGGTTCCGCCTCAACCCACTTGGTGAATTTATCAACCGCCACCAATAGGTGGGTCTTCTTGTTGGAGGACATTTTAAAGGGACCAACCATGTCTAGCCCCCAGACCGCAAAAGGCCAAGTAATGGGAATCATTCTCAATTCTTGAGCCGGCACATGAGCCTGCCTCCCATAACGTTGGCACCCTTCGCACCGACGAACTATGTCTTCTGCATCTGCATGAGCCGTCAGCCAAAAGAAACCATGACGAAAAAGCCTTTGATACCAAAGAACGTGACCCGGCGTGATGTCCACAGTCTCCGGAATGAATGTCATTTAGGATCGCGCATCCTTCTTCGGGGGAAACACATCGCTGAAAAACCCCAGAAGCGCTCCGTTTATATAACTCGCCATTAATGATGACCATGGATTTGTTGCGCCGAATGATCTGGCGAGCCAAAACTTCGTCGGTGGGTAACTCGCCGCGAGGGAGATAAGCCAGATAAGGGAGAACCCAATCTGGAATGACATGGAGAGCTGCCACGAGCTGAGACTCGGGATCTGGTATCGCCAATTCCTCCTCTGAGGGTAAAACCGCGGATGGTTTATGCAAGATATCCAGAAAAACATTAGGGGGAACCGGTTTTCTCTGTGAGCCGAGTCGCGAGAGGGCATCAGCTGCCTCGTTGAGGCGCCGGTCAATATGGTCCACCTGATAGCCATGAAAATGACCCGCCACGTTAGACGCAGCTCGTTTGTAAGCCGCCATCATGGGATCCCGAGAGTCCCAGGTACCCGAAACTTGTTGCGCCACCAAATCGGAGTCGCCAAAACACCTGACTCGTGTTAGGTTAATCTCTTTTGCGAGTCGCAAGCCGTGAAGCAAAGCTTCATATTCCGCCACATTATTAGTGCAGGGAAACATGAGCCGGAGAACGTAACAGAACTTATCTCCTTGAGGGGATACTAACACCACACCAGCCCCCGAGCCTTCCAGCTGCCTGGATCCATCAAAGTAAATAGTCCAGTAAGTAAGGTCAGGCCGGTCTTCCGGAGCCTGTAGCTCGGTCCAGTCGTTAACGAAATCAACTAGTGCCCGGGATTTGATAGCTGTGCGGGGAGTATATTGTATGTGATGAGACCCAAGCTCTATCGCCCATTTGGCGATTCGCCCTGTTGCCTCCCGATTCTGGATAATGTCACCAAGGGGAGCAGAACTAACCACTATGATCGGGTGCTCCAGGAAGTAATGCTTAAGTTTTCGACTCGCCATAAACACCCCATAGACCAGTTTTTGCCAATGCGGGTATCGCTGTTTGGAAAGAGTTAACACCTCGCTGATAAAATATACTAGGCGTTGCACTGGGTATTCCTTCCCTTCTTCCTTTCTTTCAACGACCACGGCCACACTTACTGCCTTGGAATTCGCCGCGATATACAGAAGCATAGGCTCCTTTTCAGTCGGGGCTGCCAGGACCGGCGGGTTAACCAATTGGCGTTTCAGGGCCTCAAGCGCCTCGTCTGCCTCATTTGTCCACACGAATCGATCAGACTTCCTCAATAATTGATAAAGAGGAATCGCCTTTTCCCCTAGGCGACTCACAAAACGACTTAAAGCCGCAATGCGACCCGCCAGCCGTTGAACTTGATTAACATTCGCCGGCTTTCCGAGAGAGGTAACAGCTTCGATCTTGTCCGGGTTAGCCTCGATGCCGCGCTCCGATACCAAGAAACCGAGCAATTTTCCTGCAGGTACACCAAAAACGCACTTGGTAGGATTTAACTTCATCTGATATACCCGTAAATTATCAAAAGTCTCCTTAAGGTCTTCCAATAGTGTCTCCCCCTGGCGGGTCTTGATCACAATATCGTCGACATAGGCATGGACGTTGCGACCAATTTGGTTACGAAGACAATTCTGGATGCAGCGTTGATAAGTCGCCCCCGCGCTTTTGAGTCCGAAAGGCATGGACACATAGCAAAAGGCCCCGAAGGGGGTTATGAAGGCCGTCTTCTCCTGATCTTCCACGGCCATCTTGATCTGGTGATATCCTGAATAGGCGTCCAGAAAACACAATCGTTCGCATCCCGCCACCGAGTCAATGATTTGATCGATGCGGGGAAGAGCGAAGGGATCTTTGGGTCAAGCTCTGTTGAGGTCTGTATAGTCAATGCACATACGGAAAGTGCCATTCTTCTTGAGTACCAACACCGGGTTAGCCAGCCATTTGGGGTGAAAAACTTCCACGATGAACCCGGCGGCTAAAAGGCGGGCGACTTCTTCTCCAATCGCCTTGCGTCGTTCCTCGTTGAATCTGCGAAGGTACTGCTGGACAGGTTTGCATTTTGGGTCAACGTTAAGATGGTGCTCAGCGAATTCTCTCGGTACACCAGGCATGTCAGAAGGTTTCCATGCGAAGATGTCCCGATTCTCACAGATGAATTCGATGAGCGCGCTTTCCTATTTGGGGTCCAGACCCGTCCCAATGGTGAACTGCTTGGATGAATCGCCAGGCACGAAATCGATTGTCTTAGTGTCATCCGTTGTCTTGAACTTGAGGGGCGACTCAGAATCTGTAGTTGGCTTCTTGAGTGGTGACATGTCCGCCGGGTCAACATTGGCCCGATGGTGTTTGAGCTCTTCCGCCGCACAGGCGACTTCCGCATAAGCAGCATGTCCTTCTTCACATTCCTTTGCGATCCTTCTATCTCCATCAACTGTGATGGGTCCTTTGGGACCAGGCATTTTGAGCTTGAGGTAAACATAACACGGGCGAGCCATGAAGCGGGCGTAAGCTGGTCGCCCGAACAACGCATGGTAGGGGCTTTTCAGTTTGACCACCTCGAAGATTAGAGACTCCGACCTGTAATTCTGCGTAGTTCCAAATGCCACTGTAAGCCTGACCCGGCCAATGGGATAAGCCGACTTGCCCGGGACAATTCCGTGGAAAACCGTGGTTGAAGGCATCAAGTCTTTCTCCAATAGATTCATCCTCTGGAAGGTGTCGAAGTATAGGATATTGATGCTGCTGCCACCATCCATTAATACCTTTGACAGGGTGTAACCCCCACTTGAGGGGCCACGACCAACGCCAGATCGCCTGGGTTATCTACTCTTGGCGGGTGATCCTCTCTGCTCAATGTTATGGTCTGCTCAGACCAATGGAGATATCTGGGGATCGCCAGCTCAGATACAATGTACGCCCGGTGATTTACCTTTTTATCTCGCCTGCAAGCATTAGTAGTGAAGATGTGGTACTGCCCATTACTTAGCTGTTTGGGGTTGCTGCGGAAGCCCCCATTATCATCCTGGTCCTGCGGAGCCCCCTGTGGAGGCGGCTGCTGGAAAGCTCCCGGCGGGTTGTACCGCCGCTGGTGATGCACCAGGTACTGGCCGCCGCCTGGCTGCGGGCCTCCCTGAGCCCCCTGTTCGGGAAAGCCGCCGAAGGGGTTCTGTCTTTGGTTGGATGCGGCGAGTTGGTCCTGGCGCCGGTCTGGACCTTCGTTTTGGCTCTTCTTGATTGCCTCCGCCCGAAATTCTCGCATTACGAAACAGTTTTCCCAAGAATGACTCGCCGGGCTGTCAGCCGTGGCGTGGTGCGGGCAAGGGCCCTTGAGTAGCTCTTCATAGTTACGCGGTCTTTTCCCACTGAAACCTCGATTCTTCTTTTTGCCATCATTAGCATTGGTGTTGGCGACCAAGTCCGAGGGCTCCTCCTGCGGTCTACGCTTGCCATTGGTCCCCTGATTGTGACGGTTGCGCCCCTGGAAACGGGTATGATTTTTGGATGACTCGCCCTTTTTGGGCGAGTTAACCTTACCATCCTCACCGGGATCCTTAGTATCATCGGCCTCGGCATATCTAGTGAGGGTGTTCATCAGTTCGCCCATGTCTTGGACCTTCCGTTTGAGTCGCCCCAACTTCTGCACTAAGGGCTCGTAATGACAATTGTGCTCGAGGATAAGCACAGCTTGAGCCGCCGTAATACCGTCTGACGAATGAATAATTTCTACAACCCGCCGTGACCAATCGTGGGCTGACTCATCCGGGCGCTGAACACAGTGTTGTAGGTCGACAATGGTCATCGGACGTTTGCAGGTTCCCGGGAAGTTTTTGATGAAACGCTCTTTTAACTCGGCCCAGGACTGGATGGAATTGGGGGGCAAGTTTTTCAACCAAGTGTGTGCCGACCCCTCGAGCATCATCGTGAAGTATCTGGCGCAAACCGCCTCGTTTACGTCGAGCATGTCCATGGCAATCTCATAACCCTCGATCCATGATGTTGGTTCGAGGTCTGGTGTATAATTAGGCACTTTCCTTGGTCCTTTAAAATCCTTGGGCATCCTTTCGTTCCGAAGGGCGGGGGACAAGCATGGTACCCCAACTCGCCCTCCGCCCCCGACGAGGGGGGCCGGGGCGTCTTGGATGTTTGGGAGATCTCGGCCCAGCGGGTTCTGTTCGGGCGGGTTGTCCTGCGGGAAGTGTCGCGGCCCACTGTTTACGGCAGGCTGGTCGTCCGGCCTGCTCCTGTATAACTTGCCTGAGGGGTGGAGTGCAACCTCTCGAAGCTATGCGAGAACTGGGCGTTTTGAACCACCGCCGTCTTCAGCATCTCAATGGCCTTCCTTGCTTCTATCTCAGCTGGGGTGTTGCCGTGAATCGGAAGAGACTCCAGGTGACGAGTTGCGGCAAGCATGTTATCCATCGGGTTGGAGAAGTGGCCTTGAGGTGTCCGGAAACGAGGAATTTGATCCTGAATCGGCTGAGCCGGCGGGTTAGGTGGGCGGCCCGGTCCTCCTGCCGGGGCGGCTCCCATCCCGGGGGTTCGTGGAGTGTCGAACAGACGAGTCGGATTGAGGTCATGGG
Source organism: Hordeum vulgare subsp. vulgare (assembly GCF_904849725.1). Taxonomy (NCBI): domain Eukaryota; kingdom Viridiplantae; phylum Streptophyta; class Magnoliopsida; order Poales; family Poaceae; genus Hordeum; species Hordeum vulgare. The sequence goes on along the minus strand of NC_058523.1, from coordinate 535,832,664 downwards.
GCAGGCGACCCTGGTGTCTCCGCTGATGGACGGCGTCGGACGCGCGCTGCTGTCTCTCGAGCCGCCAGTTGTCAGTGTTTAAGCGCATTCTTTCGACAGCAATTTGGGCTTGTCGAGTCTCGATCCTGGCGGACTCCATCTCAGCATCCTGGTGGGCCTTTGCTACCGCCTCTCTGAGCTTTGCTTACTCTGCGTTTATCTCCTCTTGGTTCTCTGGTGTGAGGGGAGTCGCCATTAGTCTCGTGATTTCCGCCGCCAAATTCACCAGGACTGCGCTGGACTTCTGGACGTCTCGCCGGTCCCATCGCCTCCAGTAAGGTTTTGTGTGGGCTAAGTCGCCCCAGCCATGTAGATGGCGATCTGGCGGCGTGTTCGGTCAAGGACTTCCGGATCCATGGCCAGCGACAAGCCTCCGAGACCATCCCCATGAAGAGACCGGATGGAATCTGAGTCGCCCATGGACGATTCATCATCTGAGTTGACCGGGGTAATTTCCTGAGTCACCAAGTGCTCTGGCTCCTTCGATCCATGCGTGAACCCCACAAAGACCGGGCGAGTTAAATTTTGTGTTATGACTGGGCGAACGTACCTGGCCGGCTCGACGATGTCGGTGGAGATGTCCGGCTCAGGAACGGATGATCCGATCATGCCGATGAAGATGTTGATCTTGCCGAAGGGGACCCTGTAGCCAGATTCAATCGAATTCTCTTCAGGTCCCCATCGCTGGTTGTCGATGTAGGTTATCCCGCGGAGGCTCCGAGTCATGAGCACCGTCACGTAACTCCCAAACCCTGGTAGGGCTCCCTTTGAGAACTCAACTCCACCGTGCGTAGGCCCCACGGTGGGCGCCAACTGTCGTGGTTTTTTCACGGCAGATGTCCTTGTGGAAGGACTTAATACTGGAGCCATCGCACCTTGGTGGCGACTCAAAGGGGTTAAGCATGAGAGACACGGCGATTTACCCAGGTTCGGCCTCTCGAGAGGAGGTAATAGCCTACGTCCTGCTTTTGTGTGTATTGATATGGATTCGATTACAAGGAAGACGTAACTCGCCTAAACCTAGCACTCGATGATTTCTAACCTATCCTCTGTCCCCCAGGACCTCGCCTTTATATACAGGTCGACTCCCTAGGGTTTACAAGGATTCCTTCCTTTTTACAACTCGTGACCATTGCGATCTCTAAATCGCCATCTTCCAAAGCTGGGAGACCCACCAAGAGCCATACTCGTCATGCGACCTTGATTCGGCCAAAACGAGGCCCAACTAAACACTTAGATGAGTCGCCAATGGATAACCCGTCCCAACTAGGGCGGGTCATCCACAGGTTACATCCCCAACATTATCCATCACTGATCCATTGCCTATGAGTTTTTCACATACTGATCTTTGCTAAGTTACTGTTCCTTTGCTATTGTTACAATCACTACAAAACTGTTACTGTCACGTTTGTCACCGTTACCGTTACTTTCATATTACTTTGTTACATATATTAAGTTTTTCACGTGTGGTTTGAATTGACAACTCAACTGCTAATACTTGAGAATATTCTTTGGCTCCGCTTGAGTTGAATTAATAAATTTGGGTTGAAAACTCTACCCTCAAAAACTGTTGCGATCCCCTATACTTGTGGGTTATCACTAGGCCAGATGGATGGATTCCGGGATGCACTTGATATGTGTGGCTTGTCGGATATTGGCTATACAGGGCTGGACTGGACGTTTGAGAAGAAAGTTGCTGGCGGAACCTTCTCGAGAGCACAACTAGATCGGGGAGTGGCTAATCCGGCCTGGACCATGGCCTTTCCCTCGGCGAGAGTTGAGCATAAGGTAGCAGCATCGTCAGATCATATAATGAGGTTTAACTTACACTGTGAGACGTACATGAATGCACGAAAGGACCACGCCCATTCAAATACGAGCTGGCCTGGGAGCGTGACGAGTTGTTGGTTGCGGTTCTGGCCTCAGGATGGGCGAAGGGAAGTGACCAATTTGTCCAGTCATTACAGGGGTAAGCTCCAATCTTTGGTAAGAGATTTGAGCTTGTGGGATTGAACACACGTTGACAATGTACGTAAAAATATTGCCCGCCTCAAAAATCTGCTACAAAAATGTCGACACGAACCATCCAGAGTTGGTCCTTCCCATGCCCAAATCAAAATATGTGATCACGTGATAGAACTGTACCACAGAGAAGAAATCCTATGGAGGCAGCGAGCTCAACTAGAATGGCTTATGCAAAGTGACAAAAACACATATTATTTCCATGTGAGAGCTAGTAGACGAAGGAGAAAAAACTAGATAAATCGCTACAACGACCTGATGGCTAGGTGACAAATAACACAGATGATATGGAGGAACTCACCACCTTTTTTTTATAAAGACCTTTATAAATCAGGAGTGCTTAATATGGAGCAAGTTCTTGACACAATATCCACTAAGGTGACGCACGCAATGAACGATTCCCTCACTGCTCCCTATACCGCTCAGGAGGTCAAGACAACTCTTTTTCACATGTTCCCAATCAAGGAACCTGGGCCTGACGGATTTTCAACGCATTTTTTCTAGCGTCATTAGGATATTTGTGGTCACGAAATGACAAAGGTGGTTCTAAAGACTATGGAGGGGACCGAGTCAATTGAGTGCATCAATGAAACCTTCCTAGTCCTTATACCTAAGGTAAAGAACCCCACCCTTCTGTCACAGTTTCGTCCCATAAGCTTATGCAGTGTCTTGTACTGTTGGGGAACGTTGCATGGAAAACAAAAAAATTTCTACGCACATACAAGATCTATCCACGGTGACGAGCATCTACGAGAGGAGAGATCGAATCCACATACCCTTGTCGATCGCTAAGTGGGAAGCGTAAAGAAGCGCGATTGATGTAGTCGAACGTCTTCGCGTTCCAAATCGCAAGCCGTACCGCGATCCAATCACGATCTAGTGCCGAACGGACGACACCTCCGTATTTAGCACACGTACAACTCGATGACGATCTACACCTCCTTGATCCAGCAAGCGAGGGCAGATATGTAAATGAGTTCTCCATTAGCACAATGGCATGGTGGCGATGGTGGTGAACTAATCCGACAAGGCTTCGTCGAGCTGTACCGAACTAATCTAGAGGAGGAAGACGATCTAGAGAGGAGAGGGTAGCACGTGGCTTTTCAGGTGTATGGCTGCCCTCAAAACCTCCACTATATATAGGAAGAAGGGGTGGTAGAAGGCGCCCTAGGGTTTCCCCTAGGGCCTTGGCCGCTGGTCAAGAGGTGGAGTCCAAATCCTACAAGGAGGTGGGGCATGGGGGAGGAGTCCTACTCCAACAAGGAATCCTCCCACCCTCCACCCTTTCCTCTTGGGCGCATGGGCCCCTTATGGGGTTGGATGCCCAGCCCACCAGGGGCTGGTGCGTCACCTCTTGGGCCCATGTACCCCCCGGGGTGGGTGGCCCCTCCCGATGGACCACCGTAACCCATTTGTCACTCCATGTACACTATGGGAAATACCCATAATCTTTCCGGAACCCAAATACCACCTCCCTATATATAAATCTTTACATCTGGACCATTCTTGAGCTGCTCGTGACGTCCAGGATATCATCCGGGACTCCAAACAACCTTCGACCACCAACATACATAACTCAATAATACCGAAACGTCATCGAACCTTAAGTGTGTAGACCCTGCGGGTTCGAGAACTATGCAGACATGACCGAGACACTCTCCGGTCAATAACCAATAGCGGGACTTGGATGCCCATATTCGTTCCTACATATTCTATGAAGATCTTTATTGGTTGAACCTGTATGTCAAGGATTCAGTTAATCCCGTACGATGTTCCCTTTGTCCATCGGTATGTTACTTGCCTGAGATTCAATCATCGGTATCTCCATACCTAGTTCAATCTCGTTACCGACAAGTCTCTTTACCTGTTCCATAATACAAGACCCCATGGCTAACTCTTTATCCACATTGCTTTCAAGCTTGTTGTGATGTTGTATTATCGAGTGGGCCCTGAGATACCTCTCCGTCACATGGAGTGACAAATCCCAGTCTTGATCCATGCCAACCCAACAGACACCCTCGGAGATACCTGTAGAGAACGATTATAGTCACCGAGTTACGTTGCGACGTTTGATACACACAAGGTATTCCTCCGGTGTCAGTGAGTTGCACGATCTCATGGTCATACGAACAGATACTTGACATGAAGAAAACAATAGCAATAAACTGACACGATCATATGCTAAGTTCATAGTTTGGGTCTTGTCCATCACATCATTCTCCTAATGATGTGATCCTGTTATCAAATGACAACTCATGTCTATGGGCCAGGAAACATTGACCATCTTTGATCAACTCAAATGACAACTCATGTCTATGGCCAGGAAACATTGACCATCTTTGATCAACGAGCTAGTCCTTTAGAGGCTTACAAGGGACAGTGTGTATTCTATGTATCCACACATGTATTTGAGTTTCCAATCAATACAATTCTAGCAGGGATAATAAACAATTATCATGAACAAGGAAATGTAATAATAAACACTTTATTATTGCCTCTAGGGCATACTTCCAACAGTCTCCCACTTGCACTAGAGTCAATAATCTAGCTCACATC